>NW_026529356.1:0-300000 GCF_028500815.1 Rissa tridactyla
GGTGTGATTTGTGCTGTGTTAGGCGCCTGTTTATCTTGTGCACAACAAGAAGCTAGAGAAACCCCCGCTCCTAATCTGATTTCAGCTGTAGAATATGCAACCCTGAAATCGGAGAATGAGGTGCTGAAGTCATCATTAGCCTTGCAAAAGGAGACAGGAGAAAGATTAAGAACTCAAGTCGATAAGCTTGTGAGTGAGAATGAATGTTTAGGAAACCGGAATGCTCAACTTGGGGGAAGTGAAAATCGCCAACTTAAAATGTTATTGAAAGGGTGACCGGGCTCTTAGATAAAATGCAGCCCTCGACCCAGGTCCAACAGATTCGTAAGTTAATGTGTTATCCAAATTCCGGAACCCAGACCGGAGATTTTTTTGTCTAATAGTGAGGATGACGAAGAAGATGAGGAGGAAAGGACTTTTACTTTGAAATCCCAAGTTTTTCCTTTACGTCCTCTGGTTAAAACTGAAACTGCAGTTGATGATGGTGATGAAATTCACACCACTGTGCGTACCGTTCCATGGACACCAACCGAGTTAACAAAAATAAGGGAGAAATATTCGAGGCGACCAGAAGAGTCAGCTGTTGAGTATGTGTGGCGAGTTTCTTCTGAAGGGGGGGGCAGAATTATGCTGAGTGAGGAAGAAGCAGGAGACTCTTGGGGACCAGGAGTGTTTTTAACCACTATGCCTGGGGATCATAATTATTCCCTAACCGCTCGAGCAGCCTTTTGGGCAGGGGGTATGGATCCGCGAGAGAGGGGGGAGCCGTTAGAGATTAGAGCTACAGGCTACTCTGATCTGTTTGCGGCTGTACGGAAAGCAGCTTGTCTGCAAGCCATGTATGACAGAGAGGAATTTCGGAAATCCCCAATGTCAGCCCCTATCGACCCGGATCGATTAGCCCCTCTCATCCGTGGTCTTCCCGGTTGCCTGAAACCGTTCCTTGTTCGCACTCAAGATCGTATACGGGATGCTCGGGGGTGCTCATGGGCGGGGCCGTCGTCACTACATGCCCACCTGGAATGTACAGGAAATAGATCAATATGGGCGCCGAATGGGCTGGGCCAGCCAAACTAGTGAGAAATCCTCCGAACACCCGCGAAAGGTTCGCCAAGTCCAAACTCACACTCAAAACCCTAAATCAGAGGGAAGGTTTAAGCCAGATAAGGACCGGAATGAGTTGTGGCGTAAAGCCCTACAATTAGGGGTGCCCCGACAATTCTTGCACGGTGACCCTACGGGAGATCTCCGTACGCTAGTCCAATCTCTACCTAGAAAGAATAATGCGGCTGGGGAGAAAAGTCTAACCAGAGAATCCCCAAGCCGTGAGAAAACTGTGCCTTCTGCACCGGAACATAACTTGATTGATTTGACAGAGTCCCAGCCACAACACTCCTATCCCCGGGGAGGGCACTGAGCAACCCTGTCGGGCAGGTACTAGCAATCCAATGGCGCTCTCATAAAGACTCCGAACCTGTTATTGTCATTCCTGTTGGACCCCGGAAGATATTGGTAAATTTTATTATTGATACCGGAGCCCAAATGTCTGCAATCACTAACGAAACAGCACAACTTCTAGGTATAAATCCCACCCGACGCAGAGTCAACTTCACAGGAATTGATGGTGTGGTAAAAACATGCCCCACTGCAAAAATTAACCTCTGGTTGCCGGAGAGCAGCGAATGACTAGGGCAGAAGTGTTAGTGGGTGCCTCACGTAGACCCGACTCAAAGTGTCAGGGACCCGCACAGGAAGTTAAATTCCTGGGGGTCTGGTGGATTAAGGGAGCTGCTTCTGTCCCTCAGGATACCCTGAAAAAATAGAACATGGACAGAATCCTTCCAGCACGAAGGAGTTACAGCAGGTCCTGGGAACTTTAAGTTATTGGCGTAAACACATCCCTGGCTTTTCCATCATTGCTCGCCCCCTTCATAGCTTGCCAAAAAAGGGTAAATCCTGGGTGTGGACTGAACAACACACTAATGCTCTGCAATTACTAATAAAGGAGCTAAGGTTATTCCAACAACTTGGCCCCATACATCCAACTGACCCTGTCCATGTAGAATGGGGGCTCAGTGAACATGGTTCCCGTTGTAATTTATGGCAGAAGGGACCAGCAGGACCGGAGAGACCATTAGAATTTTGCTCACACTCCTTCAATGATACTGAATGCAGCTATTCAGACCTGGAGAAGGGTTTACTGTCCCTGGTGCGAGTGTTGCAACGAGCAGAGCAGATAAGAAGAGAACAGAGTGTGATCTTTCCTGGGACCTTTTCGCCTCCCAGATGTGGTCCTTAAAGGGACACCACCACCAGCTGGCATTGCCCAGAGACCTACAGTTCGAAAGTGGTATGCTTATTTAGAAGGCATTAATGAAATCAAGCCAGTCTCTGAAGGCAGTGTTAAAGTATCCAAGGCTACTTCACAAGGATACCAAAGGATATAGATGGTGCCCTATTGTTCCAATCCCCACCAAACAGACCATCTCCGATCCAAGAAGCACCTCCTTTGAGGGACAGCAGTGATCTTAGAGGAGTGTGGTTTACTGGTGCGTCATCTCACCGTTAAAAAAATAAGTGCAAATATAAGGCCGTAGCACTGGAAGTAACAACGGGAGAAAGAGCAATTGAAATAGGGGAGGGTAGGGGAACTCAGAGCTGTCCTACTAGCTGCACAACATGGAGCCACCTCCTTTTACGCTGAGTCATATGCTGTTCTTAAAGGAGCCACTGAATGGCTAGGACACTGGGCAGCCAACGATTGGCAGGTGAATAGAGTCCCAGTTTGGGGAGACAGATAATTGGAAGCAACTGTTGGAAATAGGAGGACAGAGACCATTGCACATTGCTTGAGTAAAAGGCCACGATCGTTCAAACTCGATCACTGCTCAGTTCAACCAACAGGTAGATGGCCTCACGCGGCTACAACAAATTGACATTGTAGATGATGGTCGGGAATGGGAACGCTTACTTGAATCGTTACATGTTAAACGTGGCCGCACAGGCCGTCCTGACCTGTATCGGGAAGGTGGGTGGCTTGTGTCAGTTAAGCTGTGCGAACAAATAGTAACTGCCTGTTCACAATGTCGCCTACGACTCAGCAAAGATCATCCGAGTAAGGCGCCTCCCTTACACATGCGGGACAAGAAAGCGTTGTGGCATTCATGGCAGCTTGATTATATTGGGCCCTTGAGATCATCAGGTGGGAAAAGATATGTCCTGGTAGGAGTGGAGATTATCTCCAGCCTCAGTATGGCCAGCAGTTTCAAACCAGCTACGAGGGACAACACAGTGAAAGGCCTAACAGGGTGGTTCAGCACACTTCCCCTTCCCGACGAAATCCAGAGTGATAACGTTTCACACTTTACGGCTTCGGTGGTACAAGATTGGGCCAAGGAAGAAGGGATTCGATGGGTATTTCATACTCCCTATTATCCCCAGGCTAATGGCATTGTTGAACGCACCAATAGATTGGTTAAGCGTTTTGCAAAAAGTCATGAACCTGGTTGGCATTTGCGATTGGATGATGCCATCTATCAACTAAATAACAAATGGAGTGGAGACGGCTGTCCTAAAATGAAAGCTTTCTGTGTACCTGCCAATATTATCTCGCCAAAGGCTGCCAATGAACCGGGAAAATACCCCGGAAGATTTCACCCTGGACTACCTGTGCTAGTGAAAATGCCTCAAAATGGGACGGTGCCAATGGTGCTAGCTACTCCCAAAAATCCCTATGCATGGGAAGCCAAGGATTGTTCAGGGAAGATACACCGGATCAGCACCCGGTGGACCGCACCTTCTTTTTAACCCCGTCGGTCGAATAAGACCGAGCAGATTTTCTTTTCCTTTATGTCTTACAGGAACCTTGGATGAGCTGTTACAGACGGATTGGCCTACGCTACCTTTGAATGTCTCCAGGGAATCCTGACATTGAACCTGGCAATAATACTACTTTTATGATGTATGGCTATTTGGAGGCCCAAATTCTAAAATGACGAATTGGCAGATGGAATTGATGCTATTCAGTTTCACCTTTTTATTCCCTGTTGTTTGTAGTCAAAGAGACCCAGAGTGGCCATGGTCTCAAGCCTTTCTCGTCTATAATACAAGACTACAGGGAGACCTCATGCTAACGCACCCTTTCCCAATATAGTCAAGCACAGTCTCTGGGGTTTCATCGGGATGTGTCTCAAAGTGACAAGCATTCTGGTTGGTGTCAAGACAAAGGTCTTGTGCTTTGAGAGTATTACTCTCACAAATGAATCCTTGTTGGTCTCGTGAAACGCATGCGTCAACATCAGCAGTTTGCCATTTAGTCTCATTTTGTCGTGCCCAACCTCTGTGCTGTGTTGGATAGAGTAGAGCTCCTTGATGATTCAACCCCAGTGCGATGATTGGGTATATGGTGGATACTGAGGCATTGCGTATCGTTAAGACAAAAGCTGTGGCTTTGCTCTCAGTGGGATCGTAGGTGAAATTAACCAGATACCACCAGGATTGAAATTTTCTCTCAAACTCAATTGCGTTATCCCATATTACTTTTCGAATTTCGGTGGGCAAGGTGCCTTCTTCACCTTCCCTTATGATTTATGAGTTTTTGCAAAACGCTTAACCAATCCGTTGGTGCATTCAACAATGCCATTAGCCTGAGGATAATAGGGAGTATGAAATACCCATCGAATCCCTTCTTCTTTGGCCCAATCTTGTACCACTGTAGCGGTAAAGTGTGAACCGTTATCACTTTGGATTTCCTCGGGAAGGGGAAGTGTGCTGAACCACCCTTTTAGGCCTTTCACTGTGTTGTCCCCAGCAGCTGATTTGAAGCCAGTGGCCATACTGAGGCTGGAGATAATCTCCACTCCGACTAGGACATATCTTTTCCCACCTGATGATCTCAAGGGCCCAATATAATCAATCTGCCATGAATGCCACAACATTTTCTTGTCCCGCATGTGTAAGGGAGGCGCCTTACTCGGATGATCTTTGCTGAGTCGTAGGCGACATTGTGACCAGGCAGTTACTACTTGTTCGCACAGCTTAACCGACACAGGCCACCCCCGGGCTAGACCTTCCTGATACAGATCAGCACGGCCTGTATGGCCAGGCTTAATATGTAACCATTCCCGACCATCATCTACAGTGTCAATTTGTTGTAGCCGCGTGAGGCTATCTACCTGTTGGTTGAACTGAGCAGTGATCGAGTTTGAACGATCGTGGCCTTTTACCCAAGCAATGTGCAATGGTCTCTGTCCTCCTATTTCCAACAGTTGCTTCCAACTGTCTGTCTCCCAGATCGGGACTCTATTCACCTGCCAATCATTGGCTGCCCAGTGTCCTAGCCATTCAGTGGCTCCTTTAAAAACAGCATATGAGTCAGTGTAAATGTAAGTAGCTCCATGTTGTGCAGCTAGTAGGACGGCTCTGAGTTCCCCTACTTGTGCCCTACCTTCTCCTGTTTCAATTGCTCTTTCCCCCGTTGCTACTTCCAGTGCTACGGCCTTGTATTTCCACTTGCTGTTCTCACGGTGAGATGACACACCAGTAAACCACACTCCTGTAAGATCACTGCCTGCTTTCAGAGGAGGTGCTTCTTGGATTGGAGATGGTCTGTTTGGTGGGGATTGGAACAATAGGGCACCATCTCTATCCTTCTGGAGCATGGATACTTTGATACTACCTTCAGAGACTGGCATGATATCATTAATGCCTTCTAAATAAGCATACCACTTTCGAACTGTGGGTTTCTGGGGAATGCCAGCTGGTGGTGGTGTCCCTTTAAGGACCACATCTGGGAGGCGAAAAGGGCCCCGAACAATCACGCTCTGTTGTCTCCTTATCTGCTCTGCTCGTTGCAATGCTCGCACCAGGGACAGTAAACCCTTCTCCAGGTCTGAATAGCTGCTCTCAGTATCATTAAAGGCGTGAGAGCTAAATTCTAATGGTCTCTCCGGTCCTGCTGGTCCCTTCTGGCATAAATTACAATGGGAACCATGTTCACTGAGCCCCCATTCTACATGGACAGGGTCAGTTGGATGTATGGGGCCAAGTTGTTGGAATAACCTTAGCTCTTTTATTAGCAATTCTAGTGCATTAGTGTGTTGTTCAGTCGACTCCCAGGATTTACCTTTTTTGAGCAAACAATAAAGGGGGCGAGCAATGATGGAAAAGCCAGGGATGTGTTTACGCTAATAACTTAAAGTTCCCAGGACTTGCTGTAACTCCTTCGTGCTGGAAGGATTCTGTCCATGTTCTATTTTTTCAGGGTATCCTGAGGGACAGAAGCAGCTCCCTTAATCCACCAGACCCCCAGGAATTTAACTTCCTGTGCGGGTCCCTGACACTTTGAGTCGGGAATTTCCAATCCGAAATCTGATAATGTTTTTCGGATGTTTTCCATCATGTCTTGTACACTTTCTTGGTTCTCTCCCCTATTAAGATGTCATCAATAATATATTGGTATACTGTACATCCCTGTGAAACAGGAATCTCTGATAGCACTTTAGCCAAAGCATTATGGGCAATAGTGGGGGAATGTTTGTATCCTTGTGGAAAGCGGTTAAAGGTATATTGCACTCCTTTCCATGTGAATGCAAACTGCGCTTTGTCCTGCTCAAGGAGGAGAATCATAAAAAAATATGTCTTTAAAATCTAAGGCAACCCTGCAAGGATGGGCAGCTCCTTTTATCATTGTCACAATTTCCGCGATATTCGGAACAGCAGCGGTCAGAGGTGCAGTGTTGGCGTTTAATTTTCCGTAATCTACTGTGAAACGCCATTGCCTTTTTGGTTTCTTTACTGGCCACACCGGTGAAAAATAAGGCGAGTGAATCCTCTTAATGATGTCCCTTTTTTCTAAATTTGATACCAATCTGTCTGCTCCAGCAACAGCAGTTGCAGGCAGTGGATACTACAGGACACCAGAGATTTTAGAGGGAGGGAAAAGTATGGAAGTTTCCAATAGACTCAATTTCACTGTGTCTATTACTTTTTCAAATCCTGCAAAACTTCACACTGTGGAGACATCATTAAGAAAAGTCATTAAGAAACCCTCGGACGGCAGGCTTTTGTGACGCCTTCAGCCTCAAAATCACCCTTTCCCACGTGGCGCCGCGCCAGGCACAAAAATGGCCATACGACTGGAGATGGGTTCCCTGCCAAAAGAGCCAGCAGGTAAAACTATGCCTTGTTCTAAAGCTCTTTGGGAACCGCTTGCGTAGCCCCACAGACCTGGGGGCTGCGGGCTTTCCTGCTGCCTTCAGCCTCGATACCACCATTTCCCACTTGGCGCTGCGCCATGCACAAAAATGGCCATACGGCTGGAGATGGGTCCCCCGCCCAAAGAGCCAGCAGGGAAAACTATGCCTTGTTCTAAAGCTCTTTGGGAACCGCTTGCGTAGCCCCACAGACCTGGGGGCTGCGGGCTTTCCTGCTGCCTTTAGCCTCGACACCACCCTTTCCCTCTTGGCGCCGCGCCAGGCACAAAAATGGCCGTACGGCTGGAGATGGGTCCCCCGCCCAAAGAGCCAGCAGGGAAAACTATGCCTTGTTCTAAAGCTCTTTGGGAACCGCTTGCGTAGCCGCACAGACCTGGGGGCTGCGGGCTTTGCTGCTGCCTTCAGCCTCAAAGCCACCCTTTCCCACTTGGCGCCGGGCCAGGCGCAAAAATGGCCATACGGCTGGAGATGGGTCCCCCGCCCAAAGAGCCAGCAGGGAAAACTATGCCTTGTTCTAAAGCTCTTTGTGATCCGCTTGTGTAGCCCCACAGACCTTGGGGCTGCAGGCTTTCCTGCTGCCTTCAGCCTCAAAACCATCCTAAACCACTACGCACCGCGCCAGGCACAAAAATAGCCATACGGCTGGAGATGGGTCCCCCGTCCAAAGAGCCAGCAGGGAAAACTATGCCTTATTCTAAAGCTCTTTGGGAACCGCTTGCGTAGCCCCACACACCTGGGGGCTGCGGGCTTTCCTGCTGCCTTCAGCCTCAAAACCACCCTTTCCCACTTGACCCCCGGCCAGGCACAAAAATGGCCATACTGCTGGAGATGGGTCCCCCGCCCAAAGAGCCAGCAGGGAAAATTATGCCTTGTTTTAAAGCTCTTTGGGAACCGCTTGCGTAGCCCTACAGACCTGGGGGCTACGGGCTTTCCTGCTGCATTCAAGCCTCAAAGCCACCCTTTCCCACTGGGCGCCGGGCCAGGCACAAAAATGGCCTGTGGCTGGAGATGGGTCCCCCGCCCAAAGAGCCAGCAGGGAAAACTATGCCTTGTTCTAAAGCTCTTTGGGAACCGCTTGCTTGGCCCCACAGACCTGGGGGCTGCAGGCTTTGCTGCTGCCTTCAGCCTCAAAGCCACCCTTTCCCACTTGGCGCCCTATCAAGCACAAAAATGGCCTATGGCTGGAGATGGGTCCCATGCCCAAAGAGCCAGCAGGGAAAACTATGCCTTGTTCTAAAGCTCTTTGGGAACCGCTTGCTTGGCCCCACAGACGTGGGGGCTGCGGGCTTTCCTGCTGCCTTCAGCCTCGACACCACCCTTTCCCACTTGGCGCCGCGCCAGGCACAAAAATGGCCATACGGCTGGAGATGGGTCCCCCGCCCAAAGAGCCAGCAGGGAAAACTATGCCTTGTTCTAAAGCTCTTTGGGAACCGCTTGCGTAGCCGCACAGACCTGGGGGCTGCGGGCTTTCCTGCTGCCTTCACCCTCAAAACCACCCTTTCCCACTTGGCACTGCTCCAGGCTCAAAAATGGCCATACGGCTGGAGATGGGTCCCCCGCCCAGAGAGCCAGCAGGGAAAACTATGCCTTGTTCTAAAGCTCTTTGGGAACCGCTTGCGTAGCCCCACAGACCTGGGGGCTGCGGGCTTTCCTGCTGCCTTCAGCCTCAAAGCCACCCTTTCCCTCTTGGCGCCGGGCCAGGCACAAAAATGGCCATACGGCTGGAGATGGGTCCCCCGCCCAAAGAGCCAGCAGGGAAAACTATGCCTTGTTCTAAAGCTCTTTGGGAACCGCTTGCGTAGCCCCACAGACCTGGGGCTGCAGGGTTTGTGCTGCCTTCAGCGTCAAAGCCACCCTTTCCCACTTGGCGCTGCGCCATGCACAAAAATGGCCGTACAGCTGGAGATGGGTCCCCCGCCCAAAGAGCCAGCAGGGAAAACTATGCCTTGTTCTAAAGCTCTTTGGGAACCGCTTGCGTAGCCCCACACACCTGGGGGCTGCGGGCTTTCCTGCTGCCTTCAGCCTCAAAACCACCCTTTCCCACTTGGCCCCCGGCCAGGCACAAAAATGGCCATACGGCTGGAGATGGGTCCCCCGCCCAAAGAGCCAGCAGGGAAAATTATGCCTTGTTTTAAAGCTCTTTGGGAACCGCTTGCGTAGCCCTACAGACCTGGGGGCTGCGGGCTTTCCTGCTGCATTCAAGCCTCAAAGCCACCCTTTCCCACTGGGCGCCGGGCCAGGCACAAAAATGGCCTGTGGCTGGAGATGGGTCCCCCGCCCAAAGAGCCAGCAGGGAAAACTATGCCTTGTTCTAAAGCTCTTTGGGAACCGCTTGCTTGGCCCAACAGACCTGGGGGCTCCAGGCTTTGCTGCTGCCTTCAGCGTCAAAACCACCCTTTCCCACTACGCACCGCGCCAGGCAGAAAAATGGCCATACGGCTGGAGATGGGTCCCCCGCCCAAAGAGCCAGCAGGGAAAACTATGCCTTGTTCTAAAGCTCTTTGGGAACCGCTTGCTTGGCCCCACAGACGTGGGGGCTGCGGGCTTTCCTGCTGCCTTCAGCCTCAAAACCACCCTATGCCACTACGTACCGCGTCAGGCACAAAAATAGCCATACGGCTGGAGATGGGTCCCCCACCCAAAGAGCCAGCAGGGAAAATTATGCCTTGTTCTAAAGCTCTTTGGGAACCGCTTGCGTAGCCGCACAGACGTGGGGGCTGCGGGCTTTCCTGCTGCCTTCAGCCTCGACACCACCCTTTCCCACTTGGCGCCCTATCAAGCACAAAAATGGCCTATGGCTGGAGATGGGTCCCATGCCCAAAGAGCCAGCAGGGAAAACTATGCCTTGTTCTAAAGCTCTTTGGGAACCGCTTGCGTAGCCCCACACACGTGGGGGCTGCGGGCTTTCCTGCTGCCTTCAGCCTCAAAACCACCCTTTCCCACTTGGCACTGCTCCAGGCTCAAAAATGGCCATACGGCTGGAGATGGGTCCCCCGCCCAGAGAGCCAGCAGGGAAAACTATGCCTTGTTCTAAAGCTCTTTGGGAACCGCTTGCGTAGCCCCACACACCTGGGGGCTGCGGGCTTTCCTGCTGCCTTCAGCCTCAAAGCCACCCTTTCGCACTTGGGGCTTCGCCAGGCACAAAAATGGCCATATGGCTGGAGATGGGTCCCATGCCCAAAGAGCCAGCTGGGAAAACTATGCCTTGTTCTAAAGCTCTTTGGGAACCGCTTGCGTAGCCCCACAGACCTGGGGGCTGCGGGCTTTGCTGCTGCCTTCACCCTCAAAGCCACCCTTTCCCACTTGGCGCCGCGCCAGGCACAAAAATGGCCATACGGCTGGAGATGGGTCCCCCGCCCAAAGAGCCAGCAGGGAAAACTATGCCTTGTTCTAAAGCTCTTTGGGAACCGCTTGCGTAGCCCCACAGACCTGGGGGCTGCAGTCTTTGCTGCTGCCTTCAGCGTCAAAACCACCCTTTCCCACTACGCACCGCGCCAGGCACAAAAATGGCCATACGGCTGGAGATGGGTCCCCCGCCCAAAGAGCCAGCAGGGAAAACTATGCCTTGTTCTAAAGCTCTTTGGGAACCGCTTGCTTGGCCCCACAGACGTGGGGGCTGCGGGCTTTCCTGCTGCCTTCAGCCTCAAAACCACCCTATGCCACTACGCACCGCGTCAGGCACAAAAGTAGCCATACGGCTGGAGATGGGTCCCCCACCCAAAGAGCCAGCAGGGAAAATTATGCCTTGTTCTAAAGCTCTTTGGGAACCGCTTGCGTAGCCGCACAGACCTGGGGGCTGCGGGCTTTCCTGCTGCCTTCAGCCTCGACACCACCCTTTCCCACTTGGCGCCCTATCAAGCACAAAAATGGCATATGGCTGGAGATGGGTCCCATGCCCAAAGAGCCAGCAGGGAAAACTATGCCTTGTTCTAAAGCTCTTTGGGAACCGCTTGCGTAGCCCCACACACGTGGGGGCTGCGGGCTTTCCTGCTGCCTTCAGCCTCAAAACCACCCTTTCCCACTTGGCACTGCTCCAGGCTCAAAAATGGCCATACGGCTGGAGATGGGTCCCCCGCCCAAAGAGCCAGCAGGGAAAACTATGCCTTGTTCTAAAGCTCTTTGGGAACCGCTTGCGTAGCCCCACAGACCTGGGGGCTGCGGGCTTTCCTGCTGCCTTCAGCCTCAAAGCCACCCTTTCGCACTTGGGGCTTCGCCAGGCACAAAAATGGCCATATGGCTGGAGATGGGTCCCCCGCCCAAAGAGCGAGCAGGGAAAACTATGCCTTGTTCTAAAGCTCTTTGGGAACCGCTTGCGTAGCCCCACAGACCTGGGGGCTGCGGGCTTTCCTGCTGCCTTCAGCCTCAAAGCCACCCTTTCCCACTTGGCGCCGGGTCAGGGACAAAAATGGCCATACGGCTGGAGATGTGTCCCCCGCCCAAAGAGCCAGCAGGGAAAACTATGCCTTGTTCTAAAGCTCTTTGGGAACCGCTTGCTTGGCCCCACAGACCTGGGGGCTGCAGGCTTTGCTGCTGCCTTCAGCCTCGACACCACCCTTACCCACTTGGCGCCGCGCCAGGCACAAAAATGGCCATACGGCTGGAGATGGGTCCCCCGCCCAAAGAGCCAGCAGGGAAAACTATGCCTTGTTCTAAAGCTCTTTGGGAACCGCTTACTTGGCCCCACAGACGTGGGGGCTGCGGGCTTTCCTGCTGCCTTCAGCCTCGATACCACCATTTCCCACTTGGCGCTGCGCCATGCACAAAAATGGCCATACGGCTGGAGATGGGTCCCCCGCCCAAAGAGCCAGCACGGAAAACTATGCCTTGTTCTAAAGCTCTTTGGGAACCGCTTGCATAGCCCCACAGACCTGGGGCCTGCGGGCTTTCCTGCTGCCTTTAGCCTCGACACCACCCTTTCCCTCTTGGCGCCGCGCCAGGCACAAAAATGGCCGTACGGCTGGAGATGTGTCCCCCGCCCAAAGAGCCAGCAGGGAAAACTATGCCTTGTTCTAAAGCTCTTTGGTAACCGCTTGCGTAGCCCCACAGACCTTGGGGCTCCGGGCTTTCCTGCTGCCTTCAGCCTCGACAGCACCCTTTCCCACTTGGCTTCGCGCCAGGCACAAAAATGGCCTATGGCTGGAGATGGGTCCCATGCCCTAAGAGCCAGCAGGGAAAACTATGCCTTGTTCTAAAGCTCTTTGGGAACCGCTTGCGTAGCCCCACAGACCTGGGGGCTGCGGGCTTTCCTGCTGTCTTCAGCCTCAAAGCAACCCTTTCCCACTTGGCGCCCTATCAAGCACAAAAATGGCCTATGGCTGGAGATGGGTCCCATGCCCAAAGAGCCAGCAGGGAAAACTATGCCTTGTTCTAAAGCTCTTTGGGAACCGCTTGCGTAGCCCCACACACCTGGGGGCTGCGGGCTTTCCTGCTGCCTTCAGCCTTGACACCACCCTTTCCCACTTGGCGCCCTATCAAGCACAAAAATGGCCTATGGCTGGAGATGGGTCCCATGCCCAAAGAGCCAGCAGGGAAAACTATGCCTTGTTCTAAAGCTCTTTGGGAACCGCTTGCTTGGCCCCACAGACCTGGGGGCTGCGGGCTTTCCTGCTGCCTTCAGCCTCGACACCACCCTTTCAAACTTGGTGTCGCGCTAGGCACAAAAATGGCCATACGGCTGGAGATGGGTCCCCCGCCCAAAGAGCCAGCAGGGAAAACTATGCCTTGTTCTAAAGCTCTTTGGGAACCGCTTGCGTAGCCCCACAGACCTGGGGGCTGCGGGCTTTCCTGCTGCCTTCAGCCTCAAAGCCACCCTTTCCCACTTGGCGCCGGGCCAGGCACAAAAATGGCCATACGGCTGGAGATGGGTCCCCCGCCCAAAGAGCCAGCAGGGAAAACTATGCCTTGTTCTAAAGCTCTTTGGGAACCGCTTGCGTAGCCCCACAGACCTGGGGGCTGCAGTCTTTGCTGCTGCCTTCAGCCTCAACACCACCCTTTCCCACTTGGCGCCGGGCCAGGGACAAAAATGGCCATACGGCTGGAGATGTGTCCCCTGCCCAAAGAGCCAGCAGGGAAAACTCTGCCTTGTTCTAAAGCTCTTTGGTGAACCGCTTGCGTAGCCCCACAGACGTGGGGGCTGCGGGCTTTCCTGCTGCCTTCAGCGTCAAAACCACCCTTTCCCACTACGCACCGCGCCAGGCACAAAAATGGCCATACGGCTGGAGATGGGTCCCCCGCCCAAAGAGCCAGCAGGGAAAACTATGCCTTGTTCTAAAGCTCTTTGGGAACCGCTTGCGTAGCCCCACAGACCTGGGGGCTGCGGGCTTTCCTGCTGCCTTCAGCCTCAAAACCACCCTATGCCACTACGCACCGCGTCAGGCACAAAAATAGCCATACGGCTGGAGATGGGTCCCCCACCCAAAGAGCCAGCAGGGAAAACTATGCCTTGTTCTAAAGCTCTTTGGGAACCGCTTGCGTAGCCCCACAGACCTGGGGGCTGCAGGCTTTCCTGCTGCCTTCAAGCCTCAAAGCCACCCTTTCCCACTGGGCGCCGGGCCAGGCACAAAAATGGCCTATGGCTGGAGATGGGTCCCCCGCCCAAAGAGCCAGCAGGGAAAACTATGCCTTGTTCTAAAGCTCTTTGGGAACCGCTTGCGTAGCCCCACACACGTGGGGGCTGCGGGCTTTCCTGCTGCCTTCAGCCTCAAAACCACCCTTTCCCACTTGGCACTGCTCCAGGCTCAAAAATGGCCATACGGCTGGAGATGGGTCCCCCGCCCAGAGAGCCAGCAGGGAAAACTATGCCTTGTTCTAAAGCTCTTTGGGAACCGCTTGCGTAGCCCCACAGACCTGGGGGCTGCGGGCTTTCCTGCTGCCTTCAGCCTCAAAGCCACCCTTTCGCACTTGGGGCTTCGCCAGGCACAAAAATGGCCATATGGCTGGAGATGGGTCCCCCTCCCAAAGAGCGAGCAGGGAAAACTATGCCTTGTTCTAAAGCTCTTTGGGAACCGCTTGCGTAGCCCCACAGACCTGGGGGCTGCGGGCTTTCCTGCTGCCTTCAGCCTCAAAGCCACCCTTTCCCACTTGGCGCCGGGTCAGGGACAAAAATGGCCATACGGCTGGAGATGGGTCCCATGCCCAAAGAGCCAGCAGGGAAAATTATGCCTTGTTTTAAAGCTCTTTGGGAACCGCTTGCGTAGCCCTACAGACCTGGGGGCTGCGGGCTTTCCTGCTGCATTCAAGCCTCAAAGCCACCCTTTCCCACTGGGCGCCGGGCCAGGCACAAAAATGGCCTGTGGCTGGAGATGGGTCCCCCGCCCAAAGAGCCAGCAGGGAAAACTATGCCTTGTTCTAAAGCTCTTTGGGAACCGCTTGCTTGGCCCAACAGACCTGGGGGCTCCAGGCTTTGCTGCTGCCTTCAGCGTCAAAACCACCCTTTCCCACTACGCACCGCGCCAGGCAGAAAAATGGCCATACGGCTGGAGATGGGTCCCCCGCCCAAAGAGCCAGCAGGGAAAACTATGCCTTGTTCTAAAGCTCTTTGGGAACCGCTTGCTTGGCCCCACAGACGTGGGGGCTGCGGGCTTTCCTGCTGCCTTCAGCCTCAAAACCACCCTATGCCACTACGTACCGCGTCAGGCACAAAAATAGCCATACGGCTGGAGATGGGTCCCCCACCCAAAGAGCCAGCAGGGAAAATTATGCCTTGTTCTAAAGCTCTTTGGGAACCGCTTGCGTAGCCGCACAGACGTGGGGGCTGCGGGCTTTCCTGCTGCCTTCAGCCTCGACACCACCCTTTCCCACTTGGCGCCCTATCAAGCACAAAAATGGCCTATGGCTGGAGATGGGTCCCATGCCCAAAGAGCCAGCAGGGAAAACTATGCCTTGTTCTAAAGCTCTTTGGGAACCGCTTGCGTAGCCCCACACACGTGGGGGCTGCGGGCTTTCCTGCTGCCTTCAGCCTCAAAACCACCCTTTCCCACTTGGCACTGCTCCAGGCTCAAAAATGGCCATACGGCTGGAGATGGGTCCCCCGCCCAGAGAGCCAGCAGGGAAAACTATGCCTTGTTCTAAAGCTCTTTGGGAACCGCTTGCGTAGCCCCACACACCTGGGGGCTGCGGGCTTTCCTGCTGCCTTCAGCCTCAAAGCCACCCTTTCGCACTTGGGGCTTCGCCAGGCACAAAAATGGCCATATGGCTGGAGATGGGTCCCATGCCCAAAGAGCCAGCTGGGAAAACTATGCCTTGTTCTAAAGCTCTTTGGGAACCGCTTGCGTAGCCCCACAGACCTGGGGGCTGCGGGCTTTGCTGCTGCCTTCACCCTCAAAGCCACCCTTTCCCACTTGGCGCCGCGCCAGGCACAAAAATGGCCATACGGCTGGAGATGGGTCCCCCGCCCAAAGAGCCAGCAGGGAAAACTATGCCTTGTTCTAAAGCTCTTTGGGAACCGCTTGCGTAGCCCCACAGACCTGGGGGCTGCAGTCTTTGCTGCTGCCTTCAGCGTCAAAACCACCCTTTCCCACTACGCACCGCGCCAGGCACAAAAATGGCCATACGGCTGGAGATGGGTCCCCCGCCCAAAGAGCCAGCAGGGAAAACTATGCCTTGTTCTAAAGCTCTTTGGGAACCGCTTGCTTGGCCCCACAGACGTGGGGGCTGCGGGCTTTCCTGCTGCCTTCAGCCTCAAAACCACCCTATGCCACTACGCACCGCGTCAGGCACAAAAGTAGCCATACGGCTGGAGATGGGTCCCCCACCCAAAGAGCCAGCAGGGAAAATTATGCCTTGTTCTAAAGCTCTTTGGGAACCGCTTGCGTAGCCGCACAGACCTGGGGGCTGCGGGCTTTCCTGCTGCCTTCAGCCTCGACACCACCCTTTCCCACTTGGCGCCCTATCAAGCACAAAAATGGCATATGGCTGGAGATGGGTCCCATGCCCAAAGAGCCAGCAGGGAAAACTATGCCTTGTTCTAAAGCTCTTTGGGAACCGCTTGCGTAGCCCCACACACGTGGGGGCTGCGGGCTTTCCTGCTGCCTTCAGCCTCAAAACCACCCTTTCCCACTTGGCACTGCTCCAGGCTCAAAAATGGCCATACGGCTGGAGATGGGTCCCCCGCCCAAAGAGCCAGCAGGGAAAACTATGCCTTGTTCTAAAGCTCTTTGGGAACCGCTTGCGTAGCCCCACAGACCTGGGGGCTGCGGGCTTTCCTGCTGCCTTCAGCCTCAAAGCCACCCTTTCGCACTTGGGGCTTCGCCAGGCACAAAAATGGCCATATGGCTGGAGATGGGTCCCCCGCCCAAAGAGCGAGCAGGGAAAACTATGCCTTGTTCTAAAGCTCTTTGGGAACCGCTTGCGTAGCCCCACAGACCTGGGGGCTGCGGGCTTTCCTGCTGCCTTCAGCCTCAAAGCCACCCTTTCCCACTTGGCGCCGGGTCAGGGACAAAAATGGCCATACGGCTGGAGATGTGTCCCCCGCCCAAAGAGCCAGCAGGGAAAACTATGCCTTGTTCTAAAGCTCTTTGGGAACCGCTTGCTTGGCCCCACAGACCTGGGGGCTGCAGGCTTTGCTGCTGCCTTCAGCCTCGACACCACCCTTACCCACTTGGCGCCGCGCCAGGCACAAAAATGGCCATACGGCTGGAGATGGGTCCCCCCGCCCAAAGAGCCAGCAGGGAAAACTATGCCTTGTTCTAAAGCTCTTTGGGAACCGCTTACTTGGCCCCACAGACGTGGGGGCTGCGGGCTTTCCTGCTGCCTTCAGCCTCGATACCACCATTTCCCACTTGGCGCTGCGCCATGCACAAAAATGGCCATACGGCTGGAGATGGGTCCCCCGCCCAAAGAGCCAGCACGGAAAACTATGCCTTGTTCTAAAGCTCTTTGGGAACCGCTTGCATAGCCCCACAGACCTGGGGCCTGCGGGCTTTCCTGCTGCCTTTAGCCTCGACACCACCCTTTCCCTCTTGGCGCCGCGCCAGGCACAAAAATGGCCGTACGGCTGGAGATGTGTCCCCCCGCCCAAAGAGCCAGCAGGGAAAACTATGCCTTGTTCTAAAGCTCTTTGGTAACCGCTTGCGTAGCCCCACAGACCTTGGGGCTCCGGGCTTTCCTGCTGCCTTCAGCCTCGACAGCACCCTTTCCCACTTGGCTTCGCGCCAGGCACAAAAATGGCCTATGGCTGGAGATGGGTCCCATGCCCTAAGAGCCAGCAGGGAAAACTATGCCTTGTTCTAAAGCTCTTTGGGAACCGCTTGCGTAGCCCCACAGACCTGGGGGCTGCGGGCTTTCCTGCTGTCTTCAGCCTCAAAGCAACCCTTTCCCACTTGGCGCCCTATCAAGCACAAAAATGGCCTATGGCTGGAGATGGGTCCCATGCCCAAAGAGCCAGCAGGGAAAACTATGCCTTGTTCTAAAGCGGAACCGCTTGCGTAGCCCCACACACCTGGGGGCTGCGGGCTTTCCTGCTGCCTTCAGCCTTGACACCACCCTTTCCCACTTGGCGCCCTATCAAGCACAAAAATGGCCTATGGCTGGAGATGGGTCCCATGCCCAAAGAGCCAGCAGGGAAAACTATGCCTTGTTCTAAAGCTCTTTGGGAACCGCTTGCTTGGCCCCACAGACCTGGGGGCTGCGGGCTTTCCTGCTGCCTTCAGCCTCGACACCACCCTTTCAAACTTGGTGTCGCGCTAGGCACAAAAATGGCCATACGGCTGGAGATGGGTCCCCCGCCCAAAGAGCCAGCAGGGAAAACTATGCCTTGTTCTAAAGCTCTTTGGGAACCGCTTGCGTAGCCCCACAGACCTGGGGGCTGCGGGCTTTCCTGCTGCCTTCAGCCTCAAAGCCACCCTTTCCCACTTGGCGCCGGGCCAGGCACAAAAATGGCCATACGGCTGGAGATGGGTCCCCCGCCCAAAGAGCCAGCAGGGAAAACTATGCCTTGTTCTAAAGCTCTTTGGGAACCGCTTGCGTAGCCCCACAGACCTGGGGGCTGCAGTCTTTGCTGCTGCCTTCAGCCTCAACACCACCCTTTCCCACTTGGCGCCGGGCCAGGGACAAAAATGGCCATACGGCTGGAGATGTGTCCCCTGCCCAAAGAGCCAGCAGGGAAAACTCTGCCTTGTTCTAAAGCTCTTTGGTGAACCGCTTGCGTAGCCCCACAGACGTGGGGGCTGCGGGCTTTCCTGCTGCCTTCAGCGTCAAACCACCCTTTCCCACTACGCACCGCGCCAGGCACAAAAATGGCCATACGGCTGGAGATGGGTCCCCCGCCCAAAGAGCCAGCAGGGAAAACTATGCCTTGTTCTAAAGCTCTTTGGGAACCGCTTGCGTAGCCCCACAGACCTGGGGGCTGCGGGCTTTCCTGCTGCCTTCAGCCTCAAAACCACCCTATGCCACTACGCACCCGCGTCAGGCACAAAAATAGCCATACGGCTGGAGATGGGTCCCCCACCCAAAGAGCCAGCAGGGAAAACTATGCCTTGTTCTAAAGCTCTTTGGGAACCGCTTGCGTAGCCCCACAGACCTGGGGGCTGCAGGCTTTCCTGCTGCCTTCAAGCCTCAAAGCACCCTTTCCCACTGGGCGCCGGGCCAGGCACAAAAATGGCCTATGGCTGGAGATGGGTCCCCCGCCCAAAGAGCCAGCAGGGAAAACTATGCCTTGTTCTAAAGCTCTTTGGGAACCGCTTGCGTAGCCCCACAACACGTGGGGGGCTGCGGGCTTTCCTGCTGCCTTCAGCCTCAAAACCACCCCTTTCCCACTTGGCACTGCTCCAGGCTCAAAAATGGCCATACGGCTGGAGATGGGTCCCCCGCCCAGAGAGCCAGCAGGGAAAACTATGCCTTGTTCTAAAGCTCTTTGGGAACCGCTTGCGTAGCCCCACAGACCTGGGGGCTGCGGGCTTTCCTGCTGCCTTCAGCCTCAAAGCCACCCTTTCGCACTTGGGGCTTCGCCAGGCACAAAAAATGGCCATATGGCTGGAGATGGGTCCCCCTCCCAAAGAGCGAGCAGGGGAAAACTATGCCTTGTTCTAAAGCTCTTTGGGAACCGCTTGCGTAGCCCCACAGACCTGGGGGCTGCGGGCTTTCCTGCTGCCTTCAGCCTCAAAGCCACCCTTTCCCACTTGGGCGCCGGGTCAGGGACAAAAATGGCCATACGGCTGGAGATGGGTCCCATGCCCAAAGAGCCAGCAGGGAAAACTATGCCTTGTTCTAAAGCTCTTTGGGAAACCGCTTGCTTGGCCCCACAGACCTGGGGGCTGCAGGCTTTGCTGCTGCCTTCAGCCTCGACACCACCCTTACCCACTTGGCGCCGCGCCAGGCACAAAAATGGCCATACGGCTGGAGATGGGTCCCCCCGCCCAAAGAGCCAGCAGGGAAAACTATGCCTTGTTCTAAAGCTCTTTGGGAACCGCTTACTTGGCCCCACAGACGTGGGGGCTGCGGCTTTCCTGCTGCCTTCAGCCTCGATACCACCATTTCCCACTTGGCGCTGCGCCATGCACAAAAATGGCCATACGGCTGGAGATGGGTCCCCCGCCCAAAGAGCCAGCACGGAAAACTATGCCTTGTTCTAAAGCTCTTTGGAACCGCTTGCATAGCCCCCACAGACCTGGGGGCTGCGGGCTTTCCTGCTGCCTTTAGCCTCGACACCACCCTTTCCCTCTTGGCGCCGCGCCAGGCACAAAAATGGCCGTACGGCTGGAGATGTGTCCCCCGCCCAAAGAGCCAGCAGGGAAAACTATGCCTTGTTCTAAAGCTCTTTGGGAACCGCTTGCGTAGCCCCACAGACCTTGGGGCTCCGGGCTTTCCTGCTGCCTTCAGCCTCGACAGCACCCTTTCCCACTTGGCTTCGCGCCAGGCACAAAAATGGCCTATGGCTGGAGATGGGTCCCATGCCCTAAGAGCCAGCAGGGAAAACTATGCCTTGTTCTAAAGCTCTTGGGAACCGCTTGCGTAGCCCCACAGACCTGGGGGCTGCGGGCTTTCCTGCTGTCTTCAGCCTCAAAGCAACCCTTTCCCACTTGGCGCCCTATCAAGCACAAAAATGGCCTATGGCTGGAGATGGGTCCCATGCCCAAAGAGCCAGCAGGGAAAACTATGCCTTGTTCTAAAGCTCTTTGGGAACCGCTTGCGTAGCCCCACACACCTGGGGGCTGCGGGCTTTCCTGCTGCCTTCAGCCTTGACACCACCCTTCCCACTTGGTGCCCTATCAAGCACAAAAATGGCCTATGGCTGGAGATGGGTCCCATGCCCAAAGAGCCAGCAGGGAAAACTATGCCTTGTTCTAAAGCTCTTTGGGAACCGCTTGCTTGGCCCCACAGACCTGGGGGCTGCGGGCTTTCCTGCTGCCTTCAGCCTCGACACCACCCCTTTCAAACTTGGCGTCGCGCTAGGCACAAAAAATGGCCATACGGCTGGAGATGGGTCCCCCGCCCAAAGAGCCAGCAGGGAAAACTATGCCTTGTTCTAAAGCTCTTTGGGAACCGCTTGCGTAGCCCCACAGACCTGGGGGCTGTGGGCTTTCCTGCTGCCTTCACCCTCAAAACCACCCTTTCCCACTTGGCACTGCTCCAGGCTCAAAAATGGCCATACGGCTGGAGATGTGTCCCCCGCCCAAAGAAGCCAGCAGGGAAAACTATGCCTTGTTCTAAAGCTCTTTGGAACCGCTTGCGTAGCCCCACAGACCTGGGGGCTGCGGGCTTTCCTGCTGCCTTCAGCCTCAAAGCCACCCTTTCCCACTTGGCGCCGGGCCAGGCACAAAAATGGCCATACGGCTGGAGATGGGTTCCCCCGCCCAAAGAGCCAGCAGGGAAAACTATGCCTTGTTCTAAAGCTCTTTGGGAACCGCTTGCGTAGCCCCACAGACCTGGGGGCTGCAGTCTTTGCTGCTGCCTTCAGCCTCAACACCACCCTTTCCCACTTGGCGCCGGGCCAGGGACAAAAATGGCCATACGGCTGGAGATGTGTCCCCTGCCCAAAGAGCCAGCAGGGAAAACTCTGCCTTGTTCTAAAGCTCTTTGGTGAACCGCTTGCGTAGCCCCACAGACGTGGGGGCTGCGGGCTTTCCTGCTGCCTTCAGCGTCAAAACCACCCTTTCCCACTACGCACCGCGCCAGGCACAAAAATGGCCATTACGGCTGGAGATGGGTCCCCCGCCCAAAGAGCCAGCAGGGAAAAACTATGCCTTGTTCTAAAGCTCTTTGGGAACCGCTTGCGTAGCCCCACAGACCTGGGGGCTGCGGGCTTTCCTGCTGCCTTCAGCCTCAAAACCACCCTATGCCACTACGCACCGCGTCAGGCACAAAAATAGCCATACGGCTGGAGATGGGTCCCCCACCCAAAGAGCCAGCAGGGAAAACTATGCCTTGTTCTAAAGCTCTTTGGGAACCGCTTGCGTAGCCCCACAGACCTGGGGGCTGCAGGCTTTCCTGCTGCCTTCAAGCCTCAAAGCACCCTTTCCCACTGGGCGCCGGGCCAGGCACAAAAAATGGCCTATGGCTGGAGATGGGTCCCCCGCCCAAAGAGCCAGCAGGGAAAACTATGCCTTGTTCTAAAGCTCTTTGGGAACTGCTTGCGTAGCCCCACAGGACCTGGGGGCTGCGGGGCTTTCCTGCTGCCTTCAGCCTCGACAACCACCCTTTCCCACTTGGCACTGCTCCAGGCTCAAAAATGGCCATACGGCTGGAGATGGGTCCCCCGCCCAGAGAGCCAGCAGGGAAAACTATGCCTTGTTCTAAAGCTCTTTGGGAACCGCTTGCGTAGCCCCACAGACCTGGGGGCTGCGGGCTTTCCTGCTGCCCTTCAGCCTCAAAGCCACCCTTTCCCACTTGGCGCCGGGCCAGGCACAAAAAATGGCCATACGGCTGGAGATGGGTCCCCTGCCAAAAGAGCCAGCAGGGAAAACTATGCCTTGTTCTAAAGCTCTTTGGGAACCGCTTGCGTAGCCCCACAGACCTGGGGGCTGCGGGCTTTTCCCTGCTGCCTTCAGCCTCAAAGCCACCCTTTCGCACTTGGGGCTTCGCCAGGCAGAAAAATGGCCATATGGCTGGAGATGGGTCCCCCGCCCAAAGAGCGAGCAGGGAAAACTATGCCTTGTTCTAAAGCTCTTTGGGAACCGCTTGCGTAGCCCCACAGACCTGGGGGCTGCGGGCTTTCCTGCTGCCTTCAGCCTCAAAGCCACCCTTTCCACTTGGCGCCGCGCCAGGCACAAAAATGGCCATACGGCTGGAGATGGGTCCCATGCCCAAAGAGCCAGCAGGGAAAACTATGCCTTGTTCTAAAGCTCTTTGGGAACCGCTTGCTTGGCCCCACAGACCTGGGGGCTGCAGGCTTTGCTGCTGCCTTCAGCCTCGACACCACCCTTACCCACTTGGCGCCGCGCCAGGCACAAAAATGGCCATACGGCTGGAGATGGGTCCCCCCGCCCAAAGAGACAGCAGGGAAAACTATGCCTTGTTCTAAAGCTCTTGGGAACCGCTTGCGTAGCCCCACAGACCTGGGGGCTGCGGGCTTTCCTGCTGCCTTCAGCGTCAAAACCACCCTTTCCCACTACGCACCGCGCCAGGCACAAAAATGGCCATACGGCTGGAGATGGGTCCCCCGCCCAAAGAGCCAGCAGGGAAAACTATGCCTTGTTCTAAAGCTCTTTGGGAACCGCTTGCTTGGCCCCACAGACGTGGGGGCTGCGGGCTTTCCTGCTGCCTTCAGCCTCAAAACCACCCTATGCCTCTACGCACCGCGTCAGGCACAAAAATAGCCATACGGCTGGAGATGGGTCCCCCACCCAAAGAGCCAGCAGGGAAAACTATGCCTTGTTCTAAAGCTCTTTGGGAACCGCTTGCGTAGCCCCACAGACCTGGGGGCTGCAGGCTTTCCTGCTGTCTTCAGCCTCAAAGCCACCCTTTCCCACTTGGCGCCCTATCAGGCACAAAAATGGCCTATGGGTGGAGATGGGTCCCATGCCCAAAGAGCCAGCAGGGAAAACTATGCCTTGTTCTAAAGCTCTTTGGGAACCGCTTGCGTAGCCCCACAGACGTGGGGGCTGCGGGCTTTCCCTGCTGCCTTCAGCCTCGATACCACCATTTCCCACTTGGCGCTGCGCCATGCACAAAAATGGCCATAAGGCTGGAGATGGGTCCCCCGCCCAAAGAGCCAGCAGGGAAAACTATGCCTTGTTCTAAAGCTCTTTGGGAACCGCTTGCGTAGCCCCACAGACCTGGGGGCTGCGGGCTTTCCTGCTGCCTTCAGCGTCAAAACCACCCTTTCCCACTACGCACCCGCGCCCAGGCACAAAAATGGCCATACGGCTGGAGATGGGTCCCCCGCCCAAAGAGCCAGTAGGGAAAACTATGCCTTGTTCTAAAGCTCTTTGGGAACCGCTTGCTTGGCCCCACAGACGTGGGGGCTGCGGGGCTTTCCTGCTGCCTTCAGCCTCAAAACCACCCTATGCCACTACGCACCGCGTCAGGCACAAAAATAGCCATACGGCTGGAGATGGGTCCCCCACCCAAAGAGCCAGCAGGGAAAACTATGCCTTGTTCTAAAGCTCTTTGGGAACCGCTTGCGTAGCCCCACAGACCTGGGGGCTGCAGGCTTTCCTGCTGTCTTCAGCCTCAAAGCCACCCTTTCCCACTTGGCGCCCTATCAGGCACAAAAATGGCCTATGGGTGGAGATGGGTCCCATGCCCAAAGAGCCAGCAGGGAAAACTATGCCTTGTTCTAAAGCTCTTTGGGAACCGCTTGCGTAGCCCCACAGACGTGGGGGCTGCGGGCTTTCCTGCTGCCTTCAGCCTCGATACCACCATTTCCCACTTGGCGCTGCGCCATGCACAAAAATGGCCATAAGGCTGGAGATGGGTCCCCCCGCCCAAAGAGCCAGCAGGGAAAACTATGCCTTGTTCTAAAGCTCTTTGGGAACCGCTTGCGTAGCCCCACAGACCTGGGGGCTGCGGGCTTTCCTGCTGCCTTCAGTCTCAAAGCCACCCTTTCCCTCTTGGCGCCGGGCCAGGCACAAAAATGGCCATATGGCTGGAGATGGGTCCCATGCCCAAAGAGCCAGCAGGGAAAACTATGCCTTGTTCTAAAGCTCTTTGGGAACCGCTTGCGTAGCCCCACAGACCTGGGGGCTGCGGGCTTTGCTGCTGCCTTCAGCCTCAAAGCCACCCTTTCCCACTTGGCGCCGCGCCAGGCACAAAAAATGGCCATACGGCTGGAGATGGGTCCCCCGCCCAGAGAGCCAGCAGGGAAAACTATGCCTTGTTCTAAAGCTCTTTGGGAACTGCTTGCGTAGCTCCACAGACCTGGTGGCTGCGGGCTTTCCTGCTGCCTTTAGCCTCGACACCACCCTTTCCCTCTTGGCGCCGCGCCAGGCACAAAAATGGCCGTACGGCTGGAGATGGGTCCCCCCGCCCAAAAAGCCAGCAGGGAAAATTATGCCTTGTTCTAAAGCTCTTTGGGAACCGCTTGCGTAGCCGCACAGACCTGGGGGCTGCGGGCTTTCCTGCTGCCTTCAGCCTCGACACCACCCTTTCCCACTTGGCGCCCTATCAAGCACAAAAAATGGCCTATGGCTGGAGATGGTCCCCATGCCCAAAGAGCCAGCAGGGAAAACTATGCCTTGTTCTAAAGCTCTTTGGGAACCGCTTGCGTAGCCCCACACACGTGGGGGCTGCGGGCTTTCCTGCTGCCTTCAGCCTCAAAACCACCCTTTCCCACTTGGCCCCCGCCAGGCCAGGCACAAAAATGGCCATACGGCTGGAGATGGGTCCCCCACCCAAAGAGCCAGCAGGGAAAACTATGCCTTGTTCTAACGCTCTTTGGGAACCGCTTGCGTAGCCCCACAGACCTGGGGGCTGCGGGCTTTCCTGCTGCCTTTAGCCTCGACACCACCCTTTCCCTCTTGGCGCCGCGCCAGGCACAAAATGGCCGTACGGCTGGAGATGGGTCCCCCGCCCAAAGAGCCAGCAGGGAAAACTATGCCTTGTTCTAAAGCTCTTTGGGCACCGCTTGCGTAGCCGCACAGACCTGGGGGCTGCGGGCTTTCCTGCTGCCTTCAGCCTCAAAGCCACCCTTTCCCACTTTGCGCCGGGCCAGGCACAAAAATGGCCATACGGCTGGAGATGGGTCCCCCGCCCAAAGAGCCAGCAGGGAAAACTATGCCTTGTTCTAAAGCTCTTTGGGAACCGCTTGCGTAGCCCCACAGACCTGGGGGCTGCGGGCTTTCCTGCTGCCTTCAGATTCAAAGCCACCCTTTCCGTCTTGGGGCTTCGCCAGGCACAAAAATGGCCATACGGCTGGAGATGGGTCCCCCGCCCAAAGAGCCAGCAGGGAAAACTATGCCTTGTTCTAAAGCTCTTTGGGAACCGCTTGCGTAGCCCCACAGACCTGGGGGCTGCGGGCTTTCCTGCTGCCTTCAGCCTCGACACCACCCTTTCCCACTTGGCGCCGCGCCAGGCTCAAAAATGGCCATACGGCTGGAGATGGGTCCCCCGCCCTAAGAGCCAGCAGGGAAAACTATGCCTTGTTCTAAAGCTCTTTGGGAACCGCTTGCGTAGCCCCACAGACCTGGGGGCTGCAGGCTTTGCTCCTGCCTTCAGCCTCAAAGCCACCCTTTCCCACCTGGCGCCCGCGCCAGGCTCAAAAATGGCCATACGGCTGGAGATGGGTCCCCGCCCAGAGAGCCAGCAGGGAAAACTATGCCTTGTTCTAAAGCTCTTTGGGAACCGCTTGCGTAGCCCCACAGACCTGGGGACTGCGGGCTTCCTGCTGCCTTCAGCCTCGACACCACCCTTTCCCACTTGGCGCCGCGCCAGGCACAAAAATGGCCATACGGCTGGAGATGGGTCCCCCGCCCAAAGAGCCAGCAGGGAAAACTATGCCTTGTTCTAAAGCTCTTTGGGAACCGCTTGCATAGCCCCACAGACCTGGGGCTGCAGGCTTTCCTGCTGTCTTCAGCCTCGACAGCACCCTTTCCCACTTGGCTTCGCGCCAGGCACAAAAATGGCCTATGGCTGGAGATGGGTCCCATGCCCTAAGAGCCAGCTGGGAAAACTATGCCTTGTTCTAAAGCTCTTTGGGAACCGCTTGCATAGCCCCACAGACCTGGGGGCTGCAGGCTTTCCTGCTGTCTTCAGCCTCAAAGCCACCCTTTCCCACTTGGCGCCCTATCAGGCACAAAAATGGCCATATGGCTGGAGATGGGTCCCCCGCCCAAAGAGCCAGCAGGGAAAACTATGCCTTGTTCTAAAGCTCTTTGGGAACCGCTTGCGTAGCCCCACAGACGTGGGGGCTGCGGGCTTTCCTGCTGCCTTCAGCCTCGACACCACCCTTTCCCACTTGGCGCCCTATCAGGCACAAAAATGGCCATACGGCTGGAGATGTGTCCCCCGCCCAAAGAGCCAGCAGGGAAAACTATGCCTTGTTCTAAAGCTCTTTGGGAACCGCTTGCGTACCCCACAGACCTGGGGGCTGTGGGCTTTGCTGCTGCCTTCAGCCTCAAAGCCACCCTTTCCCACTTGGCGCCGTGCCAGGCACAAAAATGGCCATACGGCTGGAGATGGGTCCCCCCGCCCAAAGAGCCAGCAGGGGAAAATTATGCCTTTTGTTCTAAAGCTCTTTGGGAACCGCTTGCGTAGCCCCACAGACCTGGGGGCTGCGGGCTTTCCTGCTGCCTTTAGCCTCGACACAACCCTTTCCCACTTGGCGCCGCGCCAGGCTCAAAAATGGCCATACGGCTGGAGATGGGTCCCCCCGCCCAAAGAGCCAGCAGGGAAAACTATGCCTTGTTCTAAAGCTCTTTGGGAACCGCTTGCGTAGCCCCACAGACCTGGGGGCTGCGGGCTTTCCTGCTGCCTTCAAGCCTCAAAGCCACCCTTTCCACTGGGCGCCGGGCCAGGCACAAAAATGGCCTATGGCTGGAGATGGGTCCCCGAACAAAGAGCCAGCAGGGAAAACTATGCCTTGTTCTAAAGCTCTTTGGGAACTGCTTGCGTAGCCCCACAGACCTGGGGGCTGCAGGCTTTCCTGCTGCCTTCAGCCTCAAAGCCACCCTTTCCCACTTGGCGCCCTATCAAGCACAAAAAAGGCCTATGGCTGGAGATGGGTCCCAGGCCCAAAGAGCCAGCAGGGAAAACTATGCCTTGTTCTAAAGCTCTTTGGGAACCGCTTGCTTGGCCCCACAGACGTGGGGGCTGCGGGCTTTCCTGCTGCCTTCAGCCTCGACACCACCCTTTCCCACTTGGCGCCGCGCCAGGCACAAAAATGGCCATACGGCTGGAGATGGGTCCCCCGCCCAAAGAGCCAGCAGGGAAAACTATGCCTTGTTCTAAAGCTCTTTGGAACCGCTTGCGTAGCCCCACAGACCTGGGGGCTGCGGGCTTTCCTGCTGCCTTCACCCTCAAAACCACCCTTTCCCACTTGGCACTGCTCCAGGCACAAAAATGGCCATACGGCTGCAGATGGGTCCCCCGCCCAGAGAGCCAGCAGGGAAAACTATGCCTTGTTCTAAAGCTCTTTGGGAACCGCTTGCGTAGCCCCACAGACCTGGGGGCTGCAGGCTTTGCTGCTGCCTTCAGCCTCAAAGCCACCCTTTCCCACTTGGCGCCGCGCCAGGCACAAAAATGGCCATACGGCTGGAGATGGGTCCCCCGCCCAAAGAGCCAGCTGGGAAAACTATGCCTTGTTCTAAAGCTCTTTGGGAACCGCTTGCTTGGCCCCACAGACGTGGGGGCTGCGGGCTTTCCTGCTGCCTTCAGCCTCAAAACCACCCTATGCCACTACGCACCGCGTCAGGCACAAAAATAGCCATACGGCTGGAGATGGGTCCCCCGCCCAAAGAGCCAGCAGGGAAAACTATGCCTTGTTCTAAAGCTCTTTGGGAACCGCTTGCGTAGCCCCACAGACCTGGGGGCTGCGGGCTTTCCTGCTGCCTTCAGCCTCGATACCACCATTTCCCACTTGGCGCTGCGCCATGCACAAAAATGGCCATACGGCTGGAGATGGGTCCCCCGCCCAAAGAGCCAGCAGGGAAAACTATGCCTTGTTCTAAAGCTCTTTGGGAACCGCTTGCGTAGCCCCACAGACCTGGGGGCTGCGGGCTTTCCTGCTGCCTTTAGCCTCGACACCACCCTTTCCCTCTTGGCGCCGCGCCAGGCACAAAAATGGCCGTACGGCTGGAGATGGGTCCCCCGCCCAAAGAGCCAGCAGGGAAAACTATGCCTTGTTCTAAAGCTCTTTGGGAACCGCTTGCGTAGCCCCACAGACCTGGGGGCTGCGGGCTTTCCTGCTGCCTTCAGCCTCAAAGCCACCCTTTCCCACTTTGCGCCGGGCCAGGCACAAAAATGGCCATACGGCTGGAGATGGGTCCCCCGCCCAAAGAGCCAGCAGGAAAACTATGCCTTGTTCTAAAGCTCTTTGGGAACCGCTTGCGTAGCCCCACAGACGTAGGGGCTGCGGGCTTTCCTGCTGCCTTCAGCCTCGACAGCACCCTTTCCCACTTGGCGCCGCGCCAGGCACAAAAATGGCCTATGGCTGGAGATGGGTCCCATGCCCTAAGAGCGAGCAGGGAAAACTATGCCTTGTTCTAAAGCTCTTTGGGAACCGCTTGCGTAGCCCCACAGACCTGGGGGCTGCGGGCTTTCCTGCTGCCTTCAGCCTCAAAGCCACCCTTTCCCACTTGGCGCCGGGCCAGGGACAAAAATGGCCATACGGCTGGAGCTGGGTCCCATGCCCAAAGAGCCAGCAGGGAAAACTATGCCTTGTTCTAAAGCTCTTTGGGAACCGCTTGCTTGGCCCCACAGACCTGGGGGCTGCAGGCTTTGCTGCTGCCTTCAGCCTCGACACCACCCTTACCCACTTGGCGCCGCGCCAGGCACAAAAATGGCCATACGGCTGGAGATGGGTCCCCCGCCCAAAGAGCCAGCAGGGAAAACTATGCCTTGTTCTAAAGCTCTTTGGGAACCGCTTGCGTAGCCCCACAGACCTGGGGGCTGCGGGCTTTCCTGCTGCCTTCAGCCTCAAAACCACCCTTTCCCACTACGCACCGCGCCAGGCACAAAAATGGCCATACGGCTGGAGATGGGTCCCCCGCCCAAAGAGCCAGCTGGGAAAACTATGCCTTGTTCTAAAGCTCTTTGGGAACCGCTTGCTTGGCCCCACAGACGTGGGGGCTGCGGGCTTTCCTGCTGCCTTCAGCCTCAAAACCACCCTATGCCACTACACACCGCGTCAGGCACAAAAATAGCCATACGGCTGGAGATGGGTCCCCCACCCAAAGAGCCAGCAGGGAAAACTATGCCTTGTTCTAAAGCTCTTTGGGAACCGCTTGCTTGGCCCCACAGACCTGGGGGCTGCAGGCTTTCCTGCTGTCTTCAGCCTCAAAGCCACCCTTTCCCACTTGGCGCCCTATCAGGCACAAAAATGGCCTATGGGTGGAGATGGGTCCCATGCCCAAAGAGCCAGCAGGGAAAACTATGCCTTGTTCTAAAGCTCTTTGGGAACCGCTTGCGTAGCCGCACAGACCTGGGGGCTGCGGGCTTTCCTGCTGCCTTCAGCCTCGATACCACCATTTCCCACTTGGCGCTGCGCCATGCACAAAAATGGCCATACGGCTGGAGATGGGTCCCCCACCCAAAGAGCCAGCAGGGAAAACTATGCCTTGTTCTAACGCTCTTTGGGAACCGCTTGCGTAGCCCCACAGACCTGGGGGCTGCGGGCTTTCCTGCTGCCTTTAGCCTCGACACCACCCTTTCCCTCTTGGCGCCGCGCCAGGCACAAAAATGGCCGTACGGCTGGAGATGGGTCCCCCGCCCAAAGAGCCAGCAGGGAAAACTATGCCTTGTTCTAAAGCTCTTTGGGCACCGCTTGCGTAGCCGCACAGACCTGGGGGCTGCGGGCTTTCCTGCTGCCTTCAGCCTCAAAGCCACCCTTTCCCACTTTGCGCCGGGCCAGGCACAAAAATGGCCATACGGCTGGAGATGGGTCCCCCGCCCAAAGAGCCAGCAGGGAAAACTATGCCTTGTTCTAAAGCTCTTTGGGAACCGCTTGCGTAGCCCCACAGACCTGGGGGCTGCGGGCTTTCCTGCTGCCTTCAGATTCAAAGCCACCCTTTCCGTCTTGGGGCTTCGCCAGGCACAAAAATGGCCATACGGCTGGAGATGGGTCCCCCGCCCAAAGAGCGAGCAGGGAAAACTATGCCTTGTTCTAAAGCTCTTTGGGAACCGCTTGCGTAGCCCCACAGACCTGGGGGCTGCGGGCTTTGCTGCTGCCTTCAGCCTCGACACCACCCTTTCCCACTTGGCGCCGCGCCAGGCTCAAAAATGGCCATACGGCTGGAGATGGGTCCCCCGCCCTAAGAGCCAGCAGGGAAAACTATGCCTTGTTCTAAAGCTCTTTGGGAACCGCTTGCGTAGCCCCACAGACCTGGGGGCTGCAGGCTTTGCTCCTGCCTTCAGCCTCAAAGCCACCCTTTCCCACCTGGCGCCGCGCCAGGCTCAAAAATGGCCATACGGCTGGAGATGGGTCCCCGCCCAGAGAGCCAGCAGGGAAAACTATGCCTTGTTCTAAAGCTCTTTGGGAACCGCTTGCGTAGCCCCACAGACCTGGGGACTGCGGGCTTTCCTGCTGCCTTCAGCCTCGACACCACCCTTTCCCACTTGGCGCCGCGCCAGGCACAAAAATGGCCATACGGCTGGAGATGGGTCCCCCGCCCAAAGAGCCAGCAGGGAAAACTATGCCTTGTTCTAAAGCTCTTTGGGAACCGCTTGCGTAGCCCCACAGACCTGGGGGCTGCGGGCTTTCCTGCTGCCTTCAGCCTCAAAACCACCCTTTCCCACTTGGCGCCCTATCAGGCACAAAAATGGCCTATGGGTGGAGATGGGTCCCATGCCCAAAGAGCCAGCAGGGAAAACTATGCCTTGTTCTAAAGCTCTTTGGGAACCGCTTGCGTAGCCCCACAGACCTGGGGGCTGCGGGCTTTCCTGCTGCCTTCAGCCTCGATACCACCATTTCCCACTTGGCGCTGCGCCATGCACAAAAATGGCCATACGGCTGGAGATGGGTCCCCCGCCCAAAGAGCCAGCAGGGAAAACTATGCCTTGTTCTAACGCTCTTTGGGAACCGCTTGCGTAGCCCCACAGACCTGGGGGCTGCGGGCTTTCCTGCTGCCTTCAGCCTCGATACCACCCTTTCCCTCTTGGCTCCGCGCCAGGCACAAAAATGGCCGTACGGCTGGAGATGGGTCCCCCGCCCAAAGAGCCAGCAGGGAAAACTATGCCTTGTTCTAAAGCTCTTTGGGAACCGCTTGCGTAGCCGCACAGACCTGGGGGCTGCGGGCTTTCCTGCTGCCTTCAGCCTCAAAGCCACCCTTTCCCACTTTGCGCCGGGCCAGGCACAAAAATGGCCATACGGCTGGAGATGGGTCCCCCGCCCAAAGAGCCAGCAGGGAAAACTATGCCTTGTTCTAAAGCTCTTTGGGAACCGCTTGCGTAGCCCCACAGACCTTGGGGCTGCGGGCTTTCCTGCTGCCTTCAGCCTCGACAGCACCCTTTCCCACTTGGCTTCGCGCCAGGCACAAAAATGGCCTATGGCTGGAGATGGGTCCCATGCCCTAAGAGCCAGCTGGGAAAACTATGCCTTGTTCTAAAGCTCTTTGGGAACCGCTTGCATAGCCCCACAGACCTGGGGGCTGCAGGCTTTCCTGCTGTCTTCAGCCTCAAAGCCACCCTTTCCCACTTGGCGCCCTATCAGGCACAAAAATGGCCATATGGCTGGAGATGGGTCCCCCGCCCAAAGAGCCAGCAGGGAAAACTATGCCTTGTTCTAAAGCTCTTTGGGAACCGCTTGCGTAGCCCCACAGACCTGGGGGCTGCGGGCTTTCCTGCTGCCTTCAGCCTCGACACCACCCTTTCCCACTTGGCGCCCTATCAGGCACAAAAATGGCCATACGGCTGGAGATGTGTCCCCCGCCCAAAGAGCCAGCAGGGAAAACTATGCCTTGTTCTAAAGCTCTTTGGGAACCGCTTGCGTACCCCACAGACCTGGGGGCTGTGGGCTTTGCTGCTGCCTTCAGCCTCAAAGCCACCCTTTCCCACTTGGCGCCGCGCCAGGCACAAAAATGGCCATACGGCTGGAGATGGGTCCCCCGCCCAAAGAGCCAGCAGGGAAAATTATGCCTTGTTCTAAAGCTCTTTGGGAACCGCTTGCGTAGCCCCACAGACCTGGGGGCTGCGGGCTTTCCTGCTGCCTTTAGCCTAGACACAACCCTTTCCCACTTGGCGCCGCGCCAGGCTCAAAAATGGCCATACGGCTGGAGATGGGTCCCCCGCCCAAAGAGCCAGCAGGGAAAACTATGCCTTGTTCTAAAGCTCTTTGGGAACCGCTTGCGTAGCCCCACAGACCTGGGGGCTGCGGGCTTTCCTGCTGCCTTCAAGCCTCAAAGCCACCCTTTCCCACTGGGCGCCGGGCCAGGCACAAAAATGGCCTATGGCTGGAGATGGGTCCCCCGAACAAAGAGCCAGCAGGGAAAACTATGCCTTGTTCTAAAGCTCTTTGGGAACTGCTTGCGTAGCCCCACAGACCTGGGGGCTGCAGGCTTTCCTGCTGCCTTCAGCCTCAAAGCCACCCTTTCCCACTTGGCGCCCTATCAAGCACAAAAAAGGCCTATGGCTGGAGATGGGTCCCAGGCCCAAAGAGCCAGCAGGGAAAACTATGCCTTGTTCTAAAGCTCTTTGGGAACCGCTTGCTTGGCCCCACAGACGTGGGGGCTGCGGGCTATCCTGCTGCCTTCAGCCTCGACACCACCCTTTCCCACTTGGCGCCGCGCCAGGCACAAAAATGGCCATACGGCTGGAGATGGGTCCCCCGCCCAAAGAGCCAGCAGGGAAAACTATGCCTTGTTCTAAAGCTCTTTGGGAACCGCTTGCGTAGCCCCACAGACCTGGGGGCTGCGGGCTTTCCTGCTGCCTTCACCCTCAAAACCACCCTTTCCCACTTGGCACTGGTCCAGGCACAAAAATGGCCATACGGCTGCAGATGGGTCCCCCGCCCAGAGAGCCAGCAGGGAAAACTATGCCTTGTTCTAAAGCTCTTTGGGAACCGCTTGCGTAGCCCCACAGACCTGGGGGCTGCAGGCTTTGCTGCTGCCTTCAGCCTCAAAGCCACCCTTTCCCACTTGGCGCCGCGCCAGGCACAAAAATGGCCATACGGCTGGAGATGGGTCCCCCGCCCAAAGAGCCAGCTGGGAAAACTATGCCTTGTTCTAAAGCTCTTTGGGAACCGCTTGCTTGGCCCCACAGACGTGGGGGCTGCGGGCTTTCCTGCTGCCTTCAGCCTCAAAACCACCCTATGCCACTACGCACCGCGTCAGGCACAAAAATAGCCATACGGCTGGAGATGGGTCCCCCACCCAAAGAGCCAGCAGGGAAAACTATGCCTTGTTCTAAAGCTCTTTGGGAACCGCTTGCGTAGCCCCACAGACCTGGGGGCTGCGGGCTTTCCTGCTGCCTTCAGCCTCGATACCACCATTTCCCACTTGGCGCTGCGCCATGCACAAAAATGGCCATACGGCTGGAGATGGGTCCCCCGCCCAAAGAGCCAGCAGGGAAAACTATGCCTTGTTCTAAAGCTCTTTGGGAACCGCTTGCGTAGCCCCACAGACCTGGGGGCTGCGGGCTTTCCTGCTGCCTTTAGCCTCGACACCACCCTTTCCCTCTTGGCGCCGCGCCAGGCACAAAAATGGCCGTACGGCTGGAGATGGGTCCCCCGCCCAAAGAGCCAGCAGGGAAAACTATGCCTTGTTCTAAAGCTCTTTGGGAACCGCTTGCGTAGCCGCACAGACCTGGGGGCTGCGGGCTTTCCTGCTGCCTTCAGCCTCAAAGCCACCCTTTCCCACTTTGCGCCGGGCCAGGCACAAAAATGGCCATACGGCTGGAGATGGGTCCCCCGCCCAAAGAGCCAGCAGGGAAAACTATGCCTTGTTCTAAAGCTCTTTGGGAACCGCTTGCGTAGCCCCACAGACCTTGGGGCTGCGGGCTTTCCTGCTGCCTTCAGCCTCGACAGCACCCTTTCCCACTTGGCGCCGCGCCAGGCACAAAAATGGCCTATGGCTGGAGATGGGTCCCATGCCCTAAGAGCGAGCAGGGAAAACTATGCCTTGTTCTAAAGCTCTTTGGGAACCGCTTGCGTAGCCCCACAGACCTGGGGGCTGCGGGCTTTCCTGCTGCCTTCAGCCTCAAAGCCACCCTTTCCCACTTGGCGCCGGGCCAGGGACAAAAATGGCCATACGGCTGGAGCTGGGTCCCATGCCCAAAGAGCCAGCAGGGAAAACTATGCCTTGTTCTAAAGCTCTTTGGGAACCGCTTGCTTGGCCCCACAGACCTGGGGGCTGCAGGCTTTGCTGCTGCCTTCAGCCTCGACACCACCCTTACCCACTTGGCGCCGCGCCAGGCACAAAAATGGCCATACGGCTGGAGATGGGTCCCCCGCCCAAAGAGCCAGCAGGGAAAACTATGCCTTGTTCTAAAGCTCTTTGGGAACCGCTTGCGTAGCCCCACAGACCTGGGGGCTGCGGGCTTTCCTGCTGCCTTCAGCCTCAAAACCACCCTTTCCCACTACGCACCGCGCCAGGCACAAAAATGGCCATACGGCTGGAGATGGGTCCCCCGCCCAAAGAGCCAGCTGGGAAAACTATGCCTTGTTCTAAAGCTCTTTGGGAACCGCTTGCTTGGCCCCACAGACGTGGGGGCTGCGGGCTTTCCTGCTGCCTTCAGCCTCAAAACCACCCTATGCCACTACACACCGCGTCAGGCACAAAAATAGCCATACGGCTGGAGATGGGTCCCCCACCCAAAGAGCCAGCAGGGAAAACTATGCCTTCTTCTAAAGCTCTTTGGGAACCGCTTGCGTAGCCCCACAGACCTGGGGGCTGCAGGCTTTCCTGCTGTCTTCAGCCTCAAAGCCACCCTTTCCCACTTGGCGCCCTATCAGGCACAAAAATGGCCTATGGGTGGAGATGGGTCCCATGCCCAAAGAGCCAGCAGGGAAAACTATGCCTTGTTCTAAAGCTCTTTGGGAACCGCTTGCGTAGCCGCACAGACCTGGGGGCTGCGGGCTTTCCTGCTGCCTTCAGCCTCGATACCACCATTTCCCACTTGGCGCTGCGCCATGCACAAAAATGGCCATACGGCTGGAGATGGGTCCCCCACCCAAAGAGCCAGCAGGGAAAACTATGCCTTGTTCTAACGCTCTTTGGGAACCGCTTGCGTAGCCCCACAGACCTGGGGGCTGCGGGCTTTCCTGCTGCCTTTAGCCTCGACACCACCCTTTCCCTCTTGGCGCCGCGCCAGGCACAAAAATGGCCGTACGGCTGGAGATGGGTCCCCCGCCCAAAGAGCCAGCAGGGAAAACTATGCCTTGTTCTAAAGCTCTTTGGGCACCGCTTGCGTAGCCGCACAGACCTGGGGGCTGCGGGCTTTCCTGCTGCCTTCAGCCTCAAAGCCACCCTTTCCCACTTTGCGCCGGGCCAGGCACAAAAATGGCCATACGGCTGGAGATGGGTCCCCCGCCCAAAGAGCCAGCAGGGAAAACTATGCCTTGTTCTAAAGCTCTTTGGGAACCGCTTGCGTAGCCCCACAGACCTTGGGGCTGCGGGCTTTCCTGCTGCCTTCAGCCTCGACAGCACCCTTTCCCACTTGGCTTCGCGCCAGGCACAAAAATGGCCTATGGCTGGAGATGGGTCCCATGCCCTAAGAGCCAGCAGGGAAAACTATGCCTTGTTCTAAAGCTCTTTGGGAACCGCTTGCGTAGCACCACAGACCTGGGGGCTGCAGGCTTTGCTCCTGCCTTCAGCCTCAAAGCCACCCTTTCCCACTTGGCGCCGCGCCAGGCTCAAAAATGGCCATACGGCTGGAGATGGGTCCCCCGCCCAGAGAGCCAGCAGGGAAAACTATGCCTTGTTCTAAAGCTCTTTGGGAACCTCTTGCGTAGCCCCACAGACCTGGGGGCTGCGGGCTTTCCTGCTGTCTTCAGCCTCAAAGCAACCCTTTCCCACTTGGCGCCCTATCAAGCACAAAAATGGCCTATGGCTGGAGATGGGTCCCATGCCCAAAGAGCCAGCAGGGAAAACTATGCCTTGTTCTAAAGCTCTTTGGGAACCGCTTGCGTAGCCGCACAGACCTGGGGGCTGCGGGCTTTCCTGCTGCCTTCAGCCTCAAAACCACCCTTTCCCACTTGGCCCCCGGCCAGGCACAAAAATGGCCATACGGCTGGAGATGGGTCCCCCGCCCAAAGAGCCAGCAGGGAAAACTATGCCTTGTTCTAAAGCTCTTTGGGAACCGCTTGCGTAGCCCCACAGACCTGGGGGCTGCAGGCTTTGCTGCTGCCTTCAGCCTCAAAACCACCCTTTCCCACTTGGCGCTGCGCCAGGCACAAAAATGGCCATACGGCTGGAGATGGGTCCCCCGCCCAAAGAGCCAGCACGGAAAACTATGCCTTGTTCTAAAGCTCTTTGGGAACCGCTTGCGTAGCCCCACAGACCTGGGGGCTGCGGGCTTTCCTGCTGCCTTTAGCCTCGACACAACCCTTTCCCACTTGGCGCCGCGCCAGGCTCAAAAATGGCCATACGGCTGGAGATGGGTCCCCCGCCCAGAGAGCCAGCAGGGAAAACTATGCCTTGTTCTAAAGCTCTTTGGGAACCGCTTGCGTAGCCCCACAGACCTGGGGGCTGCGGGCTTTCCTGCTGCCTTCAAGCCTCAAAGCCACCCTTTCCCACTGGGCGCCGGGCCAGGCACAAAAATGGCCTATGGCTGGAGATGGGTCCCCCGAACAAAGAGCCAGCAGGGAAAACTATGCCTTGTTCTAAAGCTCTTTGGGAACCGCTTGCGTAGCCCCACAGACCTGGGGGCTGCGGGCTTTGCTGCTGCCTTCAGCCTCAAAGCCACCCTTTCCCACTTGGCGCCGTGCCAGGCACAAAAATGGCCATACGGCTGGAGATGGGTCCCAGGCCCAAAGAGCCAGCAGGGAAAACTATGCCTTGTTCTAAAGCTCTTTGGGAACCGCTTGCTTGGCCCCACAGACGTGGGGGCTGCGGGCTTTCCTGCTGCCTTCAGCCTCGACACCACCCTTTCCCACTTGGGGCTTCGCCAGGCACAAAAATGGCCATACGGCTGGAGATGGGTCCCCCGCCCTAAGAGCCAGCAGGGAAAACTATGCCTTGTTCTAAAGCTCTTTGGGAACCGCTTGCGTAGCCCCACAGACCTGGGGGCTGCAGGCTTTGCTCCTGCCTTCAGCCTCAAAGCCACCCTTTCCCACCTGGCGCCGCGCCAGGCTCAAAAATGGCCATACGGCTGGAGATGGGTCCCCGCCCAGAGAGCCAGCAGGGAAAACTATGCCTTGTTCTAAAGCTCTTTGGGAACCGCTTGCGTAGCCCCACAGACCTGGGGACTGCGGGCTTTCCTGCTGCCTTCAGCCTCGACACCACCCTTTCCCACTTGGCGCCGCGCCAGGCACAAAAATGGCCATACGGCTGGAGATGGGTCCCCCGCCCAAAGAGCCAGCAGGGAAAACTATGCCTTGTTCTAAAGCTCTTTGGGAACCGCTTGCATAGCCCCACAGACCTGGGGGCTGCAGGCTTTCCTGCTGTCTTCAGCCTCAAAGCCACCCTTTCCCACTTGGCGCCCTATCAGGCACAAAAATGGCCATACGGCTGGAGATGGGTCCCCCGCCCAAAGAGCCAGCAGGGAAAACTATGCCTTGTTCTAAAGCTCTTTGGGAACCGCTTGCGTAGCCCCACAGACCTTGGGGCTGCGGGCTTTCCTGCTGCCTTCAGCCTCGACAGCACCCTTTCCCACTTGGCTTCGCGCCAGGCACAAAAATGGCCTATGGCTGGAGATGGGTCCCATGCCCTAAGAGCCAGCTGGGAAAACTATGCCTTGTTCTAAAGCTCTTTGGGAACCGCTTGCGTAGCACCACAGACCTGGGGGCTGCAGGCTTTGCTCCTGCCTTCAGCCTCAAAGCCACCCTTTCCCACCTGGCGCCGCGCCAGGCTCAAAAATGGCCATACGGCTGGAGATGGGTCCCCCGCCCAGAGAGCCAGCAGGGAAAACTATGCCTTGTTCTAAAGCTCTTTGGGAACCTCTTGCGTAGCCCCACAGACCTGGGGGCTGCGGGCTTTCCTGCTGTCTTCAGCCTCAAAGCAACCCTTTCCCACTTGGCGCCCTATCAAGCACAAAAATGGCCTATGGCTGGAGATGGGTCCCATGCCCAAAGAGCCAGCAGGGAAAACTATGCCTTGTTCTAAAGCTCTTTGGGAACCGCTTGCGTAGCCGCACAGACCTGGGGGCTGCGGGCTTTCCTGCTGCCTTCAGCCTCAAAACCACCCTTTCCCACTTGGCCCCCGGCCAGGCACAAAAATGGCCATACGGCTGGAGATGGGTCCCCCGCCCAAAGAGCCAGCAGGGAAAACTATGCCTTGTTCTAAAGCTCTTTGGGAACCGCTTGCGTAGCCCCACAGACCTGGGGGCTGCAGGCTTTGCTGCTGCCTTCAGCCTCAAAACCACCCTTTCCCACTTGGCGCTGCGCCAGGCACAAAAATGGCCATACGGCTGGAGATGGGTTCCCCGCCCAAAGAGCCAGCAGGGAAAATTATGCCTTGTTCTAAAGCTCTTTGGGAACCGCTTGCGTAGCCCCACAGACCTGGGGGCTGCGGGCTTTCCTGCTGCCTTTAGCCTCGACACAACCCTTTCCCACTTGGCGCCGCGCCAGGCTCAAAAATGGCCATACGGCTGGAGATGGGTCCCCCGCCCAGAGAGCCAGCAGGGAAAACTATGCCTTGTTCTAAAGCTCTTTGGGAACCGCTTGCGTAGCCCCACAGACCTGGGGGCTGCGGGCTTTCCTGCTGCCTTCAAGCCTCAAAGCCACCCTTTCCCACTGGGCGCCGGGCCAGGCACAAAAATGGCCTATGGCTGGAGATGGGTCCCCCGAACAAAGAGCCAGCAGGGAAAACTATGCCTTGTTCTAAAGCTCTTTGGGAACTGCTTGCGTAGCCCCACAGACCTGGGGGCTGCAGGCTTTCCTGCTGCCTTCAGCCTCAAAGCCACCCTTTCCCACTTGGCGCCCTATCAAGCACAAAAATGGCCTATGGCTGGAGATGGGTCCCAGGCCCAAAGAGCCAGCAGGGAAAACTATGCCTTGTTCTAAAGCTCTTTGGGAACCGCTTGCTTGGCCCCACAGACGTGGGGGCTGCGGGCTTTCCTGCTGCCTTCAGCCTCGACACCACCCTTTCCCACTTGGCGCCGCGCCAGGCACAAAAATGGCCATACGGCTGGAGATGGGTCCCCCGCCCAAAGAGCCAGCAGGGAAAACTATGCCTTGTTCTAAAGCTCTTTGGGAACCGCTTGCGTAGCCCCACAGACCTGGGGGCTGCGGGCTTTCCTGCTGCCTTCACCCTCAAAACCACCCTTTCCCACTTGGCACTGCTCCAGGCTCAAAAATGGCCATACGGCTGCAGATGGGTCCCCCGCCCAGAGAGCCAGCAGGGAAAATTATGCCTTGTTCTAAAGCTCTTTGGGAACCGCTTGCGTAGCCCCACAGACCTGGGGGCTGCAGTCTTTGCTGCTGCCTTCAGCCTCAAAGCCACCCTTTCCCACTTGGCGCCGGGCCAGGCACAAAAATGGCCATACGGCTGGAGATGGGTCCCCCGCCCAAAGAGCCAGCAGGGAAAACTATGCCTTGTTCTAAAGCTCTTTGGGAACCGCTTGCGTAGCCCCACAGACCTGGGGGCTGCGGGCTTTCCTGCTGCCTTCACCCTCAAAACCACCCTTTCCCACTTAGCGCCGTGCCAGGCACAAAAATGGCCATACGGCTGGAGATGGGTCCCCCGCCCAAAGAGCCAGCAGGGAAAACTATGCCTTGTTCTAAAGCTCTTTGGGAACCGCTTGCTTGGCCCCACAGACGTGGGGGCTGCAGTCTTTGCTGCTGCCTTCAGCCTCAACACCACCCTTTCCCACTTGGCGCCGGGCCAGGGACAAAAATGGCCATACGGCTGGAGATGGGTCCCCTGCCAAAAGAGCCAGCAGGGAAAACTATGCCTTGTTCTAAAGCTCTTTGGGAACCGCTTGCGTAGCCCCACAGACCTGGGGGCTGCAGGCTTTGCTCCTGCCTTCAGCCTCAAAGCCACCCTTTCCCACCTGGCGCCGCGCCAGGCTCAAAAATGGCCATACGGCTGGAGATGGGTCCCCGCCCAGAGAGCCAGCAGGGAAAACTATGCCTTGTTCTAAAGCTCTTTGGGAACCGCTTGCGTAGCCCCACAGACCTGGGGACTGCGGGCTTTCCTGCTGCCTTCAGCCTCGACACCACCCTTTCCCACTTGGCGCCGCGCCAGGCACAAAAATGGCCATACGGCTGGAGATGGGTCCCCCGCCCAAAGAGCCAGCAGGGAAAACTATGCCTTGTTCTAAAGCTCTTTGGGAACCGCTTGCGTAGCCCCACAGACCTGGGGGCTGCGGGCTTTCCTGCTGCCTTCAAGCCTCAAAGCCACCCTTTCCCACTGGGCGCCGGGCCAGGCACAAAAATGGCCTATGGCTGGAGATGGGTCCCCCGAACAAAGAGCCAGCAGGGAAAACTATGCCTTGTTCTAAAGCTCTTTGGGAACTGCTTGCGTAGCCCCACAGACCTGGGGGCTGCAGGCTTTCCTGCTGCCTTCAGCCTCAAAGCCACCCTTTCCCACTTGGCGCCCTATCAGGCACAAAAAAGGCCTATGGCTGGAGATGGGTCCCAGGCCCAAAGAGCCAGCAGGGAAAACTATGCCTTGTTCTAAAGCTCTTTGGGAACCGCTTGCTTGGCCCCACAGACGTGGGGGCTGCGGGCTTTCCTGCTGCCTTCAGCCTCGACACCACCCTTTCCCACTTGGCGCCGCGCCAGGCACAAAAATGGCCATACGGCTGGAGATGGGTCCCCCGCCCTAAGAGCCAGCAGGGAAAACTATGCCTTGTTCTAAAGCTCTTTGGGAACCGCTTGCATAGCCCCACAGACCTGGGGGCTGCGGGCTTTCCTGCTGCCTTCAAGCCTCAAAGCCACCCTTTCCCACTGGGCGCCGGGCCAGGCACAAAAATGGCCTATGGCTGGAGATGGGTCCCCCGAACAAAGAGCCAGCAGGGAAAACTATGCCTTGTTCTAAAGCTCTTTGGGAACTGCTTGCGTAGCCCCACAGACCTGGGGGCTGCAGGCTTTCCTGCTGCCTTCAGCCTCAAAGCCACCCTTTCCCACTTGGCGCCCTATCAAGCACAAAAAAGGCCTATGGCTGGAGATGGGTCCCAGGCCCAAAGAGCCAGCAGGGAAAACTATGCCTTGTTCTAAAGCTCTTTGGGAACCGCTTGCTTGGCCCCACAGACGTGGGGGCTGCGGGCTTTCCTGCTGCCTTCAGCCTCGACACCACCCTTTCCCACTTGGCGCCGCGCCAGGCACAAAAATGGCCATACGGCTGGAGATGGGTCCCCCGCCCAAAGAGCCAGCAGGGAAAACTATGCCTTGTTCTAAAGCTCTTTGGGAACCGCTTGCATAGCCCCACAGACCTGGGGGCTGCAGGCTTTCCTGCTGTCTTCAGCCTCAAAGCCACCCTTTCCCACTTGGCGCCCTATCAGGCACAAAAATGGCCATATGGCTGGAGATGGGTCCCCCGCCCAAAGAGCCAGCAGGGAAAACTATGCCTTGTTCTAAAGCTCTTTGGGAACCGCTTGCGTAACCCCACAGACCTGGGGGCTGCGGGCTTTCCTGCTGCCTTCAGCCTCGACACCACCCTTTCCCACTTGGCGCCCTATCAGGCACAAAAATGGCCATACGGCTGGAGATGTGTCCCCCGCCCAAAGAGCCAGCAGGGAAAACTATGCCTTGTTCTAAAGCTCTTTGGGAACCGCTTGCGTACCCCACAGACCTGGGGGCTGTGGGCTTTGCTGCTGCCTTCAGCCTCAAAGCCACCCTTTCCCACTTGGCGCCGCACCAGGCACAAAAATGGCCATACGGCTGGAGATGGGTCCCCCGCCCAAAGAGCCAGCAGGGAAAATTATGCCTTGTTCTAAAGCTCTTTGGGAACCGCTTGCGTAGCCCCACAGACCTGGGGGCTGCGGGCTTTCCTGCTGCCTTTAGCCTCGACACAACCCTTTCCCACCTGGCGCCGCGCCAGGCTCAAAAATGGCCATACGGCTGGAGATGGGTCCCCCGCCCAAAGAGCCAGCAGGGAAAACTATGCCTTGTTCTAAAGCTCTTTGGGAACCGCTTGCGTAGCCCCACAGACCTGGGGGCTGCGGGCTTTCCTGCTGCCTTCAAGCCTCAAAGCCACCCTTTCCCACTGGGCGCCGCGCCAGGCACAAAAAAGGCCTATGGCTGGAGAAGGGTCCCCCGCCCAAAGAGCCAGCAGGGAAAACTATGCCTTGTTCTAAAGCTCTTTGGGAACCGCTTGCTTGGCCCCACAGACGTGGGGGCTGCGGGCTTTCCTGCTGCCTTCAGCCTCGACACCACCCTTTCCCACTTGGCGCCGCGCCAGGCACAAAAATGGCCATACGGCTGGAGATGGTTCCCCCGCCCAAAGAGCCAGCAGGGAAAACTATGCCTTGTTCTAAAGCTCTTTGGGAACCGCTTGCGTAGCCCCACAGACCTGGGGGCTGCGGGCTTTCCTGCTGCCTTCACCCTCAAAACCACCCTTTCCCACTTGGCACTGCTCCAGGCTCAAAAATGGCCATACGGCTGCAGATGGGTCCCCCGCCCAGAGAGCCAGCAGGGAAAACTATGCCTTGTTCTAAAGCTCTTTGGGAACCGCTTGCGTAGCCCCACAGACCTGGGGGCTGCAGGCTTTGCTGCTGCCTTCAGCCTCAAAGCCACCCTTTCCCACTTGGCGCCGCGCCAGGCACAAAAATGGCCGTACGGCTGGAGATGGGTCCCCCGCCCAAAGAGCCAGCAGGGAAAACTATGCCTTGTTCTAAAGCTCTTTGGGAACCGCTTGCGTAGCCCCACAGACCTGGGGGCTGTGGGCTTTGCTGATGCCTTCAGCCTCAAAGCCACCCTTTCCCACTTGGCGCCGTGCCAGGCACAAAAATGGCCATACGGCTGGAGATGGGTCCCCCGCCCAAAGAGCCAGCAGGGAAAACTATGCCTTGTTCTAAAGCTCTTTGGGAACCGCTTGCGTAGCCCCACAGACCTGGGGGCTGCGGGCTTTCCTGCTGCCTTCAGCCTCAAAACCACCCTTTCCCACTACGCACCGCGCCAGGCACAAAAATGGCCATACGGCTGGAGATGGGTCCCCCGCCCAAAGAGCCAGCTGGGAAAACTATGCCTTGTTCTAAAGCTCTTTGGGAACCGCTTGCTTGGCCCCACAGACGTGGGGGCTGCGGGCTTTCCTGCTGCCTTCAGCCTCAAAACCACCCTATGCCACTACGCACCGCGTCAGGCACAAAAATAGCCATACGGCTGGAGATGGGTCCCCCACCCAAAGAGCCAGCAGGGAAAACTATGCCTTGTTCTAAAGCTCTTTGGGAACCGCTTGCGTAGCCCCACAGACCTGGGGGCTGCGGGCTTTCCTGCTGCCTTCAGCCTCAAAGCCACCCTTTCCCACTTTGCGCCGGGCCAGGCACAAAAATGGCCGTACGGCTGGAGATGGGTCCCCCGCCCAAAGAGCCAGCAGGGAAAACTATGCCTTGTTCTAAAGCTCTTTGGGAACCGCTTGCGTAGCCGCACAGACCTGGGGGCTGCGGGCTTTCCTGCTGCCTTCAGCCTCAAAGCCACCCTTTCCCACTTTGCGACGGGCCAGGCACAACAATGGCCATACGGCTGGAGATGGGTCCCCCGCCCAAAGAGCCAGCAGGGAAAACTATGCCTTGTTCTAAAGCTCTTTGGGAACCGCTTGCGTAGCCCCACAGACCTTGGGGCTGCGGGCTTTCCTGCTGCCTTCAGCCTCGACAGCACCCTTTCCCACTTGGCGCCGCACCAGGCACAAAAATGGCCTATGGCTGGAGATGGGTCCCATGCCCTAAGAGCGAGCAGGGAAAACTATGCCTTGTTCTAAAGCTCTTTGGGAACCGCTTGCGTAGCCCCACAGACCTGGGGGCTGCGGGCTTTCCTGCTGCCTTCAGCCTCAAAGCCACCCTTTCCCACTTGGCGCCGGGCCAGGGACAAAAATGGCCATACGGCTGGAGCTGGGTCCCATGCCCAAAGAGCCAGCAGGGAAAACTATGCCTTGTTCTAAAGCTCTTTGGGAACCGCTTGCTTGGCCCCACAGACCTGGGGGCTGCAGGCTTTGCTGCTGCCTTCAGCCTCGACACCACCCTTACCCACTTGGCGCCGCGCCAGGCACAAAAATGGCCATACGGCTGGAGATGGGTCCCCCGCCCAAAGAGCCAGCAGGGAAAACTATGCCTTGTTCTAAAGCTCTTTGGGAACCGCTTGCGTAGCCCCACAGACCTGGGGGCTGCGGGCTTTCCTGCTGCCTTCAGCCTCAAAACCACCCTTTCCCACTACGCACCGCGCCAGGCACAAAAATGGCCATACGGCTGGAGATGGGTCCCCCGCCCAAAGAGCCAGCAGGGAAAACTATGCCTTGTTCTAAAGCTCTTTGGGAACCGCTTGCGTAGCCCCACAGACGTGGGGGCTGCGGGCTTTCCTGCTGCCTTCAGCCTCAAAACCACCCTATGCCACTACGCACTGCGTCAGGCACAAAAATAGCCATACGGCTGGAGATGGGTCCCCCACCCAAAGAGCCAGCAGGGAAAACTATGCCTTGTTCTAAAGCTCTTTGGGAACCGCTTGCGTAGCCCCACAGACCTGGGGGCTGCAGGTTTTCCTGCTGTCTTCAGCCTCAAAGCCACCCTTTCCCACTTGGCGCCCTATCAGGCACAAAAATGGCCTATGGGTGGAGATGGGTCCCATGCCCAAAGAGCCAGCAGGGAAAACTATGCCTTGTTCTAAAGCTCTTTGGGAACCGCTTGCGTAGCCGCACAGACCTGGGGGCTGCGGGCTTTCCTGCTGCCTTCAGCCTCGATACCACCATTTCCCACTTGGCGCTGCGCCATGCACAAAAATGGCCATACGGCTGGAGATGGGTCCCCCACCCAAAGAGCCAGCAGGGAAAACTATGCCTTGTTCTAACGCTCTTTGGGAACCGCTTGCGTAGCCCCACAGACCTGGGGGCTGCGGGCTTTCCTGCTGCCTTTAGCCTCGACACCACCCTTTCCCTCTTGGCGCCGCGCCAGGCACAAAAATGGCCGTACGGCTGGAGATGGGTCCCCCGCCCAAAGAGCCAGCAGGGAAAACTATGCCTTGTTCTAAAGCTCTTTGGGAACCGCTTGCTTGGCCCCACAGACGTGGGGGCTGCGGGCTTTCCTGCTGCCTTCAGCCTCGACACCACCCTTTCCCACTTGGCGCCGCGCCAGGCACAAAAATGGCCATACGGCTGGAGATGGTTCCCCCGCCCAAAGAGCCAGCAGGGAAAACTATGCCTTGTTCTAAAGCTCTTTGGGAACCGCTTGCGTAGCCCCACAGACCTGGGGGCTGCGGGCTTTCCTGCTGCCTTCACCCTCAAAACCACCCTTTCCCACTTGGCACTGCTCCAGGCTCAAAAATGGCCATACGGCTGCAGATGGGTCCCCCGCCCAGAGAGCCAGCAGGGAAAACTATGCCTTGTTCTAAAGCTCTTTGGGAACCGCTTGCGTAGCCCCACAGACCTGGGGGCTGCAGGCTTTGCTGCTGCCTTCAGCCTCAAAGCCACCCTTTCCCACTTGGCGCCGCGCCAGGCACAAAAATGGCCATACGGCTGGAGATGGGTCCCCCGCCCAAAGAGCCAGCAGGGAAAACTATGCCTTGTTCTAAAGCTCTTTGGGAACCGCTTGCGTAGCCCCACAGACCTGGGGGCTGTGGGCTTTCCTGCTGCCTTCAGCCTCAAAGCCACCCTTTCCCACTTGGCGCCGTGCCAGGCACAAAAATGGCCATACGGCTGGAGATGGGTCCCCCGCCCAAAGAGCCAGCAGGGAAAACTATGCCTTGTTCTAAAGCTCTTTGGGAACCGCTTGCGTAGCCCCACAGACCTGGGGGCTGCGGGCTTTCCTGCTGCCTTCAGCCTCAAAGCCACCCTTTCCCACTTTGCGCCGGGCCAGGCACAAAAATGGCCGTACGGCTGGAGATGGGTCCCCCGCCCAAAGAGCCAGCAGGGAAAACTATGCCTTGTTCTAAAGCTCTTTGGGAACCGCTTGCGTAGCCGCACAGACCTGGGGGCTGCGGGCTTTCCTGCTGCCTTCAGCCTCAAAGCCACCCTTTCCCACTTTGCGCCGGGCCAGGCACAAAAATGGCCATACGGCTGGAGATGGGTCCCCCGCCCAAAGAGCCAGCAGGGAAAACTATGCCTTGTTCTAAAGCTCTTTGGGAACCGCTTGCGTAGCCCCACAGACCTTGGGGCTGCGGGCTTTCCTGCTGCCTTCAGCCTCGACAGCACCCTTTCCCACTTGGCGCCGCGCCAGGCACAAAAATGGCCTATGGCTGGAGATGGGTCCCATGCCCTAAGAGCGAGCAGGGAAAACTATGCCTTGTTCTAAAGCTCTTTGGGAACCGCTTGCGTAGCCCCACAGACCTGGGGGCTGCGGGCTTTCCTGCTGCCTTCAGCCTCAAAGCCACCCTTTCCCACTTGGCGCCGGGCCAGGGACAAAAATGGCCATACGGCTGGAGCTGGGTCCCATGCCCAAAGAGCCAGCAGGGAAAACTATGCCTTGTTCTAAAGCTCTTTGGGAACCGCTTGCTTGGCCCCACAGACCTGGGGGCTGCAGGCTTTGCTGCTGCCTTCAGCCTCGACACCACCCTTACCCACTTGGCGCCGCGCCAGGCACAAAAATGGCCATATGGCTGGAGATGGGTCCCCCGCCCAAAGAGCCAGCAGGGAAAACTATGCCTTGTTCTAAAGCTCTTTGGGAACCGCTTGCGTAGCCCCACAGACCTGGGGGCTGCGGGCTTTCCTGCTGCCTTCAGCCTCAAAACCACCCTTTCCCACTACGCACCGCGCCAGGCACAAAAATGGCCATACGGCTGGAGATGGGTCCCCCGCCCAAAGAGCCAGCTGGGAAAACTATGCCTTGTTCTAAAGCTCTTTGGGAACCGCTTGCGTAGCCCCACAGACGTGGGGGCTGCGGGCTTTCCTGCTGCCTTCAGCCTCAAAACCACCCTATGCCACTACGCACCGCGTCAGGCACAAAAATAGCCATACGGCTGGAGATGGGTCCCCCACCCAAAGAGCCAGCAGGGAAAACTATGCCTTGTTCTAAAGCTCTTTGGGAACCGCTTGCGTAGCCCCACAGACCTGGGGGCTGCAGGCTTTCCTGCTGTCTTCAGCCTCAAAGCCACCCTTTCCCACTTGGCGCCCTATCAGGCACAAAAATGGCCTATGGGTGGAGATGGGTCCCATGCCCAAAGAGCCAGCAGGGAAAACTATGCCTTGTTCTAAAGCTCTTTGGGAACCGCTTGCGTAGCCGCACAGACCTGGGGGCTGCGGGCTTTCCTGCTGCCTTCAGCCTCGATACCACCATTTCCCACTTGGCGCTGCGCCATGCACAAAAATGGCCATACGGCTGGAGATGGGTCCCCCACCCAAAGAGCCAGCAGGGAAAACTATGCCTTGTTCTAACGCTCTTTGGGAACCGCTTGCGTAGCCCCACAGACCTGGGGGCTGCGGGCTTTCCTGCTGCCTTTAGCCTCGACACCACCCTTTCCCTCTTGGCGCCGCGCCAGGCACAAAAATGGCCGTACGGCTGGAGATGGGTCCCCCGCCCAAAGAGCCAGCAGGGAAAACTATGCCTTGTTCTAAAGCTCTTTGGGAACCGCTTGCGTAGCCGCACAGACCTGGGGGCTGCGGGCTTTCCTGCTGCCTTCAGCCTCAAAGCCACCCTTTCCCACTTTGCGCCGGGCCAGGCACAAAAATGGCCATACGGCTGGAGATGGGTCCCCCGCCCAAAGAGCCAGCAGGGAAAACTATGCCTTGTTCTAAAGCTCTTTGGGAACCGCTTGCGTAGCCCCACAGACCTTGGGGCTGCGGGCTTTCCTGCTGCCTTCAGCCTCGACAGCACCCTTTCCCACTTGGCTTCGCGCCAGGCACAAAAATGGCCTATGGCTGGAGATGGGTCCCATGCCCTAAGAGCCAGCTGGGAAAACTATGCCTTGTTCTAAAGCTCTTTGGGAACCGCTTGCGTAGCACCACAGACCTGGGGGCTGCAGGCTTTGCTCCTGCCTTCAGCCTCAAAGCCACCCTTTCCCACCTGGCGCCGCGCCAGGCTCAAAAATGGCCATACGGCTGGAGATGGGTCCCCCGCCCAGAGAGCCAGCAGGGAAAACTATGCCTTGTTCTAAAGCTCTTTGGGAACCTCTTGCGTAGCCCCACAGACCTGGGGGCTGCGGGCTTTCCTGCTGTCTTCAGCCTCAAAGCAACCCTTTCCCACTTGGCGCCCTATCAAGCACAAAAACGGCCTATGGCTGGAGATGGGTCCCATGCCCAAAGAGCCAGCAGGGAAAACTATGCCTTGTTCTAAAGCTCTTTGGGAACCGCTTGCGTAGCCGCACAGACCTGGGGGCTGCGGGCTTTCCTGCTGCCTTCAGCCTCAAAACCACCCTTTCCCACTTGGCCCCCGGCCAGGCACAAAAATGGCCATACGGCTGGAGATGGGTCCCCCGCCCAAAGAGCCAGCAGGGAAAACTATGCCTTGTTCTAAAGCTCTTTGGGAACCGCTTGCGTAGCCCCACAGACCTGGGGGCTGCAGGCTTTGCTGCTGCCTTCAGCCTCAAAACCACCCTTTCCCACTTGGCGCTGCGCCAGGCACAAAAATGGCCATACGGCTGGAGATGGGTCCCCCGCCCAAAGAGCCAGCAGGGAAAATTATGCCTTGTTCTAAAGCTCTTTGGGAACCGCTTGCGTAGCCCCACAGACCTGGGGGCTGCGGGCTTTCCTGCTGCCTTTAGCCTCGACACAACCCTTTCCCACTTGGCGCCGCGCCAGGCTCAAAAATGGCCATACGGCTGGAGATGGGTCCCCCGCCCAGAGAGCCAGCAGGGAAAACTATGCCTTGTTCTAAAGCTCTTTGGGAACCGCTTGCGTAGCCCCACAGACCTGGGGGCTGCGGGCTTTCCTGCTGCCTTCAAGCCTCAAAGCCACCCTTTCCCACTGGGCGCCGGGCCAGGCACAAAAATGGCCTATGGCTGGAGATGGGTCCCCCGAACAAAGAGCCAGCAGGGAAAACTATGCCTTGTTCTAAAGCTCTTTGGGAACCGCTTGCTTGGCCCCACAGACGTGGGGGCTGCGGGCTTTCCTGCTGCCTTCAGCCTCGACACCACCCTTTCCCACTTGGCGCCGCGCCAGGCACAAAAATGGCCATACGGCTGGAGATGGGTCCCCCGCCCAAAGAGCCAGCAGGGAAAACTATGCCTGGTTCTAAAGCTCTTTGGGAACCGCTTGCGTAGCCCCACAGACCTGGGGGCTGCGGGCTTTCCTGCTGCCTTCAGATTCAAAGCCACCCTTTCCGTCTTGGGGCTTCGCCAGGCACAAAAATGGCCATACGGCTGGAGATGGGTCCCCCGCCCAAAGAGCGAGCAGGGAAAACTATGCCTTGTTCTAAAGCTCTTTGGGAACCGCTTGCGTAGCCCCACAGACCTGGGGGCTGCGGGCTTTCCTGCTGCCTTCAGCCTCGACACCACCCTTTCCCACTTGGCGCCGCGCCAGGCTCAAAAATGGCCATACGGCTGGAGATGGGTCCCCCGCCCTAAGAGCCAGCAGGGAAAACTATGCCTTGTTCTAAAGCTCTTTGGGAACCGCTTGCGTAGCCCCACAGACCTGGGGGCTGCAGGCTTTGCTCCTGCCTTCAGCCTCAAAGCCACCCTTTCCCACCTGGCGCCGCGCCAGGCTCAAAAATGGCCATACGGCTGGAGATGGGTCCCCGCCCAGAGAGCCAGCAGGGAAAACTATGCCTTGTTCTAAAGCTCTTTGGGAACCGCTTGCGTAGCCCCACAGACCTGGGGACTGCGGGCTTTCCTGCTGCCTTCAGCCTCAAAGCCACCCTTTCCCACTTGGCGCCCTATCAGGCACAAAAATGGCCTATGGGTGGAGATGGGTCCCATGCCCAAAGAGCCAGCAGGGAAAACTATGCCTTGTTCTAATGCTCTTTGGGAACCGCTTGCGTAGCCCCACAGACCTGGGGGCTGCGGGCTTTCCTGCTGCCTTCAGCCTCGATACCACCATTTCCCACTTGGCGCTGCGCCATGCACAAAAATGGCCATACGGCTGGAGATGGGTCCCCCGCCCAAAGAGCCAGCAGGGAAAACTATGCCTTGTTCTAACGCTCTTTGGGAACCGCTTGCGTAGCCCCACAGACGTGGGGGCTGCGGGCTTTCCTGCTGCCTTCAGCCTCGATACCACCCTTTCCCTCTTGGCGCCGCGCCAGGCACAAAAATGGCCGTACGGCTGGAGATGGGTCCCCCGCCCAAAGAGCCAGCAGGGAAAACTATGCCTTGTTCTAAAGCTCTTTGGGAACCGCTTGCGTAGCCCCACAGACCTGGGGGCTGCAGGCTTTGCTCCTGCCTTCAGCCTCAAAGCCACCCTTTCCCACCTGGCGCCGCGCCAGGCTCAAAAATGGCCATACGGCTGGAGATGGGTCCCCGCCCAGAGAGCCAGCAGGGAAAACTATGCCTTGTTCTAAAGCTCTTTGGGAACCGCTTGCGTAGCCCCACAGACCTGGGGACTGCGGGCTTTCCTGCTGCCTTCAGCCTCAAAGCCACCCTTTCCCACTTGGCGCCCTATCAGGCACAAAAATGGCCATACGGCTGGAGATGGGTCCCCCGCCCAAAGAGCCAGCAGGGAAAACTATGCCTTGTTCTAAAGCTCTTTGGGAACCGCTTGCGTAGCCCCACAGACCTGGGGGCTGCGGGCTTTCCTGCTGCCTTCAGCCTCAAAACCACCCTTTCCCACTTGGCGCCCTATCAGGCACAAAAATGGCCTATGGGTGGAGATGGGTCCCATGCCCAAAGAGCCAGCAGGGAAAACTATGCCTTGTTCTAATGCTCTTTGGGAACCGCTTGCGTAGCCCCACAGACCTGGGGGCTGCGGGCTTTCCTGCTGCCTTCAGCCTCGATACCACCATTTCCCACTTGGCGCTGCGCCATGCACAAAAATGGCCATACGGCTGGAGATGGGTCCCCCGCCCAAAGAGCCAGCAGGGAAAACTATGCCTTGTTCTAACGCTCTTTGGGAACCGCTTGCGTAGCCCCACAGACGTGGGGGCTGCGGGCTTTCCTGCTGCCTTCAGCCTCGATACCACCCTTTCCCTCTTGGCGCCGCGCCAGGCACAAAAATGGCCGTACGGCTGGAGATGGGTCCCCCGCCCAAAGAGCCAGCAGGGAAAACTATGCCTTGTTCTAAAGCTCTTTGGGAACCGCTTGCGTAGCCGCACAGACCTGGGGGCTGCGGGCTTTCCTGCTGCCTTCAGCCTCAAAGCCACCCTTTCCCACTTTGCGCCAGGCCAGGCACAAAAATGGCCATACGGCTGGAGATGGGTCCCCCGCCCAAAGAGCCAGCAGGGAAAACTAGGCCTTGTTCTAAAGCTCTTTGGGAACCGCTTGCGTAGCCCCACAGACCTTGGGGCTGCGGGCTTTCCTGCTGCCTTCAGCCTCGACAGCACCCTTTCCCACTTGGCTTCGCGCCAGGCACAAAAATGGCCTATGGCTGGAGATGGGTCCCATGCCCTAAGAGCCAGCTGGGAAAACTATGCCTTGTTCTAAAGCTCTTTGGGAACCGCTTGCGTAGCACCACAGACCTGGGGGCTGCAGGCTTTGCTCCTGCCTTCAGCCTCAAAGCCACCCTTTCCCACCTGGCGCCGCGCCAGGCTCAAAAATGGCCATACGGCTGGAGATGGGTCCCCCGCCCAGAGAGCCAGCAGGGAAAACTATGCCTTGTTCTAAAGCTCTTTGGGAACCTCTTGCGTAGCCCCACAGACCTGGGGGCTGCGGGCTTTCCTGCTGTCTTCAGCCTCAAAGCAACCCTTTCCCACTTGGCGCCCTATCAAGCACAAAAATGGCCTATGGCTGGAGATGGGTCCCATGCCCAAAGAGCCAGCAGGGAAAACTATGCCTTGTTCTAAAGCTCTTTGGGAACCGCTTGCGTAGCCGCACAGACCTGGGGGCTGCGGGCTTTCCTGCTGCCTTCAGCCTCAAAACCACCCTTTCCCACTTGGCCCCCGGCCAGGCACAAAAATGGCCATACGGCTGGAGATGGGTCCCCCGCCCAAAGAGCCAGCAGGGAAAACTATGCCTTGTTCTAAAGCTCTTTGGGAACCGCTTGCGTAGCCCCACAGACCTGGGGGCTGCAGGCTTTGCTGCTGCCTTCAGCCTCAAAACCACCCTTTCCCACTTGGCGCTGCGCCAGGCACAAAAATGGCCATACGGCTGGAGATGGGTTCCCCGCCCAAAGAGCCAGCAGGGAAAATTATGCCTTGTTCTAAAGCTCTTTGGGAACCGCTTGCGTAGCCCCACAGACCTGGGGGCTGCGGGCTTTCCTGCTGCCTTTAGCCTCGACACAACCCTTTCCCACTTGGCGCCGCGCCAGGCTCAAAAATGGCCATACGGCTGGAGATGGGTCCCCCGCCCAGAGAGCCAGCAGGGAAAACTATGCCTTGTTCTAAAGCTCTTTGGGAACCGCTTGCGTAGCCCCACAGACCTGGGGGCTGCGGGCTTTCCTGCTGCCTTCAAGCCTCAAAGCCACCCTTTCCCACTGGGCGCCGGGCCAGGCACAAAAATGGCCTATGGCTGGAGATGGGTCCCCCGAACAAAGAGCCAGCAGGGAAAACTATGCCTTGTTCTAAAGCTCTTTGGGAACTGCTTGCGTAGCCCCACAGACCTGGGGGCTGCAGGCTTTCCTGCTGCCTTCAGCCTCAAAGCCACCCTTTCCCACTTGGCGCCCTATCAAGCACAAAAATGGCCTATGGCTGGAGATGGGTCCCAGGCCCAAAGAGCCAGCAGGGAAAACTATGCCTTGTTCTAAAGCTCTTTGGGAACCGCTTGCTTGGCCCCACAGACGTGGGGGCTGCGGGCTTTGCTGCTGCCTTCAGCCTCGACACCACCCTTTCCCACTTGGCGCCGCGCCAGGCACAAAAATGGCCATACGGCTGGAGATGGGTCCCCCGCCCAAAGAGCCAGCAGGGAAAACTATGCCTTGTTCTAAAGCTCTTTGGGAACCGCTTGCGTAGCCCCACAGACCTGGGGGCTGCGGGCTTTCCTGCTGCCTTCACCCTCAAAACCACCCTTTCCCACTTGGCACTGCTCCAGGCTCAAAAATGGCCATACGGCTGCAGATGGGTCCCCCGCCCAGAGAGCCAGCAGGGAAAATTATGCCTTGTTATAAAGCTCTTTGGGAACCGCTTGCGTAGCCCCACAGACCTGGGGGCTGCAGTCTTTGCTGCTGCCTTCAGCCTCAAAGCCACCCTTTCCCACTTGGCGCCGGGCCAGGCACAAAAATGGCCATACGGCTGGAGATGGGTCCCCCGCCCAAAGAGCCAGCAGGGAAAACTATGCCTTGTTCTAAAGCTCTTTGGGAACCGCTTGCGTAGCCCCACAGACCTGGGGGCTGCGGGCTTTCCTGCTGCCTTCACCCTCAAAACCACCCTTTCCCACTTGGCGCCGTGCCAGGCACAAAAATGGCCATACGGCTGGAGATGGGTCCCCCGCCCAAAGAGCCAGCAGGGAAAACTATGCCTTGTTCTAAAGCTCTTTGGGAACCGCTTGCTTGGCCCCACAGACGTGGGGGCTGCAGTCTTTGCTGCTGCCTTCAGCCTCAACACCACCCTTTCCCACTTGGCGCCGGGCCAGGGACAAAAATGGCCATACGGCTGGAGATGGGTCCCCTGCCAAAAGAGCCAGCAGGGAAAACTATGCCTTGTTCTAAAGCTCTTTGGGAACCGCTTGCGTAGCCCCACAGACCTGGGGGCTGCAGGCTTTGCTCCTGCCTTCAGCCTCAAAGCCACCCTTTCCCACCTGGCGCCGCGCCAGGCTCAAAAATGGCCATACGGCTGGAGATGGGTCCCCGCCCAGAGAGCCAGCAGGGAAAACTATGCCTTGTTCTAAAGCTCTTTGGGAACCGCTTGCGTAGCCCCACAGACCTGGGGACTGCGGGCTTTCCTGCTGCCTTCAGCCTCGACACCACCCTTTCCCACTTGGCGCCGCGCCAGGCACAAAAATGGCCATACGGCTGGAGATGGGTCCCCCGCCCAAAGAGCCAGCAGGGAAAACTATGCCTTGTTCTAAAGCTCTTTGGGAACCGCTTGCGTAGCCCCACAGACCTGGGGGCTGCGGGCTTTCCTGCTGCCTTCAAGCCTCAAAGCCACCCTTTCCCACTGGGCGCCGGGCCAGGCACAAAAATGGCCTATGGCTGGAGATGGGTCCCCCGAACAAAGAGCCAGCAGGGAAAACTATGCCTTGTTCTAAAGCTCTTTGGGAAATGCTTGCGTAGCCCCACAGACCTGGGGGCTGCAGGCTTTCCTGCTGCCTTCAGCCTCAAAGCCACCCTTTCCCACTTGGCGCCCTATCAAGCACAAAAAAGGCCTATGGCTGGAGATGGGTCCCATGCCCAAAGAGCCAGCAGGGAAAACTATGCCTTGTTCTAAAGCTCTTTGGGAACCGCTTGCTTGGCCCCACAGACGTGGGGGCTGCGGGCTTTCCTGCTGCCTTCAGCCTCGACACCACCCTTTCCCACTTGGCGCCGCGCCAGGCACAAAAATGGCCATACGGCTGGAGATGGGTCCCCCGCCCTAAGAGCCAGCAGGGAAAACTATGCCTTGTTCTAAAGCTCTTTGGGAACCGCTTGCATAGCCCCACAGACCTGGGGGCTGCGGGCTTTCCTGCTGCCTTCAAGCCTCAAAGCCACCCTTTCCCACTGGGCGCCGGGCCAGGCACAAAAATGGCCTATGGCTGGAGATGGGTCCCCCGAACAAAGAGCCAGCAGGGAAAACTATGCCTTGTTCTAAAGCTCTTTGGGAACTGCTTGCGTAGCCCCACAGACCTGGGGGCTGCAGGCTTTCCTGCTGCCTTCAGCCTCAAAGCCACCCTTTCCCACTTGGCGCCCTATCAAGCACAAAAAAGGCCTATGGCTGGAGATGGGTCCCAGGCCCAAAGAGCCAGCAGGGAAAACTATGCCTTGTTCTAAAGCTCTTTGGGAACCGCTTGCTTGGCCCCACAGACGTGGGGGCTGCGGGCTTTCCTGCTGCCTTCAGCCTCGACACCACCCTTTCCCACTTGGCGCCGCGCCAGGCACAAAAATGGCCATACGGCTGGAGATGGGTCCCCCGCCCAAAGAGCCAGCAGGGAAAACTATGCCTTGTTCTAAAGCTCTTTGGGAACCGCTTGCATAGCCCCACAGACCTGGGGGCTGCAGGCTTTCCTGCTGTCTTCAGCCTCAAAGCCACCCTTTCCCACTTGGCGCCCTATCAGGCACAAAAATGGCCATATGGCTGGAGATGGGTCCCCCGCCCAAAGAGCCAGCAGGGAAAACTATGCCTTGTTCTAAAGCTCTTTGGGAACCGCTTGCGTAACCCCACAGACCTGGGGGCTGCGGGCTTTCCTGCTGCCTTCAGCCTCGACACCACCCTTTCCCACTTGGCGCCCTATCAGGCACAAAAATGGCCATACGGCTGGAGATGTGTCCCCCGCCCAAAGAGCCAGCAGGGAAAACTATGCCTTGTTCTAAAGCTCTTTGGGAACCGCTTGCGTACCCCACAGACCTGGGGGCTGTGGGCTTTGCTGCTGCCTTCAGCCTCAAAGCCACCCTTTCCCACTTGGCGCCGCACCAGGCACAAAAATGGCCATACGGCTGGAGATGGGTCCCCCGCCCAAAGAGCCAGCAGGGAAAACTATGCCTTGTTCTAAAGCTCTTTGGGAACCGCTTGCGTAGCCCCACAGACCTGGGGGCTGCGGGCTTTCCTGCTGCCTTTAGCCTCGACACAACCCTTTCCCACCTGGCGCCGCGCCAGGCTCAAAAATGGCCATACGGCTGGAGATGGGTCCCCCGCCCAAAGAGCCAGCAGGGAAAACTATGCCTTGTTCTAAAGCTCTTTGGGAACCGCTTGCGTAGCCCCACAGACCTGGGGGCTGCGGGCTTTCCTGCTGCCTTCAAGCCTCAAAGCCACCCTTTCCCACTTGGCGCCCTATCAAGCACAAAAAAGGCCTATGGCTGGAGATGGGTCCCCCGCCCAAAGAGCCAGCAGGGAAAACTATGCCTTGTTCTAAAGCTCTTTGGGAACCGCTTGCTTGGCCCCACAGACGTGGGGGCTGCGGGCTTTCCTGCTGCCTTCAGCCTCGACACCACCCTTTCCCACTTGGCGCCGCGCCAGGCACAAAAATGGCCATACGGCTGGAGATGGTTCCCCCGCCCAAAGAGCCAGCAGGGAAAACTATGCCTTGTTCTAAAGCTCTTTGGGAACCGCTTGCGTAGCCCCACAGACCTGGGGGCTGCGGGCTTTCCTGCTGCCTTCACCCTCAAAACCACCCTTTCCCACTTGGCACTGCTCCAGGCTCAAAAATGGCCATACGGCTGCAGATGGGTCCCCCGCCCAGAGAGCCAGCAGGGAAAACTATGCCTTGTTCTAAAGCTCTTTGGGAACCGCTTGCGTAGCCCCACAGACCTGGGGGCTGCAGGCTTTGCTGCTGCCTTCAGCCTCAAAGCCACCCTTTCCCACTTGGCGCCGCGCCAGGCACAAAAATGGCCATACGGCTGGAGATGGGTCCCCCGCCCAAAGAGCCAGCAGGGAAAACTATGCCTTGTTCTAAAGCTCTTTGGGAACCGCTTGCGTAGCCCCACAGACCTGGGGGCTGTGGGCTTTGCTGATGCCTTCAGCCTCAAAGCCACCCTTTCCCACTTGGCGCCGTGCCAGGCACAAAAATGGCCATACGGCTGGAGATGGGTCCCCCGCCCAAAGAGCCAGCAGGGAAAACTATGCCTTGTTCTAAAGCTCTTTGGGAACCGCTTGCGTAGCCCCACAGACCTGGGGGCTGCGGGCTTTCCTGCTGCCTTCAGCCTCAAAACCACCCTTTCCCACTACGCACCGAGCCAGGCACAAAAATGGCCATACGGCTGGAGATGGGTCCCCCGCCCAAAGAGCCAGCTGGGAAAACTATGCCTTGTTCTAAAGCTCTTTGGGAACCGCTTGCTTGGCCCCACAGACGTGGGGGCTGCGGGCTTTCCTGCTGCCTTCAGCCTCAAAACCACCCTATGCCACTACGCACCGCGTCAGGCACAAAAATAGCCATACGGCTGGAGATGGGTCCCCCACCCAAAGAGCCAGCAGGGAAAACTATGCCTTGTTCTAAAGCTCTTTGGGAACCGCTTGCGTAGCCCCACAGACCTGGGGGCTGCGGGCTTTCCTGCTGCCTTCAGCCTCAAAGCCACCCTTTCCCACTTTGCGCCGGGCCAGGCACAAAAATGGCCGTACGGCTGGAGATGGGTCCCCCGCCCAAAGAGCCAGCAGGGAAAACTATGCCTTGTTCTAAAGCTCTTTGGGAACCGCTTGCGTAGCCGCACAGACCTGGGGGCTGCGGGCTTTCCTGCTGCCTTCAGCCTCAAAGCCACCCTTTCCCACTTTGCGCCGGGCCAGGCACAAAAATGGCCATACGGCTGGAGATGGGTCCCCCGCCCAAAGAGCCAGCAGGGAAAACTATGCCTTGTTCTAAAGCTCTTTGGGAACCGCTTGCGTAGCCCCACAGACCTTGGGGCTGCGGGCTTTCCTGCTGCCTTCAGCCTCGACAGCACCCTTTCCCACTTGGCGCCGCGCCAGGCACAAAAATGGCCTATGGCTGGAGATGGGTCCCATGCCCTAAGAGCGAGCAGGGAAAACTATGCCTTGTTCTAAAGCTCTTTGGGAACCGCTTGCGTAGCCCCACAGACCTGGGGGCTGCGGGCTTTCCTGCTGCCTTCAGCCTCAAAGCCACCCTTTCCCACTTGGCGCCGGGCCAGGGACAAAAATGGCCATACGGCTGGAGCTGGGTCCCATGCCCAAAGAGCCAGCAGGGAAAACTATGCCTTGTTCTAAAGCTCTTTGGGAACCGCTTGCTTGGCCCCACAGACCTGGGGGCTGCAGGCTTTGCTGCTGCCTTCAGCCTCGACACCACCCTTTCCCACTTGGCGCCGCGCCAGGCACAAAAATGGCCATACGGCTGGAGATGGGTCCCCCGCCCAAAGAGCCAGCAGGGAAAACTATGCCTTGTTCTAAAGCTCTTTGGGAACCGCTTGCGTAGCCCCACAGACCTGGGGGCTGCGGGCTTTCCTGCTGCCTTCAGCCTCAAAACCACCCTTTCCCACTACGCACCGCGCCAGGCACAAAAATGGCCATACGGCTGGAGATGGGTCCCCCGCCCAAAGAGCCAGCTGGGAAAACTATGCCTTGTTCTAAAGCTCTTTGGGAACCGCTTGCGTAGCCCCACAGACGTGGGGGCTGCGGGCTTTCCTGCTGCCTTCAGCCTCAAAACCACCCTATGCCACTACGCACCGCGTCAGGCACAAAAATAGCCATACGGCTGGAGATGGGTCCCCCACCCAAAGAGCCAGCAGGGAAAACTATGCCTTGTTCTAAAGCTCTTTGGGAACCGCTTGCGTAGCCCCACAGACCTGGGGGCTGCAGGCTTTCCTGCTGTCTTCAGCCTCAAAGCCACCCTTTCCCACTTGGCGCCCTATCAGGCACAAAAATGGCCTATGGGTGGAGATGGGTCCCATGCCCAAAGAGCCAGCAGGGAAAACTATGCCTTGTTCTAAAGCTCTTTGGGAACCGCTTGCGTAGCCGCACAGACCTGGGGGCTGCGGGCTTTCCTGCTGCCTTCAGCCTCGATACCACCATTTCCCACTTGGCGCTGCGCCATGCACAAAAATGGCCATACGGCTGGAGATGGGTCCCCCACCCAAAGAGCCAGCAGGGAAAACTATGCCTTGTTCTAACGCTCTTTGGGAACCGCTTGCGTAGCCCCACAGACCTGGGGGCTGCGGGCTTTCCTGCTGCCTTTAGCCTCGACACCACCCTTTCCCTCTTGGCGCCGCGCCAGACACAAAAATGGCCGTACGGCTGGAGATGGGTCCCCCGCCCAAAGAGCCAGCAGGGAAAACTATGCCTTGTTCTAAAGCTCTTTGGGCACCACTTGCGTAGCCGCACAGACCTGGGGGCTGCGGGCTTTCCTGCTGCCTTCAGCCTCAAAGCCACCCTTTCCCACTTTGCGCCGCGCCAGGCACAAAAATGGCCATACGGCTGGAGATGGGTCCCCCGCCCAAAGAGCCAGCAGGGAAAACTATGCCTTGTTCTAAAGCTCTTTGGGAACCGCTTGCGTAGCCCCACAGACCTTGGGGCTGCGGGCTTTCCTGCTGCCTTCAGCCTCGACAGCACCCTTTCCCACTTGGCTTCGCGCCAGGCACAAAAATGGCCTATGGCTGGAGATGGGTCCCATGCCCTAAGAGCCAGCTGGGAAAACTATGCCTTGTTCTAAAGCTCTTTGGGAACCGCTTGCCTAGCACCACAGACCTGGGGGCTGCAGGCTTTGCTCCTGCCTTCAGCCTCAAAGCCACCCTTTCCCACCTGGCGCCGCGCCAGGCTCAAAAATGGCCATACGGCTGGAGATGGGTCCCCCGCCCAGAGAGCCAGCAGGGAAAACTATGCCTTGTTCTAAAGCTCTTTGGGAACCTCTTGCGTAGCCCCACAGACCTGGGGGCTGCGGGCTTTCCTGCTGTCTTCAGCCTCAAAGCAACCCTTTCCCACTTGGCACCCTATCAAGCACAAAAATGGCCTATGGCTGGAGATGGGTCCCATGCCCAAAGAGCCAGCAGGGAAAACTATGCCTTGTTCTAAAGCTCTTTGGGAACCGCTTGCGTAGCCGCACAGACCTGGGGGCTGCGGGCTTTCCTGCTGCCTTCAGCCTCAAAACCACCCTTTCCCACTTGGCCCCCGGCCAGGCACAAAAATGGCCATACGGCTGGAGATGGGTCCCCCGCCCAAAGAGCCAGCAGGGAAAACTATGCCTTGTTCTAAAGCTCTTTGGGAACCGCTTGCGTAGCCCCACAGACCTGGGGGCTGCAGGCTTTGCTGCTGCCTTCAGCCTCAAAACCACCCTTTCCCACTTGGCGCTGCGCCAGGCACAAAAATGGCCATACGGCTGGAGATGGGTCCCCCGCCCAAAGAGCCAGCAGGGAAAATTATGCCTTGTTCTAAAGCTCTTTGGGAACCGCTTGCGTAGCCCCACAGACCTGGGGGCTGCGGGCTTTCCTGCTGCCTTTAGCCTCGACACAACCCTTTCCCACTTGGCGCCGCGCCAGGCTCAAAAATGGCCATACGGCTGGAGATGGGTCCCCCGCCCAGAGAGCCAGCAGGGAAAACTATGCCTTGTTCTAAAGCTCTTTGGGAACCGCTTGCGTAGCCCCACAGACCTGGGGGCTGCGGGCTTTGCTGCTGCCTTCAGCCTCAAAGCCACCCTTTCCCACTTGGCGCCGTGCCAGGCACAAAAATGGCCATACGGCTGGAGATGGGTCCCAGGCCCAAAGAGCCAGCAGGGAAAACTATGCCTTGTTCTAAAGCTCTTTGGGAACCGCTTGCTTGGCCCCACAGACGTGGGGGCTGCGGGCTTTCCTGCTGCCTTCAGCCTCGACACCACCCTTTCCCACTTGGCGCCGCGCCAGGCACAAAAATGGCCATACGGCTGGAGATGGGTCCCCCGCCCAAAGAGCCAGCAGGGAAAACTATGCCTTGTTCTAAAGCTCTTTGGGAACCGCTTGCGTAGCCCCACAGACCTGGGGGCTGCGGGCTTTCCTGCTGCCTTCAGATTCAAAGCCACCCTTTCCGTCTTGGGGCTTCGCCAGGCACAAAAATGGCCATACGGCTGGAGATGGGTCCCCCGCCCAAAGAGCCAGCAGGGAAAACTATGCCTTGTTCTAAAGCTCTTTGGGAACCGCTTGCGTAGCCCCACAGACCTGGGGGCTGCGGGCTTTCCTGCTGCCTTCAGCCTCGACACCACCCTTTCCCACTTGGCGCCGCGCCAGGCTCAAAAATGGCCATACGGCTGGAGATGGGTCCCCCGCCCTAAGAGCCAGCAGGGAAAACTATGCCTTGTTCTAAAGCTCTTTGGGAACCGCTTGCGTAGCCCCACAGACCTGGGGGCTGCAGGCTTTGCTCCTGCCTTCAGCCTCAAAGCCACCCTTTCCCACCTGGCGCCGCGCCAGGCTCAAAAATGGCCATACGGCTGGAGATGGGTCCCCGCCCAGAGAGCCAGCAGGGAAAACTATGCCTTGTTCTAAAGCTCTTTGGGAACCGCTTGCGTAGCCCCACAGACCTGGGGACTGCGGGCTTTCCTGCTGCCTTCAGCCTCGACACCACCCTTTCCCACTTGGCGCCGCGCCAGGCACAAAAATGGCCATACGGCTGGAGATGGGTCCCCCGCCCAAAGAGCCAGCAGGGAAAACTATGCCTTGTTCTAAAGCTCTTTGGGAACCGCTTGCATAGCCCCACAGACCTGGGGGCTGCAGGCTTTCCTGCTGTCTTCAGCCTCAAAGCCACCCTTTCCCACTTGGCGCCCTATCAGGCACAAAAATGGCCATACGGCTGGAGATGGGTCCCCCGCCCAAAGAGCCAGCAGGGAAAACTATGCCTTGTTCTAAAGCTCTTTGGGAACCGCTTGCGTAGCCCCACAGACCTGGGGGCTGCGGGCTTTCCTGCTGCCTTCAGCCTCGACACCACCCTTTCCCACTTGGCGCCCTATCAGGTACAAAAATGGCCATACGGCTGGAGATGGGTCCCCCGCCCAAAGAGCCAGCAGGGAAAACTATGCCTTGTTCTAAAGCTCTTTGGGAACCGCTTGCGTAGCCCCACAGACCTTGGGGCTGCGGGCTTTGCTGCTGCCTTCAGCCTCAAAGCCACCCTTTCCCACTTGGCGCCGCGCCAGGCACAAAAATGGCCATACGGCTGAAGATGGGTCCCCCGCCCAAAGAGCCAGCAGGGAAAACTATGCCTTGTTCTAAAGCTCTTTGGGAACCGCTTGCGTAGCCCCACAGACCTGGGGGCTGCGGGCTTTCCTGCTGCCTTCAGCCTCAAAACCACCCTTTCCCACTTGGCGCCGCGCCAGGCTCAAAAATGGCCATACGGCTGGAGATGGGTCCCCCGCCCAGAGAGCCAGCAGGGAAAACTATGCCTTGTTCTAAAGCTCTTTGGGAACCGCTTGCGTAGCCCCACAGACCTGGGGGCTGCGGGCTTTCCTGCTGCCTTCAGCCTCAAAACCACCCTATGCCACTACGCACCGCGTCAGGCACAAAAATAGCCATACGGCTGGAGATGGGTCCCCCACCCAAAGAGCCAGCAGGGAAAACTATGCCTTGTTCTAAAGCTCTTTGGGAACCGCTTGCGTAGCCCCACAGACCTGGGGGCTGCAGGCTTTCCTGCTGTCTTCAGCCTCAAAGCCACCCTTTCCCACTTGGCGCCCTATCAGGCACAAAAATGGCCTATGGGTGGAGATGGGTCCCATGCCCAAAGAGCCAGCAGGGAAAACTATGCCTTGTTCTAAAGCTCTTTGGGAACCGCTTGCGTAGCCCCACAGACCTGGGGGCTGCGGGCTTTCCTGCTGCCTTTAGCCTCGACACCACCCTTTCCCTCTTGGCGCCGCGCCAGGCACAAAAATGGCCGTATGGCTGGAGATGGGTCCCCCGCCCAAAGAGCCAGCAGGGAAAACTATGCCTTGTTCTAAAGCTCTTTGGGAACCGCTTGCGTAGCCGCACAGACCTGGGGGCTGCGGGCTTTCCTGCTGCCTTCAGCCTCAAAGCCACCCTTTCCCACTTTGCGCCGGGCCAGGCACAAAAATGGCCATACGGCTGGAGATGGGTCCCCCGCCCAAAGAGCCAGCAGGGAAAACTATGCCTTGTTCTAAAGCTCTTTGGGAATCGCTTGCGTAGCCCCACAGACCTGGGGGCTGCGGGCTTTCCTGCTGCCTTCAGCCTCGACAGCACCCTTTCCCACTTGGCTTCGCGCCAGGCACAAAAATGGCCTATGGCTGGAGATGGGTCCCATGCCCTAAGAGCCAGCTGGGAAAACTATGCCTTGTTCTAAAGCTCTTTGGGAACCGCTTGCGTAGCACCACAGACCTGGGGGCTGCAGGCTTTGCTCCTGCCTTCAGCCTCAAAGCCACCCTTTCCCACCTGGCGCCGCGCCAGGCTCAAAAATGGCCATACGGCTGGAGATGGGTCCCCCGCCCAGAGAGCCAGCAGGGAAAACTATGCCTTGTTCTAAAGCTCTTTGGGAACCGCTTGCGTAGCCCCACAGACCTGGGGGCTGCGGGCTTTCCTGCTGTCTTCAGCCTCAAAGCAACCCTTTCCCACTTGGCGCCCTATCAAGCACAAAAATGGCCTATGGCTGGAGATGGGTCCCCCGCCCAAAGAGCCAGCAGGGAAAACTATGCCTTGTTCTAAAGCTCTTTGGGAACCGCTTGCGTAGCCGCACAGACCTGGGGGCTGCGGGCTTTCCTGCTGCCTTCAGCCTCAAAACCACCCTTTCCCACTTGGCCCCCGGCCAGGCACAAAAATGGCCATACGGCTGGAGATGGGTCCCCCGCCCAAAGAGCCAGCAGGGAAAACTATGCCTTGTTCTAAAGCTCTTTGGGAACCGCTTGCGTAGCCCCACAGACCTGGGGGCTGCAGGCTTTGCTGCTGCCTTCAGCCTCAAAACCACCCTTTCCCACTTGGCGCTGCGCCAGGCACAAAAATGGCCATACGGCTGGAGATGGGTCCCCCGCCCAAAGAGCCAGCAGGGAAAATTATGCCTTGTTCTAAAGCTCTTTGGGAACCGCTTGCGTAGCCCCACAGACCTGGGGGCTGCGGGCTTTCCTGCTGCCTTTAGCCTCGACACAACCCTTTCCCACTTGGCGCCGCGCCAGGCTCAAAAATGGCCATACGGCTGGAGATGGGTCCCCCGCCCAAAGAGCCAGCAGGGAAAACTATGCCTTGTTCTAAAGCTCTTTGGGAACCGCTTGCGTAGCCCCACAGACCTGGGGGCTGCGGGCTTTCCTGCTGCCTTCAAGCCTCAAAGCCACCCTTTCCCACTGGGCGCCGGGCCAGGCACAAAAATGGCCTATGGCTGGAGATGGGTCCCCCGAACAAAGAGCCAGCAGGGAAAACTATGCCTTGTTCTAAAGCTCTTTGGGAACTGCTTGCGTAGCCCCACAGACCTGGGGGCTGCAGGCTTTCCTGCTGCCTTCAGCCTCAAAGCCACCCTTTCCCACTTGGCGCCCTATCAAGCACAAAAATGGCCTATGGCTGGAGATGGGTCCCAGGCCCAAAGAGCCAGCAGGGAAAACTATGCCTTGTTCTAAAGCTCTTTGGGAACCGCTTGCTTGGCCCCACAGACGTGGGGGCTGCGGGCTTTCCTGCTGCCTTCAGCCTCGACACCACCCTTTCCCACTTGGCGCCGCGCCAGGCACAAAAATGGCCATACGGCTGGAGATGGGTCCCCCGCCCAAAGAGCCAGCAGGGAAAACTCTGCCTTGTTCTAAAGCTCTTTGGGAACCGCTTGCGTAGCCCCACAGACCTGGGGGCTGCGGGCTTTGCTGCTGCCTTCAGCCTCAAAGCCACCCTTTCCCACTTGGCGCCGTGCCAGGCACAAAAATGGCCATACGGCTGGAGATGGGTCCCCCGCCCAAAGAGCCAGCAGGGAAAACTATGCCTTGTTCTAAAGCTCTTTGGGAACCGCTTGCTTGGCCCCATAGACCTGGGGGCTGCAGTCTTTGCTGCTGCCTTCAGCCTCAACACCACCCTTTCCCACTTGGCGCCGGGCCAGGGACAAAAATGGCCATACGGCTGGAGATGGGTCCCCCGCCCAAAGAGCCAGCAGGGAAAACTATGCCTTGTTCTAAAGCTCTTTGGGAACCGCTTGCGTAGCCCCACAGACCTGGGGGCTGCGGGCTTTCCTGCTGCCTTCAGATTCAAAGCCACCCTTTCCCTCTTGGGGCTTCGCCAGGCACAAAAATGGCCATACGGCTGGAGATGGGTCCCCCGCCCAAAGAGCGAGCAGGGAAAACTATGCCTTGTTCTAAAGCTCTTTGGGAACCGCTTGCATAGCCCCACAGACCTGGGGGCTGCGGGCTTTCCTGCTGCCTTCAGCCTCGACACCACCCTTTCCCACTTGGCGCCGCGCCAGGCTCAAAAATGGCCATACGGCTGGAGATGGGTCCCCCGCCCTAAGAGCCAGCAGGGAAAACTATGCCTTGTTCTAAAGCTCTTTGGGAACCGCTTGCGTAGCCCCACAGACCTGGGGGCTGCAGGCTTTGCTCCTGCCTTCAGCCTCAAAGCCACCCTTTCCCACCTGGCGCCGCGCCAGGCTCAAAAATGGCCATACGGCTGGAGATGGGTCCCCGCCCAGAGAGCCAGCAGGGAAAACTATGCCTTGTTCTAAAGCTCTTTGGGAACCGCTTGCGTAGCCCCACAGACCTGGGGGCTGCGGGCTTTCCTGCTGCCTTCAGCCTCGACACCACCCTTTCCCACTTGGCGCCGCGCCAGGCACAAAAATGGCCATAGGGCTGGAGATGGGTCCCCCGCCCAAAGAGCCAGCAGGGAAAACTATGCCTTGTTCTAAAGCTCTTTGGGAACCGCTTGCATAGCCCCACAGACCTGGGGGCTGCAGGCTTTCCTGCTGTCTTCAGCCTCGACACCACCCTTTCCCACTTGGCGCCCTATCAGGCACAAAAATGGCCATACGGCTGGAGATGGGTCCCCCGCCCAAAGAGCCAGCAGGGAAAACTATGCCTTGTTCTAAAGCTCTTTGGGAACCGCTTGCGTAGCCGCACAGACCTGGGGGCTGCGGGCTTTCCTGCTGCCTTCAGCCTCGACACCACCCTTTCCCACTTGGCGCCCTATCAGGCACAAAAATGGCCATACGGCTGGAGATGTGTCCCCCGCCCAAAGAGCCAGCAGGGAAAACTATGCCTTGTTCTAAAGCTCTTTGGGAACCGCTTGCGTAGCCGCACAGACCTGGGGGCTGCGGGCTTTGCTGCTGCCTTCAGCCTCAAAGCCACCCTTTCCCACTTGGCGCCGCGCCAGGCACAAAAATGGCCATACGGCTGGAGATGGGTCCCCCGCCCAAAGAGCCAGCAGGGAAAATTATGCCTTGTTCTAAAGCTCTTTGGGAACCGCTTGCGTAGCCCCACAGACCTGGGGGCTGCGGGCTTTCCTGCTGCCTTTAGCCTCGACACAACCCTTTCCCACTTGGCGCCGCGCCAGGCTCAAAAATGGCCATACGGCTGGAGATGGGTCCCCCGCCCAAAGAGCCAGCAGGGAAAACTATGCCTTGTTCTAAAGCTCTTTGGGAACCGCTTGCGTAGCCCCACAGACCTGGGGGCTGCGGGCTTTCCTGCTGCCTTCAAGCCTCAAAGCCACCCTTTCCCACTGGGCGCCGGGCCAGGCACAAAAATGGCCTATGGCTGGAGATGGGTCCCCCGAACAAAGAGCCAGCAGGGAAAACTATGCCTTGTTCTAAAGCTCTTTGGGAACTTCTTGCGTAGCCCCACAGACCTGGGGGCTGCAGGCTTTCCTGCTGCCTTCAGCCTCAAAGCCACCCTTTCCCACTTGGCGCCCTATCAAGCACAAAAATGGCCTATGGGTGGAGATGGGTCCCATGCCCAGAGAGCCAGCAGGGAAAACTATGCCTTGTTCTAAAGCTCTTTGGGAACCGCTTGCGTAGCCCCACAGACCTGGGGGCTGCAGGCTTTGCTGCTGCCTTCAGCCTCAAAGCCACCCTTTCCCACTTGGCGCCGCGCCAGGCACAAAAATGGCCATACGGCTGGAGATGGGTCCCCCGCCCAAAGAGCCATCAGGGAAAACTATGCCTTGTTCTAAAGCTCTTTGGGAACCGCTTGCGTAGCCCCACAGACCTGGGGGCTGCGGGCTTTGCTGCTGCCTTCAGCCTCAAAGCCACCCTTTCCCACTTGGCGCCGTGCCAGGCACAAAAATGGCCATACGGCTGGAGATGGGTCCCCCGCCCAAAGAGCCAGCAGGGAAAACTATGCCTTGTTCTAAAGCTCTTTGGGAACCGCTTGCTTGGCCCCACAGACCTGGGGGCTGCAGTCTTTGCTGCTGCCTTCAGCCTCAACACCACCCTTTCCCACTTGGCGCCGGGCCAGGGACAAAAATGGCCATACGGCTGGAGATGGGTCCCCTGCCAAAAGAGCCAGCAGGGAAAACTATGCCTTGTTCTAAAGCTCTTTGGGAACCGCTTGCGTAGCCCCACAGACCTGGGGGCTGCGGGCTTTCCTGCTGCCTTCAGATTCAAAGCCACCCTTTCCCTCTTGGGGCTTCGCCAGGCACAAAAATGGCCATACGGCTGGAGATGGGTCCCCCGCCCAAAGAGCCAGCAGGGAAAACTATGCCTTGTTCTAAAGCTCTTTGGGAACCGCTTGCGTAGCCCCACAGACCTGGGGGCTGCGGGCTTTCCTGCTGCCTTCAGCCTCGACACCACCCTTTCCCACTTGGCGCCGCGCCAGGCTCAAAAATGGCCATACGGCTGGAGATGGGTCCCCCGCCCTAAGAGCCAGCAGGGAAAACTATGCCTTGTTCTAAAGCTCTTTGGGAACCGCTTGCGTAGCCCCACAGACCTGGGGGCTGCGGGCTTTGCTCCTGCCTTCAGCCTCAAAGCCACCCTTTCCCACCTGGCGCCGCGCCAGGCTCAAAAATGGCCATACGGCTGGAGATGGGTCCCCGCCCAGAGAGCCAGCAGGGAAAACTATGCCTTGTTCTAAAGCTCTTTGGGAACCGCTTGCATAGACCCACAGACCTGGGAGCTGCAGGCTTTCCTGCTGTCTTCAGCCTCAAAGCCACCCTTTCCCACTTGGCGCCCTATGAGGCACAAAAATGGCCTATGGCTGGAGATGGGTCCCAGGCCCAAAGAGCCAGCAGGGAAAACTATGCCTTGTTCTAAAGCTCTCTGGGAACCGCTTGCTTGGGCCCACAGACCTGGGGGCTGCGGGCTTTCCTGCTGCCTTCAGCCTCAAAACCACCCTATGCCACTACGCACCGCGCCAGGCACAAAAATAGCCATACGGCTGGAGATGGGTCCCCCGCCCAAAGAGCCAGCAGGGAAAACTATGCCTTGTTCTAAAGCTCTTTGGGAACCGCTTGCTTGGCCCCACAGACGTGGGGGCTGCGGGCTTTCCTGCTGCCTTCAGCCTCGACACCACCCTTTCCCACTTGGCGCCGCGCCAGGCACAAAAATGGCCATACGGCTGGAGATGGGTACCCCGCCCAAAGAGCCAGCAGGGAAAACTCTGCCTTGTTCTAAAGCTCTTTGGGAACCGCTTGCGTAGCCCCACAGACCTGGGGGCTGCAGGCTTTCCTGCTGCCTTCAGACTCGACACCACCCTTTCCCACTTGGCGCCGCGCCAGGCACAAAAATGGCCATACGGCTGGAGATGGGTCCCCCGCCCAAAGAGCCAGCAGGGAAAACTATGCCTTGTTCTAAAGCTCTTTGGGAACCGCTTGCGTAGCCCCACAGACCTGGGGGCTGCGGGCTTTCCTGCTGCCTTTAGCCTCGACAGCACCCTTTCCCACTTGGCGCCGCGCCAGGCACAAAAATGGCCTATGGCTGGAGATGGGTCCCATGCCCTAAGAGCGAGCAGGGAAAACTATGCCTTGTTCTAAAGCTCTTTGGGAACCGCTTGCGTAGCCCCACAGACCTGGGGGCTGCGGGCTTTCCTGCTGCCTTCAGCCTCAAAGCCACCCTTTCCCACTTGGCGCCGGGCCAGGGACAAAAATGGCCATACGGCTGGAGATGGGTCCCATGCCCAAAGAGCCAGCAGGGAAAACTATGCCTTGTTCTAAAGCTCTTTGGGAACCGCTTGCTTGGCCCCACAGACCTGGGGGCTGCAGGCTTTGCTGCTGCCTTCAGCCTCGACACCACCCTTACCCACTTGGCGCCGCGCCAGGCACAAAAATGGCCATACGGCTGGAGATGGGTCCCCCGCCCAAAGAGCCAGCAGGGAAAATTATGCCTTGTTCTAAAGCTCTTTGGGAACCGCTTGCGTAGCCCCACAGACCTGGGGGCTGCGGGCTTTCCTGCTGCCTTCAGCGTCAAAACCACCCTTTCCCACTACGCACCGCGCCAGGCACAAAAATGGCCATACGGCTGGAGATGGGTCCCCCGCCCAAAGAGCCAGCAGGGAAAACTATGCCTTGTTCTAAAGCTCTTTGGGAACCGCTTGCTTGGCCCCACAGACGTGGGGGCTGCGGGCTTTCCTGCTGCCTTCAGCCTCAAAACCACCCTATGCCACTACGCACCGCGTCAGGCACAAAAATAGCCATACGGCTGGAGATGGGTCCCCCACCCAAAGAGCCAGCAGGGAAAACTATGCCTTGTTCTAAAGCTCTTTGGGAACCGCTTGCGTAGCCCCACAGACCTGGGGGCTGCAGGCTTTCCTGCTGTCTTCAGCCTCAAAGGCACCCTTTCCCACTTGGCACCCTATCAGGCACAAAAATGGCCTATGGGTGGAGATGGGTCCCATGCCCAAAGAGCCAGCAGGGAAAACTATGCCTTGTTCTAAAGCTCTTTGGGAACCGCTTGCGTAGCCCCACAGACCTGGGGGCTGCGGGCTTTCCTGCTGCCTTTAGCCTCGACACCACCCTTTCCCTCTTGGCGCCGCGCCAGGCACAAAAATGGCCGTATGGCTGGAGATGGGTCCCCCGCCCAAAGAGCCAGCAGGGAAAACTATGCCTTGTTCTAAAGCTCTTTGGGAACCGCTTGCGTAGCCCCACAGACCTTGGGGCTGCGGGCTTTCCTGCTGCCTTCAGCCTCGACAGCACCCTTTCCCACTTGGCTTCGCGCCAGGCACAAAAATGGCCTATGGCTGGAGATGGGTCCCATGCCCTAAGAGCCAGCTGGGAAAACTATGCCTTGTTCTAAAGCTCTTTGGGAACCGCTTGCGTAGCACCACAGACCTGGGGGCTGCAGGCTTTGCTCCTGCCTTCAGCCTCAAAGCCACCCTTTCCCACTGGGCGCCGGGCCAGGCACAAAAATGGCCTATGGCTGGAGATGGGTCCCCCGAACAAAGAGCCAGCAGGGAAAACTATGCCTTGTTCTAAAGCTCTTTGGGAACTGCTTGCGTATCCCCACAGACCTGGGGGCTGCAGGCTTTCCTGCTGCCTTCAGCCTCAAAGCCACCCTTTCCCACTTGGCGCCCTATCAAGCACAAAAATGGCCTATGGCTGGAGATGGGTCCCAGGCCCAAAGAGCCAGCAGGGAAAACTATGCCTTGTTCTAAAGCTCTTTGGGAACCGCTTGCTTGGCCCCACAGACCTGGGGGCTGCAGTCTTTGCTGCTGCCTTCAGCCTCAACACCACCCTTTCCCACTTGGCGCCGGGCCAGGGACAAAAATGGCCATACGGCTGGAGATGGGTCCCCCGCCCAAAGAGCCAGCAGGGAAAACTATGCCTTGTTCTAAAGCTCTTTGGGAACCGCTTGCGTAGCCCCACAGACCTGGGGGCTGCGGGCTTTCCTGCTGCCTTCAGATTCAAAGCCACCCTTTCCCTCTTGGGGCTTCGCCAGGCACAAAAATGGCCATACGGCTGGAGATGGGTCCCCCGCCCAAAGAGCGAGCAGCGAAAACTATGCCTTGTTCTAAAGCTCTTTGGGAACCGCTTGCGTAGCCCCACAGACCTGGGGGCTGCGGGCTTTCCTGCTGCCTTCAGCCTCGACACCACCCTTTCCCACTTGGCGCCGCGCCAGGCTCAAAAATGGCCATACGGCTGGAGATGGGTCCCCCGCCCAAAGAGCCAGCAGGGAAAACTATGCCTTGTTCTAAAGCTCTTTGGGAACCGCTTGCGTAGCCCCACAGACCTGGGGGCTGCAGGCTTTGCTCCTGCCTTCAGCCTCAAAGCCACCCTTTCCCACCTGGCGCCGCGCCAGGCTCAAAAATGGCCATACGGCTCGAGATGGGTCCCCGCCCAGAGAGCCAGCAGGGAAAACTATGCCTTGTTCTAAAGCTCTTTGGGAACCGCTTGCGTAGCCCCACAGACCTGGGGACTGCGGGCTTTCCTTCTGCCTTCAGCCTCGACACCACCCTTTCCCACTTGGCGCCGCGCCAGGCACAAAAATGGCCATACGGCTGGAAATGGGTCCCCCGCCCAAAGAGCCAGCAGGGAAAACTATGCCTTGTTCTAAAGCTCTTTGGGAACCGCTTGCATAGCCCCACAGACCTGGGGGCTGCAGGCTTTCCTGCTGCCTTCAGCCTCAAAGCCACCCTTTCCCACTTGGCGCCCTATCAGGCACAAAAATGGCCATACGGCTGGAGATGTGTCCCCCGCCCAAAGAGCCAGCAGGGAAAACTATGCCTTGTTCTAAAGCTCTTTGGGAACCGCTTGCTTGGCCCCACAGACCTGGGGGCTGCGGGCTTTCCTGCTGCCTTCAGCCTCGACACCACCCTTTCCCACTTGGCGCCCTATCAGGCACAAAAATGGCCATACGGCTGGAGATGGGTCCCCCGCCCAAAGAGCCAGCAGGGAAAACTATGCCTTGTTCTAAAGCTCTTTGGGAACCGCTTGCGTAGCCCCACAGACCTGGGGGCTGCGGGCTTTGCTGCTGCCTTCAGCCTCAAAGCCACCCTTTCCCACTTGGCGCCGCGCCAGGCACAAAAATGGCCATACGGCTGGAGATGGGTCCCCCGCCCAAAGAGCCAGCAGGGAAAATTATGCCTTGTTCTAAAGCTCTTTGGGAACCGCTTGCGTAGCCCCACAGACCTGGGGGCTGCGGGCTTTCCTGCTGCCTTTAGCCTCGACACAACCCTTTCCCACTTGGCGCCGCGCCAGGCTCAAAAATGGCCATACGGCTGGAGATGGGTCCCCCGCCCAGAGAGCCAGCAGGGAAAACTATGCCTTGTTCTAAAGCTCTTTGGGAACCGCTTGCGTAGCCCCAGAGACCTGGGGGCTGCGGGCTTTCCTGCTGCCTTCAAGCCTCAAAGCCACCCTTTCCCACTGGGCGCCGGGCCAGGCACAAAAATGGCCTATGGCTGGAGTTGGTCCCCCGAACAAAGAGCCAGCAGGGAAAACTATGCCTTGTTCTAAAGCTCTTTGGGAACTGCTTGCGTAGCCCCACAGACCTGGGGGCTGCGGGCTTTCCTGCTGCCTTCAGCCTCAAAGCCACCCTTTCCCACTTGGCGCCCTATCAAGCACAAAAATGGCCTATGGGTGGAGATGGGTCCCATGCCCAAAGAGCCAGCAGGGAAAACTATGCCTTGTTCTAAAGCTCTTTGGGAACCGCTTGCGTAGCCCCACAGACCTGGGGGCTGCGGGCTTTCCTGCTGCCTTCAGCCTCGACACCACCCTTTCCCACTTGGCGCCCTATCAGGCACAAGAATGGCCATACGGCTGGAGATGTGTCCCCCGCCCAAAGAGCCAGCAGGGAAAACTATGCCTTGTTCTAAAGCTCTTTGGGAACCGCTTGCGTAGCCCCACAGACCTGGCGGCTGCGGGCTTTGCTGCTGCCTTCAGCCTCAAAGCCACCCTTTCCCACTTGGCGCCGCGCCAGGCACAAAAATGGCCTATGGCTGGAGCTGGGTCCCATGCCCAAAGAGCCAGCAGGGAAAACTATGCCTTGTTCTAAAGCTCTTTGGGAACCGCTTGCTTGGCCCCACAGACCTGGGGGCTGCGGGCTTTCCTGCTGCCTTCAGCCTCAAAACCACCCTTTCCCACTACGCACCGCGCCAGACACAAAAATGGCCATATGGCTGGAGTTGGTCCCCCGCCCAAAGAGCCAGCAGGGAAAACTATGCCTTGTTCTAAAGCTCTCTGGGAACCGCTTGCGTACCCCCACAGACCTGGGGGCTGCGGGCTTTCCTGCTGCCTTCAGCCTCAAAACCACCCTATGCCACTACGCACCGCGCCAGGCACAAAAATAGCCATACGTCTGGAGATGGGTCCCCCACCCAAAGAGCCAGCAGGGAAAACTATGCCTTGTTCTAAAGCTCTTTGGGAACCGCTTGCGTAGCCCCACAGACCTGGGGGCTGCGGGCTTTCCTGCTGCCTTCAGCCTCGACACCACCCTTTCCCACTTGGCGCCGCGCCAGGCACAAAAATGGCCATACGGCTGGAGATGGGTCCCCCGCCCAAAGAGCCAGCAGGGAAAAATATGCCTTGTTCTAAAGCTCTTTGGGAACCGCTTGCATAGCCCCACAGACCTGGGAGCTGCAGGCTTTCCTGCTGTCTTCAGCCTGAAAGCCACCCTTTCCCACTTGGCGCCCTATCAGGCACAAAAATGGCCTATGGCTGGAGATGGGTCCCATGCCCAAAGAGCCAGCAGGGAAAACTATGCCTTGTTCTAAAGCTCTTTGGGAACCGCTTGCTTGGGCCCACAGACCTGGGGGCTGCGGGCTTTCCTGCTGCCTTCAGCCTCAAAACCACCCTATGCCACTACGCACCGCGCCAGGCACAAAAATAGCCATACGTCTGGAGATGGGTCCCCCGCCCAAAGAGCCAGCAGGGAAAACTATGCCTTGTTCTAAAGCTCTTTGGGAACCGCTTGCTTGGCCCCACAGACGTGGGGGCTGCGGGCTTTCCTGCTGCCTTCAGCCTCGACACCACCCTTTCCCACTTGGCGCCGCGCCAGGCACAAAAATGGCCATACGGCTGGAGATGGGTCCCCCGCCCAAAGAGCCAGCAGGGAAAACTCTGCCTTGTTCTAAAGCTCTTTGGGAACCGCTTCCATAGCCCCACAGACCTGGGGGCTGCAGGCTTTCCTGCTGCCTTCAGACTCGACACCACCCTTTCCCACTTGGCGCCGCGCCAGGCACAAAAATGGCCATACGACTGGACATGTGTCCGCCGCCCAAAGAGCCAGCAGGGAAAACTCTGCCTTGTTCTAAAGCTCTTTGGGAACCGCTTGCGTAGCCCCACAGACGTTAGGGCTGCAGGCTTTGCTGCTGCCTTCAGCCTCAAAACCACCCTTTCCCACTTGGCGCCGCGCCAGGCTCAAAAATGGCCATACGGCTGGAGATGGGTCCCCCGCCCAAAGAGCCAGCTGGGAAAACTATGCCTTGTTCTAAAGCTCTTTGGGAACCGCTTGCTTGGCCCCACAGACGTGGGGGCTGCGGGCTTTCCTGCTGCCTTCAGCCTCAAAACCACCCTATGCCACTACGCACCGCGTCAGGCACAAAAATAGCCATACGGCTGGAGATGGGTCCCCCACCCAAAGAGCCAGCAGGGAAAACTATGCCTTGTTCTAAAGCTCTTTGGGAACCGCTTGCGTAGCCCCACAGACCTGGGGGCTGCAGGCTTTCCTGCTGTCTTCAGCCTCAAAGCCACCCTTTCCCACTTGGCGCCCTATCAGGCACAAAAATGGCCTATGGGTGGAGATGGGTCCCATGCCCAAAGAGCCAGCAGGGAAAACTATGCCTTGTTCTAAAGCTCTTTGGGAACCGCTTGCGTAGCCCCACAGACCTGGGGGCTGCGGGCTTTCCTGCTGCCTTCAGCCTCGATACCACCATTTCCCACTTGGCGCTGCGCCATGCACAAAAATGGCCATACGGCTGGAGATGGGTCCCCCGCCCAAAGAGCCAGCAGGGAAAACTATGCCTTGTTCTAAAGCTCTTTGGGAACCGCTTGCGTAGCCCCACAGACCTGGGGGCTGCGGGCTTTCCTGCTGCCTTTAGCCTCGACACCACCCTTTCCCTCTTGGCGCCGCGCCAGGCACAAAAATGGCCGTACGGCTGGAGATGGGTCCCCCGCCCAAAGAGCCAGCAGGGAAAACTATGCCTTGTTCTAAAGCTCTTTGGGAACCGCTTGCGTAGCCCCACAGACATGGGGGCTGCGGGCTTTCCTGCTGCCTTCAGCCTCAAAGCCACCCTTTCCCACTTTGCGCCGCGCCAGGCACAAAAATGGCCATACGGCTGGAGATGGGTCCCCCGCCCAAAGAGCCAGCAGGGAAAACTATGCCTTCTTCTAAAGCTCTTTGGGAACCGCTTCCATAGCCCCACAGACCTGGGGGCTGCAGGCTTTCCTGCTGCCTTCAGACTCGACACCACCCTTTCCCACTTGGCGCCGCGCCAGGCACAAAAATGGCCATACGACTGGACATGTGTCCGCCGCCCAAAGAGCCAGCAGGGAAAACTATGCCTTGTTCTAAAGCTCTTTGGGAACCGCTTGCGTAGCCCCACAGACGTTAGGGCTGCAGGCTTTGCTGCTGCCTTCAGCCTCAAAACCACCCTTTCCCACTTGGCGCCGCGCCAGGCTCAAAAATGGCCATACGGCTGGAGATGGGTCCCCCGCCCAAAGAGCCAGCTGGGAAAACTATGCCTTGTTCTAAAGCTCTTTGGGAACCGCTTGCTTGGCCCCACAGACGTGGGGGCTGCGGGCTTTCCTGCTGCCTTCAGCCTCAAAACCACCCTATGCCACTACGCACCGCGTCAGGCACAAAAATAGCCATACGGCTGGAGATGGGTCCCCCACCCAAAGAGCCAGCAGGGAAAACTATGCCTTGTTCTAAAGCTCTTTGGGAACCGCTTGCGTAGCCCCACAGACCTGGAGGCTGCAGGCTTTCCTGCTGTCTTCAGCCTCAAAGCCACCCTTTCCCACTTGGCGCCCTATCAGGCACAAAAATGGCCTATGGGTGGAGATGGGTCCCATGCCCAAAGAGCCAGCAGGGAAAACTATGCCTTGTTCTAAAGCTCTTTGGGAACCGCTTGCGTAGCCCCACAGACCTGGGGGCTGCGGGCTTTCCTGCTGCCTTCAGCCTCGATACCACCATTTCCCACTTGGCGCTGCGCCATGCACAAAAATGGCCATACGGCTGGAGATGGGTCCCCCGCCCAAAGAGCCAGCAGGGAAAACTATGCCTTGTTCTAAAGCTCTTTGGGAACCGCTTGCGTAGCCCCACAGACCTGGGGGCTGCGGGCTTTCCTGCTGCCTTTAGCCTCGACATCACCCTTTCCCTCTTGGTGCCGCGCCAGGCACAAAAATGGCCGTACGGCTGGAGATGGGTCCCCCGCCCAAAGAGCCAGCAGGGAAAACTATGCCTTGTTCTAAAGCTCTTTGGGAACCGCTTGCGTAGCCCCACAGACCTGGGGGCTGCGGGCTTTCCTGCTGCCTTCAGCCTCAAAGCCACCCTTTCCCACTTTGCGCCGCGCCAGGCACAAAAATGGCCGTACGGCTGGAGATGGGTCCCCCGCCCAAAGAGCCAGCAGGGAAAACTATGCCTTGTTCTAAAGCTCTTTGGGAACCGCTTGCGTAGCCCCACAGACCTGGGGGCTGCGGGCTTTCCTGCTGCCTTCAGCCTCAAAGCCACCCTTTCCCACTTTGCGCCGCGCCAGGCACAAAAATGGCCATACGGCTGGAGATGGGTCCCCCGCCCAAAGAGCCAGCAGGGAAAACTATGCCTTGTTCTAAAGCTCTTTGGGAACCGCTTCCATAGCCCCACAGACCTGGGGGCTGCAGGCTTTCCTGCTGCCTTCAGACTCGACACCACCCTTTCCCACTTGGCGCCGCGCCAGGCACAAAAATGGCCATACGACTGGACATGTGTCCGCCGCCCAAAGAGCCAGCAGGGAAAACTCTGCCTTGTTCTAAAGCTCTTTGGGAACCGCTTGCGTAGCCCCACAGACGTTAGGGCTGCAGGCTTTGCTGCTGCCTTCAGCCTCAAAACCACCCTTTCCCACTTGGCGCCGCGCCAGGCTCAAAAATGGCCATACGGCTGGAGATGGGTCCCCCGCCCAAAGAGCCAGCTGGGAAAACTATGCCTTGTTCTAAAGCTCTTTGGGAACCGCTTGCTTGGCCCCACAGACGTGGGGGCTGCGGGCTTTCCTGCTGCCTTCAGCCTCAAAACCACCCTATGCCACTACGCACCGCGTCAGGCACAAAAATAGCCATACGGCTGGAGATGGGTCCCCCACCCAAAGAGCCAGCAGGGAAAACTATGCCTTGTTCTAAAGCTCTTTGGGAACCGCTTGCGTAGCCCCACAGACCTGGGGACTGCGGGCTTTCCTTCTGCCTTCAGCCTCGACACCACCCTTTCCCACTTGGCGCCGCGCCAGGCACAAAAATGGCCATACGGCTGGAAATGGGTCCCCCGCCCAAAGAGCCAGCAGGGAAAACTATGCCTTGTTCTAAAGCTCTTTGGGAACCGCTTGCATAGCCCCACAGACCTGGGGGCTGCAGGCTTTCCTGCTGCCTTCAGCCTCAAAGCCACCCTTTCCCACTTGGCGCCCTATCAGGCACAAAAATGGCCATACGGCTGGAGATGTGTCCCCCGCCCAAAGAGCCAGCAGGGAAAACTATGCCTTGTTCTAAAGCTCTTTGGGAACCGCTTGCTTGGCCCCACAGACCTGGGGGCTGCGGGCTTTCCTGCTGCCTTCAGCCTCGACACCACCCTTTCCCACTTGGCGCCCTATCAGGCACAAAAATGGCCATACGGCTGGAGATGGGTCCCCCGCCCAAAGAGCCAGCAGGGAAAACTATGCCTTGTTCTAAAGCTCTTTGGGAACCGCTTGCGTAGCCCCACAGACCTGGGGGCTGCGGGCTTTGCTGCTGCCTTCAGCCTCAAAGCCACCCTTTCCCACTTGGCGCCGCGCCAGGCACAAAAATGGCCATACGGCTGGAGATGGGTCCCCCGCCCAAAGAGCCAGCAGGGAAAATTATGCCTTGTTCTAAAGCTCTTTGGGAACCGCTTGCGTAGCCCCACAGACCTGGGGGCTGCGGGCTTTCCTGCTGCCTTTAGCCTCGACACAACCCTTTCCCACTTGGCGCCGCGCCAGGCTCAAAAATGGCCATACGGCTGGAGATGGGTCCCCCGCCCAGAGAGCCAGCAGGGAAAACTATGCCTTGTTCTAAAGCTCTTTGGGAACCGCTTGCGTAGCCCCAGAGACCTGGGGGCTGCGGGCTTTCCTGCTGCCTTCAAGCCTCAAAGCCACCCTTTCCCACTGGGCGCCGGGCCAGGCACAAAAATGGCCTATGGCTGGAGTTGGTCCCCCGAACAAAGAGCCAGCAGGGAAAACTATGCCTTGTTCTAAAGCTCTTTGGGAACTGCTTGCGTAGCCCCACAGACCTGGGGGCTGCGGGCTTTCCTGCTGCCTTCAGCCTCAAAGCCACCCTTTCCCACTTGGCGCCCTATCAAGCACAAAAATGGCCTATGGGTGGAGATGGGTCCCATGCCCAAAGAGCCAGCAGGGAAAACTATGCCTTGTTCTAAAGCTCTTTGGGAACCGCTTGCGTAGCCCCACAGACCTGGGGGCTGCGGGCTTTCCTGCTGCCTTCAGCCTCGACACCACCCTTTCCCACTTGGCGCCCTATCAGGCACAAGAATGGCCATACGGCTGGAGATGTGTCCCCCGCCCAAAGAGCCAGCAGGGAAAACTATGCCTTGTTCTAAAGCTCTTTGGGAACCGCTTGCGTAGCCCCACAGACCTGGCGGCTGCGGGCTTTGCTGCTGCCTTCAGCCTCAAAGCCACCCTTTCCCACTTGGCGCCGCGCCAGGCACAAAAATGGCCTATGGCTGGAGCTGGGTCCCATGCCCAAAGAGCCAGCAGGGAAAACTATGCCTTGTTCTAAAGCTCTTTGGGAACCGCTTGCTTGGCCCCACAGACCTGGGGGCTGCGGGCTTTCCTGCTGCCTTCAGCCTCAAAACCACCCTTTCCCACTACGCACCGCGCCAGACACAAAAATGGCCATATGGCTGGAGTTGGTCCCCCGCCCAAAGAGCCAGCAGGGAAAACTATGCCTTGTTCTAAAGCTCTCTGGGAACCGCTTGCGTACCCCCACAGACCTGGGGGCTGCGGGCTTTCCTGCTGCCTTCAGCCTCAAAACCACCCTATGCCACTACGCACCGCGCCAGGCACAAAAATAGCCATACGTCTGGAGATGGGTCCCCCACCCAAAGAGCCAGCAGGGAAAACTATGCCTTGTTCTAAAGCTCTTTGGGAACCGCTTGCGTAGCCCCACAGACCTGGGGGCTGCGGGCTTTCCTGCTGCCTTCAGCCTCGACACCACCCTTTCCCACTTGGCGCCGCGCCAGGCACAAAAATGGCCATACGGCTGGAGATGGGTCCCCCGCCCAAAGAGCCAGCAGGGAAAAATATGCCTTGTTCTAAAGCTCTTTGGGAACCGCTTGCATAGCCCCACAGACCTGGGAGCTGCAGGCTTTCCTGCTGTCTTCAGCCTGAAAGCCACCCTTTCCCACTTGGCGCCCTATCAGGCACAAAAATGGCCTATGGCTGGAGATGGGTCCCATGCCCAAAGAGCCAGCAGGGAAAACTATGCCTTGTTCTAAAGCTCTTTGGGAACCGCTTGCTTGGGCCCACAGACCTGGGGGCTGCGGGCTTTCCTGCTGCCTTCAGCCTCAAAACCACCCTATGCCACTACGCACCGCGCCAGGCACAAAAATAGCCATACGTCTGGAGATGGGTCCCCCGCCCAAAGAGCCAGCAGGGAAAACTATGCCTTGTTCTAAAGCTCTTTGGGAACCGCTTGCTTGGCCCCACAGACGTGGGGGCTGCGGGCTTTCCTGCTGCCTTCAGCCTCGACACCACCCTTTCCCACTTGGCGCCGCGCCAGGCACAAAAATGGCCATACGGCTGGAGATGGGTCCCCCGCCCAAAGAGCCAGCAGGGAAAACTCTGCCTTGTTCTAAAGCTCTTTGGGAACCGCTTCCATAGCCCCACAGACCTGGGGGCTGCAGGCTTTCCTGCTGCCTTCAGACTCGACACCACCCTTTCCCACTTGGCGCCGCGCCAGGCACAAAAATGGCCATACGACTGGACATGTGTCCGCCGCCCAAAGAGCCAGCAGGGAAAACTCTGCCTTGTTCTAAAGCTCTTTGGGAACCGCTTGCGTAGCCCCACAGACGTTAGGGCTGCAGGCTTTGCTGCTGCCTTCAGCCTCAAAACCACCCTTTCCCACTTGGCGCCGCGCCAGGCTCAAAAATGGCCATACGGCTGGAGATGGGTCCCCCGCCCAAAGAGCCAGCTGGGAAAACTATGCCTTGTTCTAAAGCTCTTTGGGAACCGCTTGCTTGGCCCCACAGACGTGGGGGCTGCGGGCTTTCCTGCTGCCTTCAGCCTCAAAACCACCCTATGCCACTACGCACCGCGTCAGGCACAAAAATAGCCATACGGCTGGAGATGGGTCCCCCACCCAAAGAGCCAGCAGGGAAAACTATGCCTTGTTCTAAAGCTCTTTGGGAACCGCTTGCGTAGCCCCACAGACCTGGGGGCTGCAGGCTTTCCTGCTGTCTTCAGCCTCAAAGCCACCCTTTCCCACTTGGCGCCCTATCAGGCACAAAAATGGCCTATGGGTGGAGATGGGTCCCATGCCCAAAGAGCCAGCAGGGAAAACTATGCCTTGTTCTAAAGCTCTTTGGGAACCGCTTGCGTAGCCCCACAGACCTGGGGGCTGCGGGCTTTCCTGCTGCCTTCAGCCTCGATACCACCATTTCCCACTTGGCGCTGCGCCATGCACAAAAATGGCCATACGGCTGGAGATGGGTCCCCCGCCCAAAGAGCCAGCAGGGAAAACGATGCCTTGTTCTAAAGCTCTTTGGGAACCGCTTGCGTAGCCCCACAGACCTGGGGGCTGCGGGCTTTCCTGCTGCCTTTAGCCTCGACACCACCCTTTCCCTCTTGGCGCCGCGCCAGGCACAAAAATGGCCGTACGGCTGGAGATGGGTCCCCCGCCCAAAGAGCCAGCAGGGAAAACTATGCCTTGTTCTAAAGCTCTTTGGGAACCGCTTGCGTAGCCCCACAGACATGGGGGCTGCGGGCTTTCCTGCTGCCTTCAGCCTCAAAGCCACCCTTTCCCACTTTGCGCCGCGCCAGGCACAAAAATGGCCATACGGCTGGAGATGGGTCCCCCGCCCAAAGAGCCAGCAGGGAAAACTATGCCTTCTTCTAAAGCTCTTTGGGAACCGCTTCCATAGCCCCACAGACCTGGGGGCTGCAGGCTTTCCTGCTGCCTTCAGACTCGACACCACCCTTTCCCACTTGGCGCCGCGCCAGGCACAAAAATGGCCATACGACTGGACATGTGTCCGCCGCCCAAAGAGCCAGCAGGGAAAACTATGCCTTGTTCTAAAGCTCTTTGGGAACCGCTTGCGTAGCCCCACAGACGTTAGGGCTGCAGGCTTTGCTGCTGCCTTCAGCCTCAAAACCACCCTTTCCCACTTGGCGCCGCGCCAGGCTCAAAAATGGCCATACGGCTGGAGATGGGTCCCCCGCCCAAAGAGCCAGCTGGGAAAACTATGCCTTGTTCTAAAGCTCTTTGGGAACCGCTTGCTTGGCCCCACAGACGTGGGGGCTGCGGGCTTTCCTGCTGCCTTCAGCCTCAAAACCACCCTATGCCACTACGCACCGCGTCAGGCACAAAAATAGCCATACGGCTGGAGATGGGTCCCCCACCCAAAGAGCCAGCAGGGAAAACTATGCCTTGTTCTAAAGCTCTTTGGGAACCGCTTGCGTAGCCCCACAGACCTGGAGGCTGCAGGCTTTCCTGCTGTCTTCAGCCTCAAAGCCACCCTTTCCCACTTGGCGCCCTATCAGGCACAAAAATGGCCTATGGGTGGAGATGGGTCCCATGCCCAAAGAGCCAGCAGGGAAAACTATGCCTTGTTCTAAAGCTCTTTGGGAACCGCTTGCGTAGCCCCACAGACCTGGGGGCTGCGGGCTTTCCTGCTGCCTTCAGCCTCGATACCACCATTTCCCACTTGGCGCTGCGCCATGCACAAAAATGGCCATACGGCTGGAGATGGGTCCCCCGCCCAAAGAGCCAGCAGGGAAAACTATGCCTTGTTCTAAAGCTCTTTGGGAACCGCTTGCGTAGCCCCACAGACCTGGGGGCTGCGGGCTTTCCTGCTGCCTTTAGCCTCGACATCACCCTTTCCCTCTTGGTGCCGCGCCAGGCACAAAAATGGCCGTACGGCTGGAGATGGGTCCCCCGCCCAAAGAGCCAGCAGGGAAAACTATGCCTTGTTCTAAAGCTCTTTGGGAACCGCTTGCGTAGCCCCACAGACCTGGGGGCTGCGGGCTTTCCTGCTGCCTTCAGCCTCAAAGCCACCCTTTCCCACTTTGCGCCGCGCCAGGCACAAAAATGGCCGTACGGCTGGAGATGGGTCCCCCGCCCAAAGAGCCAGCAGGGAAAACTATGCCTTGTTCTAAAGCTCTTTGGGAACCGCTTGCGTAGCCCCACAGACCTGGGGGCTGCGGGCTTTCCTGCTGCCTTCAGCCTCAAAGCCACCCTTTCCCACTTTGCGCCGCGCCAGGCACAAAAATGGCCATACGGCTGGAGATGGGTCCCCCGCCCAAAGAGCCAGCAGGGAAAACTATGCCTTGTTCTAAAGCTCTTTGGGAACCGCTTCCATAGCCCCACAGACCTGGGGGCTGCAGGCTTTCCTGCTGCCTTCAGACTCGACACCACCCTTTCCCACTTGGCGCCGCGCCAGGCACAAAAATGGCCATACGACTGGACATGTGTCCGCCGCCCAAAGAGCCAGCAGGGAAAACTCTGCCTTGTTCTAAAGCTCTTTGGGAACCGCTTGCGTAGCCCCACAGACGTTAGGGCTGCAGGCTTTGCTGCTGCCTTCAGCCTCAAAACCACCCTTTCCCACTTGGCGCCGCGCCAGGCTCAAAAATGGCCATACGGCTGGAGATGGGTCCCCCGCCCAAAGAGCCAGCTGGGAAAACTATGCCTTGTTCTAAAGCTCTTTGGGAACCGCTTGCTTGGCCCCACAGACGTGGGGGCTGCGGGCTTTCCTGCTGCCTTCAGCCTCAAAACCACCCTATGCCACTACGCACCGCGTCAGGCACAAAAATAGCCATACGGCTGGAGATGGGTCCCCCACCCAAAGAGCCAGCAGGGAAAACTATGCCTTGTTCTAAAGCTCTTTGGGAACCGCTTGCGTAGCCCCACAGACCTGGGGGCTGCAGGCTTTCCTGCTGTCTTCAGCCTCAAAGCCACCCTTTCCCACTTGGCGCCCTATCAGGCACAAAAATGGCCTATGGGTGGAGATGGGTCCCATGCCCAAAGAGCCAGCAGGGAAAACTATGCCTTGTTCTAAAGCTCTTTGGGAACCGCTTGCGTAGCCCCACAGACCTGGGGGCTGCGGGCTTTCCTGCTGCCTTCAGCCTCGATACCACCATTTCCCACTTGGCGCTGCGCCATGCACAAAAATGGCCATACGGCTGGAGATGGGTCCCCCGCCCAAAGAGCCAGCAGGGAAAACTATGCCTTGTTCTAAAGCTCTTTGGGAACCGCTTGCGTAGCCCCACAGACCTGGGGGCTGCGGGCTTTCCTGCTGCCTTTAGCCTCGACACCACCCTTTCCCTCTTGGCGCCGCGCCAGGCACAAAAATGGCCGTACGGCTGGAGATGGGTCCCCCGCCCAAAGAGCCAGCAGGGAAAACTATGCCTTGTTCTAAAGCTCTTTGGGAACCGCTTGCGTAGCCCCACAGACCTGGGGGCTGCGGGCTTTCCTGCTGCCTTCAGCCTCAAAGCCACCCTTTCCCACTTTGCGCCGCCCCAGGCACAAAAATGGCCATACGGCTGGAGATGGGTCCCCCGCCCAAAGAGCCAGCAGGGAAAACTATGCCTTGTTCTAAAGCTCTTTGGGAACCGCTTGCGTAGCCCCACAGACCTTGGGGCTGCGGGCTTTCCTGCTGTCTTCAGCCTCAAAGCCACCCTTTCCCACTTGGCTTCGCGCCAGGCACAAAAATGGCCTATGGCTGGAGATGGGTCCCATGCCCTAAGAGCCAGCTGGGAAAACTATGCCTTGTTCTAAAGCTCTTTGGGAACCGCTTGCGTAGCACCACAGACCTGGGGGCTGCAGGCTTTGCTCCTGCCTTCAGCCTCAAAGCCACCCTTTCCCACCTGGCGCCGCGCCAGGCTCAAAAATGGCCATACGGCTGGAGATGGGTCCCCCGCCCAGAGAGCCAGCAGGGAAAACTATGCCTTGTTCTAAAGCTCTTTGGGAACCGCTTGCGTAGCCCCACAGACCTGGGGGCTGCGGGCTTTCCTGCTGCCTTCAGCCTCAAAACCACCCTTTCCCACTTGGCCCCCGGCCAGGCTCAAAAATGGCCATACGGCTGGAGATGGGTCCCCCGCCCAAAGAGCCAGCAGGGAAAACTATGCCTTGTTCTAAAGCTCTTTGGGAACCGCTTGCGTAGCCCCACAGACCTGGGGGCTGCAGGCTTTGCTGCTGCCTTCAGCCTCAAAACCACCCTTTCCCACTTGGCGCTGCGCCAGGCACAAAAATGGCCATACGGCTGGAGATGGGTCCCCCGCCCAAAGAGCCAGCAGGGAAAATTATGCCTTGTTCTAAAGCTCTTTGGGAACCGCTTGCGTAGCCCCACAGACCTGGGGGCTGCGGGCTTTCCTGCTGCCTTTAGCCTCGACACAACCCTTTCCCACTTGGCGCCGCGCCAGGCTCAAAAATGGCCATACGGCTGGAGATGGGTCCCCCGCCCAGAGAGCCAGCAGGGAAAACTATGCCTTGTTCTAAAGCTCTTTGGGAACCGCTTGCGTAGCCCCACAGACCTGGGGGCTGCGGGCTTTCCTGCTGCCTTCAAGCCTCAAAGCCACCCTTTCCCACTGGGCGCCGGGCCAGGCACAAAAATGGCCTATGGCTGGAGATGGGTCCCCCGCCCAGAGAGCCAGCAGGGAAAACTATGCCTTGTTCTAAAGCTCTTTGGGAACCGCTTCCATAGCCCCACAGACCTGGGGGCTGCAGGCTTTCCTGCTGCCTTCAGACTCGACACCACCCTTTCCCACTTGGCGCCGCGCCAGGCACAAAAATGGCCATACGACTGGACATGTGTCCGCCGCCCAAAGAGCCAGCAGGGAAAACTCTGCCTTGTTCTAAAGCTCTTTGGGAACCGCTTGCGTAGCCCCACAGACCTGGGGGCTGCGGGCTTTGCTGCTGCCTTCAGCCTCAAAACCACCCTTTCCCACTTGGCGCCGCGCCAGGCTCAAAAATGGCCATACGGCTGGAGATGGGTCCCCCGCCCAAAGAGCCAGCTGGGAAAACTATGCCTTGTTCTAAAGCTCTTTGGGAACCGCTTGCTTGGCCCCACAGACGTGGGGGCTGCGGGCTTTCCTGCTGCCTTCAGCCTCAAAACCACCCTATGCCACTACGCACCGCGTCAGGCACAAAAATAGCCATACGGCTGGAGATGGGTCCCCCACCCAAAGAGCCAGCAGGGAAAACTATGCCTTGTTCTAAAGCTCTTTGGGAACCGCTTGCGTAGCCCCACAGACCTGGGGGCTGCAGGCTTTCCTGCTGTCTTCAGCCTCAAAGCCACCCTTTCCCACTTGGCGCCCTATCAGGCACAAAAATGGCCTATGGGTGGAGATGGGTCCCATGCCCAAAGAGCCAGCAGGGAAAACTATGCCTTGTTCTAAAGCTCTTTGGGAACCGCTTGCGTAGCCCCACAGACCTGGGGGCTGCGGGCTTTCCTGCTGCCTTCAGCCTCGATACCACCATTTCCCACTTGGCGCTGCGCCATGCACAAAAATGGCCATACGGCTGGAGATGGGTCCCCCGCCCAAAGAGCCAGCAGGGAAAACTATGCCTTGTTCTAAAGCTCTTTGGGAACCGCTTGTGTAGCCCCACAGACCTGGGGGCTGCGGGCTTTCCTGCTGCCTTTAGCCTCGACACCACCCTTTCCCTCTTGGCGCCGCGCCAGGCACAAAAATGGCCGTACGGCTGGAGATGGGTCCCCCGCCCAAAGAGCCAGCAGGGAAAACTATGCCTTGTTCTAAAGCTCTTTGGGAACCGCTTGCGTAGCCCCACAGACCTGGGGGCTGCGGGCTTTCCTGCTGCCTTCAGCCTCAAAGCCACCCTTTCCCACTTTGCGCCGCCCCAGGCACAAAAATGGCCATACGGCTGGAGATGGGTCCCCCGCCCAAAGAGCCAGCAGGGAAAACTATGCCTTGTTCTAAAGCTCTTTGGGAACCGCTTGCGTAGCCCCACAGACCTTGGGGCTGCGGGCTTTCCTGCTGCCTTCAGCCTCGACAGCACCCTTTCCCACTTGGCTTCGCGCCAGGCACAAAAATGGCCTATGGCTGGAGATGGGTCCCATGCCCTAAGAGCCAGCTGGGAAAACTATGCCTTGTTCTAAAGCTCTTTGGGAACCGCTTGCGTAGCACCACAGACCTGGGGGCTGCAGGCTTTGCTCCTGCCTTCAGCCTCAAAGCCACCCTTTCCCACCTGGCGCCGCGCCAGGCTCAAAAATGGCCATACGGCTGGAGATGGGTCCCCCGCCCAGAGAGCCAGCAGGGAAAACTATGCCTTGTTCTAAAGCTCTTTGGGAACCGCTTGCGTAGCCCCACAGACCTGGGGGCTGCGGGCTTTCCTGCTGCCTTCAGCCTCAAAACCACCCTTTCCCACTTGGCCCCCGGCCAGGCTCAAAAATGGCCATACGGCTGGAGATGGGTCCCCCGCCCAAAGAGCCAGCAGGGAAAACTATGCCTTGTTCTAAAGCTCTTTGGGAACCGCTTGCGTAGCCCCACAGACCTGGGGGCTGCAGGCTTTGCTGCTGCCTTCAGCCTCAAAACCACCCTTTCCCACTTGGCGCTGCGCCAGGCACAAAAATGGCCATACGGCTGGAGATGGGTCCCCCGCCCAAAGAGCCAGCAGGGAAAATTATGCCTTGTTCTAAAGCTCTTTGGGAACCGCTTGCGTAGCCCCACAGACCTGGGGGCTGCGGGCTTTCCTGCTGCCTTTAGCCTCGACACAACCCTTTCCCACTTGGCGCCGCGCCAGGCTCAAAAATGGCCATACGGCTGGAGATGGGTCCCCCGCCCAGAGAGCCAGCAGGGAAAACTATGCCTTGTTCTAAAGCTCTTTGGGAACCGCTTGCGTAGCCCCACAGACCTGGGGGCTGCGGGCTTTCCTGCTGCCTTCAAGCCTCAAAGCCACCCTTTCCCACTGGGCGCCGGGCCAGGCACAAAAATGGCCTATGGCTGGAGATGGGTCCCCCGCCCAGAGAGCCAGCAGGGAAAACTATGCCTTGTTCTAAAGCTCTTTGGGAACTGCTTGCGTAGCCCCACAGACGTTAGGGCTGCAGGCTTTCCTGCTGCCTTCAGCCTCAAAGCCACCCTTTCCCACTTGGCGCCCTATCAAGCACAAAAATGGCCTATGGCTGGAGATGGGTCCCAGGCCCAAAGAGCCAGCAGGGAAAACTATGCCTTGTTCTAAAGCTCTTTGGGAACCGCTTGCTTGGCCCCACAGACGTGGGGGCTGCGGGCTTTCCTGCTGCCTTCAGCCTCAAAACCACCCTTTCCCACTTGGCACTGCTCCAGGCTCAAAAATGGCCATACGGCTGCAGATGGGTCCCCCGCCCAGAGAGCCAGCAGGGAAAACTATGCCTTGTTCTAAAGCTCTTTGGGAACTGCTTGCGTAGCCCCACAGACCTGGGGGCTGCGGGCTTTCCTGCTGCCTTCAGCCTCAACACCACCCTTTCCACTTGGCGCCGGGCCAGGGACAAAAATGGCCATACGGCTGGAGATGGGTCCCCTGCCAAAAGAGCCAGCAGGGAAAACTATGCCTTGTTCTAAAGCTATTTGGGAACCGCTTGCGTAGCCCCACAGACCTGGGGGCTGCGGGATTTCCTGCTGCCTTCAGCCTCGACACCAGCCTTTCCCACTTGGCGCCCTATCAGGCACAAAAATGGCCATACGGCTGGAGATGGGTCCCCCGCCCAAAGAGCCAGCAGGGAAAACTATGCCTTGTTCTAAAGCTCTTTGGGAACCGCTTGCGTAGCCCCACAGACCTGGGGGCTGCGGGCTTTGCTGCTGCCTTCAGCCTCAAAGCTACCCTTTCCCACTTGGCGCCGTGCCAGGCACAAAAATGGCCTATGGCTGGAGATGGGTCCCATGCCCAAAGAGCCAGCAGGGAAAACTATGCCTTGTTCTAAAGCTCTTTGGGAACCGCTTGCTTGGCCCCACAGACGTGGGGGCTGCGGGCTTTCCTGCTGCCTTCAGCCTCAAAACCACCCTTTCCCACTACGCACCGCGCCAGGCACAATAATGGCCATATGGCTGGAGATGGGTCCCCCGCCCAAAGAGCCAGCAGGGAAAACTATGCCTTGTTCTAAAGCTCTCTGGGAACCGCTTGCTTGGGCCCACAGACGTGGGGGCTGCGGGCTTTCCTGCTGCCTTCAGCCTCGACACCACCCTATGCCACTACGCACCGCGCCAGGCACAAAAATAGCCATACGTCTGGAGATGGGTCCCCCACCCAAAGAGCCAGCAGGGAAAACTATGCCTTGTTCTAAAGCTCTTTGGGAACCGCTTGCGTAGCCCCACAGACCTGGGGGCTGCGGGCTTTCCTGCTGCCTTCATCCTCAAAGCCACCCTTTCCCACTTGGCGCCGCGCCAGGCACAAAAATGGCCATACGGCTGGAGATGGGTCCCCCGCCCAAAGAGCCAGCAGGGAAAACTATGCCTTGTTCTAAAGCTCTTAGGGAACCTCTTGCATAGCCCCACAGACCTGGGAGCTGCAGGCTTTCCTGCTGTCTTCAGCCTCAAAGCCACCCTTTCCCACTTGGCGCCCTATCAGGCACAAAAATGGCCTATGGGTGGAGATGGGTCCCATGCCCAAAGAGCCAGCAGGGAAAACTATGCCTTGTTCTAAAGCTCTTTGGGAACTGCTTGCTTGGCCCCACAGACGTGGGGGCTGCGGGCTTTCCTGCTGTCTTCAGCCTCGACACCACCCTTTCCCACTTGGCGCCCTATCAGGCACAAAAATGGCCATACGGCTGGAGATGGGTCCCCCGCCCAAAGAGCCAGCAGGGAAAACTATGCCTTGTTCTAAAGCTCTTTGGGAACCGCTTGCGTAGCCCCACAGACCTGGGGGCTGCAGGCTTTCCTGCTGCCTTCAGACTCGACACCACCCTTTCCCACTTGGCGCCGCGCCAGGCACAAAAATGGCCATACGACTGGACATGTGTCCGCCGCCCAAAGAGCCAGCAGGGAAAACTCTGCCTTGTTCTAAAGCTCTTTGGGAACCGCTTGCGTAGCCCCACAGACCTTAGGGCTGCAGGCTTTGCTGCTGCCTTCAGCCTCAAAACCACCCTTTCCCACTTGGCGCCGCGCCAGGCTCAAAAATGGCCATACGGCTGGAGATGGGTCCCCCGCCCAAAGAGCCAGCAGGGAAAACTATGCCTTGTTCTAAAGCTCTTTGGGAACCGCTTGCGTAGCCCCACAGACCTGGGGGCTGCAGGCTTTGCTGCTGCCTTCAGCCTCAAAGCCACCCTTTCCCACTTGGCGTCGCGCTAGGCACAAAAATGGCCATACAGCTGGAGATGGGTCCCCCGCCCAAGGAGCCAGCAGGGAAAACTATGCCTTGTTCTAAAGCTCTTTGGGAACCGCTTGCGTAGCCCCACAGACCTGGGGGCTGTGGGCTTTCCTGCTGCCTTCAGCCTCAAAGCCACCCTTTCACACTTGGCGCCGCGCCAGGCACAAAAATGGCCATACGGCTGGAGATGGGTCCCATGCCCAAAGAGCCAGCAGGGAAAACTATGCCTTGTTCTAAAGCTCTTTGGGAACCGCTTGCGTAGCCCCACAGACCTGGGGGCTGCAGGCTTTCCTGCTGCCTTCAGCCTCAAAACCACCCTTTCCCACTTGGCGCCGCGCCAGGCACAAAAATGGCCATACGGCTGGAGATGGGTCCCCCGCCCAAAGAGCCTGCAGGGAAAGCTTTGTCTACAGTCAGTCAAGGTCGACGTACTCAACACTGATAAGAAAGATCACATGTGTTCTTGTGGTGAGGGATATCAAGTGGAAATCCTTCTCGCGGAGTGATCAAGCGATTTAAACTTTTCATCATAATCCAAAGTCTAACATGCAAAACAATTGTCTAAGTAAAGCACAATACAGTGAGTATTAGTAAAACAACAACAGAGTGAAGCATCTTGTTATAAAGTCCTGTAACTGTCGGTGACCATCCAAAAAGAGGATCTCCCCATCTATGTCCTTCGCCTCTCTTCACTCTTTCCAACGCTTTGTGTATTTCTTCAACCTGATGATGGACGGTAATCAAAGTTGTCTGTCTATTTTCTTGGGCCTCTTTCAAGAGTCGCTTCAATTCATTGTGTTTTAGCAGCTTCTTCACCAGGGAGAGATTCATTCCGATAGGGGCAGGCAACAATCTCGAATCAACGTATAATTAGGTTGTAGCAATTGAAAAGACGTAACAGGAGCTTAATAATTGAAGTCGCATCCCGTAACTTTGTGTTAGTAAAGTTCAAACACAAAGATTTGAGTGATTACTATGTCATCTCTGAATACAAGACTACAGGGAGACCTCATGCTAACGCACCCTTTCCCAATATAGTCAAGCACAGTCTCTGGGGTTTCATCGGGATGTGTCTCAAAGTGACAAACATTCTGGTTGGTGTCAAGACAAAGGTCTTGTGCTTTGAGAGTATTACTCTCACAAATGAATCCTTGTTGGTCTCGTGAAACGCATGCGTCAACATCAGCAGTTTGCCATTTAGTCTCATTTTGTCGTGCCCAACCTCTGTGCTGTGTTGGATAGAGTAGAGCTCCTTGGTGATTCAACCCCAGTGCGATGATTGGGTATGTGGTGTATACGGAGGCATTGCGTATCGTTAAGACAAAAGCTGTGGCTTTGCTCTCAGTGGGATCGTAGGTGAAATTAACCAGATACCACCTGGACTGAAATTTTTTCTCAAATTCAATTGTGTTATCCCATATTACTTTTCGAATTTCGGTGGGCAAGGTGCCTTCTTCACCTTCCCTTATGATTGCGGCTGTCATAGATTGCATCCACAATTGGGCTTGGATACAACTAAGAGCCAAGGAAACATTGGTTTGAGTTGTACCAAGTGCATCTGTGATCAGCTGATGGTCTTTTTCACCCGTTTCTTCCCATTGAGGCAATATATTCTATAAAAGCCGTTGGTGGTTTCCCAATGCTAATAGAGAGGACCGTAGGGGATGTCTTAATTTGTCCAGATCAGTAGCGGTTGTGACTAGTTTGTTGGCAAGTATCTCAGCATCTATACTATTCAAGACTCCCAGGCCTGTTCCTAAGATACCAGTCGCATCCCTCTTCCGTCCGTGTGAAGTGGCAAGAGTTCGTTTGCGTAACCATGCTGACCATTCTGCATAAGATGTACTCAGGAATGGTGAGCAGGTGGGTTTGATCGCAGAGATTTTAATCTGCATTGACAATTCTGCTCGTTTGAGGGAATATGTGGGATTAAACAGTACCTGTTGTTGACCTGTGTGTGTTTAATAACGTAAGGGCCAATGTTGAAAATGTAAGGAGTTAGTCTAATGGAGGGCTTAGAAAAGAGAGAGGTGGTTTTTTTTTTTTTCTCTTAGAAGAGAGAGCCTTTGAGAGTTTGTGAGGTGTAGGTTCTGGATTCATTTCAGCAAGTTCAGGTGTATTTGAGTCAATCATAAATTCAAATAACAATTCTGTGCCCTTGTAGCCCCAAATACAGTACACTACTGTAGGTTTGATGAAAGTGAAATTGTGCCAGCAATCTGAATTTGGCTCCATAATTTTGTAACAATCAGTGTTGTATTTGTCCGCTTTGGTAGAGTCTACATAGATGGTTTTAATTACAGTTGGCCTGTGGTGATTAGACCCGTTGATAAATCGGCAACCAATGTGTGTTCTTGTGGAATAATTACTAAATTGGCCAAGAATACAAAAATACAGCATTGTTCACACATTAAGGAAAGTCATAAAATCAAGAGGCTTCTGAGGTAGATACAGCCGCAGCTAGCACACGAAGAATGCAACAGCTGTGATTCCCTGTACAAGGTTGTTTGCGAAACTACACGAGGGATGGAACGGAACGCGCTTGTTCCGTGGCCTTCCCTTGTGACGAATAGCAGATATGGGGACGAGATGGTACTACGGAACTGATAAGCGGCTTACACGCCACCCGAGCCAACATTTCGTCAAATGTTGATGAAATGCTGTCCTTTTGTGCGAACTTTGCTCACCACAATGTATCAAAACACACCTCCATCCCGGAGGCTATCCGCCCCCGAGGTGTGAACACTCCTCCTTGAGTACATTAATCATAATAAAAGTACATATGACTAAAGTCACTCAAACTCCACTTTGAAGTTAAAAAAATAATATAAAAATAGCCCAAGAGAGGGGGATGTCTGGGAAGACACCATCGCGAAGAATCCCACCGCTGTTTTCTGGGATCAGTCGACGGGCTGAGCCTTTCTTCCCCCTCATAAGGACGCCTTTGGGTAAGACTTTGATTACACCGAGTGCTTTCTCGGGGACTCTAGAAATTTCTCTAGAGAATCTCTACCCTACATTTATAGCCAGGCTGTATCGTTTATAATTTTGTCACGCGTTTGTCTATTTAACAATGTCTTTATTTGCACGTGCTTTGCAGACAGTGTATTTATCACCGGCAATCCTAAAGAACCTGTATATCTGTTGTTTAAATAAACTGCACTGTTTCAGTAGCTAGTCGTTTCGCTTTCTCACTGAACGCGACCAAAACTTGAGAGAGGCCGTGCTGGTTCAGGAGCACGACTAGACTGAAGGTGCAGCCCACTATTAGTGTCTCCAAATCGTAATAGTTTAACACATAGTAAACGCGATTGGCCTGATAGTGCTGAATTGGGCATCACTCAGAATTGAAACCCAGCCGCACCTGGCCTCCCACCTCGGTGAGGAGTGTTAGAACGCAAGGGGGTTTATCTTCTGCCAAAACCGCTTGGCCCCGTTTCACGCAACAGAATTTGGCGTAGTCGGCAGGATTGCCATGGATAAACTGCTGCAAAAATATGATTGTGCCCCTTCCCAGGCTGGGAAGGAGTGGGCCCAAAAATTTTGGAAGGATGAAGAGAAAGTGGTGGAACGTATTGAAGAGCGTCGGGTTTCACAGAAGCTCAGAGCGGGGAAAGGCAAGGGTGTGATTTGTGCTGTGTTAGGCGCCTGTTTATCTTGTGCACAACAAGAAGCTAGAGAAACCCCCGCTCCTAATCTGATTTCAGCTGTAGAATATGCAACCCTGAAATCGGAGAATGAGGTGCTGAAGTCATCATTAGCCTTGCAAAAGGAGACAGGAGAAAGATTAAGAACTCAAGTCGATAAGCTTGTGAGTGAGAATGAATGTTTAGGAAACCGGAATGCTCAACTTGGGAGTGAAAATCGCCAACTTAAAATGTTATTGAAAGGGTGACCGGGCTCTTAGATAAAATGCAGCCCTCGACCCAGGTCCAACAGATTCGTAAGTTAATGTGTTATCCAAATTCCGGAACCCAGACCGGAGATTTTTTTGTCTAATAGTGAGGATGACGAAGAAGATGAGGAGGAAAGGACTTTTACTTTGAAATCCCAAGTTTTTCCTTTACGTCCTCTGGTTAAAACTGAAACTGCAGTTGATGATGGTGATGAAATTCACACCACTGTGCGTACCGTTCCATGGACACCAACCGAGTTAACAAAAATAAGGGAGAAATATTCGAGGCGACCAGAAGAGTCAGCTGTTGAGTATGTGTGGCGAGTTTCTTCTGAAGGGGGGGGCAGAATTATGCTGAGTGAGGAAGAAGCAGGAGACTCTTGGGGACCAGGAGTGTTTTTAACCACTATGCCTGGGGATCATAATTATTCCCTAACCGCTCGAGCAGCCTTTTGGGCAGGGGGTATGGATCCGCGAGAGAGGGGGGAGCCGTTAGAGATTAGAGCTACAGGCTACTCTGATCTGTTTGCGGCTGTACGGAAAGCAGCTTGTCTGCAAGCCATGTATGACAGAGAGGAATTTCGGAAATCCCCAATGTCAGCCCCTATCGACCCGGATCGATTAGCCCCTCTCATCCGTGGTCTTCCCGGTTGCCTGAAACCGTTCCTTGTTCGCACTCAAGATCGTATACGGGATGCTCGGGGTGCTCATGGGCGGGGCCGTCGTCACTACATGCCCACCTGGAATGTACAGGAAATAGATCAATATGGGCGCCGAATGGGCTGGGCCAGCCAAACTAGTGAGAAATCCTCCGAACACCCGCGAAAGGTTCGCCAAGTCCAAACTCACACTCAAAACCCTAAATCAGAGGGAAGGTTTAAGCCAGATAAGGACCGGAATGAGTTGTGGCGTAAAGCCCTACAATTAGGGGTGCCCCGACAATTCTTGCACGGTGACCCTACGGGAGATCTCCGTACGCTAGTCCAATCTCTACCTAGAAAGAATAATGCGTCTGGGGAGAAAAGTCTAACCAGAGAATCCCCAAGCCGTGAGAAAACTGTGCCTTCTGCACCGGAACATAACTTGATTGATTTGACAGAGTCCCAGCCACAACACTCCTATCCCCGGGGAGGGCACTGAGCAACCCTGTCGGGCAGGTACTAGCAATCCAATGGCGCTCTCATAAAGACTCCGAACCTGTTATTGTCATTCCTGTTGGACCCCGGAAGATATTGGTAAATTTTATTATTGATACCGGAGCCCAAATGTCTGCAATCACTAACGAAACAGCACAACTTCTAGGTATAAATCCCACCCGACGCAGAGTCAACTTCACAGGAATTGATGGTGTGGTAAAAACATGCCCCACTGCAAAAATTAACCTCTGGTTGCCGGGAGAGCAGCGAATGACTAGGGCAGAAGTGTTAGTGGGTGCCTCACGTAGACCCGACTCAAAGTGTCAGGGACCCGCACAGGAAGTTAAATTCCTGGGGGTCTGGTGGATTAAGGGAGCTGCTTCTGTCCCTCAGGATACCCTGAAAAAATAGAACATGGACAGAATCCTTCCAGCACGAAGGAGTTACAGCAGGTCCTGGGAACTTTAAGTTATTGGCGTAAACACATCCCTGGCTTTTCCATCATTGCTCGCCCCCTTCATAGCTTGCCAAAAAAGGGTAAATCCTGGGTGTGGACTGAACAACACACTAATGCTCTGCAATTACTAATAAAGGAGCTAAGGTTATTCCAACAACTTGGCCCCATACATCCAACTGACCCTGTCCATGTAGAATGGGGGCTCAGTGAACATGGTTCCCGTTGTAATTTATGGCAGAAGGGACCAGCAGGACCGGAGAGACCATTAGAATTTTGCTCACACTCCTTCAATGATACTGAATGCAGCTATTCAGACCTGGAGAAGGGTTTACTGTCCCTGGTGCGAGCGTTGCAACGAGCAGAGCAGATAAGAAGAGAACAGAGTGTGATCTTTCCTGGGACCTTTTCGCCTCCCAGATGTGGTCCTTAAAGGGACACCACCACCAGCTGGCATTGCCCAGAGACCTACAGTTCGAAAGTGGTATGCTTATTTAGAAGGCATTAATGAAATCAAGCCAGTCTCTGAAGGCAGTGTTAAAGTATCCAAGGCTACTTCACAAGGATACCAAAGGATATAGATGGTGCCCTATTGTTCCAATCCCCACCAAACAGACCATCTCCGATCCAAGAAGCACCTCCTTTGAGGGACAGCAGTGATCTTAGAGGAGTGTGGTTTACTGGTGCGTCATCTCACCGTTAAAAAAATAAGTGCAAATATAAGGCCGTAGCACTGGAAGTAACAACGGGAGAAAGAGCAATTGAAATAGGGGAGGGTAGGGGAACTCAGAGCTGTCCTACTAGCTGCACAACATGGAGCCACCTCCTTTTACGCTGAGTCATATGCTGTTCTTAAAGGAGCCACTGAATGGCTAGGACACTGGGCAGCCAACGATTGGCAGGTGAATAGAGTCCCAGTTTGGGAGACAGATAATTGGAAGCAACTGTTGGAAATAGGAGGACAGAGACCATTGCACATTGCTTGAGTAAAAGGCCACGATCGTTCAAACTCGATCACTGCTCAGTTCAACCAACAGGTAGATGGCCTCACGCGGCTACAACAAATTGACATTGTAGATGATGGTCGGGAATGGGAACGCTTACTTGAATCGTTACATGTTAAACGTGGCCGCACAGGCCGTCCTGACCTGTATCGGGAAGGTGGGTGGCTTGTGTCAGTTAAGCTGTGCGAACAAATAGTAACTGCCTGTTCACAATGTCGCCTACGACTCAGCAAAGATCATCCGAGTAAGGCGCCTCCCTTACACATGCGGGACAAGAAAGCGTTGTGGCATTCATGGCAGCTTGATTATATTGGGCCCTTGAGATCATCAGGTGGGAAAAGATATGTCCTGGTAGGAGTGGAGATTATCTCCAGCCTCAGTATGGCCAGCAGTTTCAAACCAGCTACGAGGGACAACACAGTGAAAGGCCTAACAGGGTGGTTCAGCACACTTCCCCTTCCCGACGAAATCCAGAGTGATAACGTTTCACACTTTACGGCTTCGGTGGTACAAGATTGGGCCAAGGAAGAAGGGATTCGATGGGTATTTCATACTCCCTATTATCCCCAGGCTAATGGCATTGTTGAACGCACCAATAGATTGGTTAAGCGTTTTGCAAAAAGTCATGAACCTGGTTGGCATTTGCGATTGGATGATGCCATCTATCAACTAAATAACAAATGGAGTGGAGACGGCTGTCCTAAAATGAAAGCTTTCTGTGTACCTGCCAATATTATCTCGCCAAAGGCTGCCAATGAACCGGGAAAATACCCCGGAAGATTTCACCCTGGACTACCTGTGCTAGTGAAAATGCCTCAAAATGGGACGGTGCCAATGGTGCTAGCTACTCCCAAAAATCCCTATGCATGGGAAGCCAAGGATTGTTCAGGGAAGATACACCGGATCAGCACCCGGTGGACCGCACCTTCTTTTTAACCCCGTCGGTCGAATAAGACCGAGCAGATTTTCTTTTCCTTTATGTCTTACAGGAACCTTGGATGAGCTGTACAGACGGATTGGCCTACGCTACCTTTGAATGTCTCCAGGGAATCCTGACATTGAACCTGGCAATAATACTACTTTTATGATGTATGGCTATTTGGAGGCCCAAATTCTAAAATGACGAATTGGCAGATGGAATTGATGCTATTCAGTTTCACCTTTTTATTCCCTGTTGTTTGTAGTCAAAGAGACCCAGAGTGGCCATGGTCTCAAGCCTTTCTCGTCTATAATACAAGACTACAGGGAGACCTCATGCTAACGCACCCTTTCCCAATATAGTCAAGCACAGTCTCTGGGGTTTCATCGGGATGTGTCTCAAAGTGACAAGCATTCTGGTTGGTGTCAAGACAAAGGTCTTGTGCTTTGAGAGTATTACTCTCACAAATGAATCCTTGTTGGTCTCGTGAAACGCATGCGTCAACATCAGCAGTTTGCCATTTAGTCTCATTTTGTCGTGCCCAACCTCTGTGCTGTGTTGGATAGAGTAGAGCTCCTTGATGATTCAACCCCAGTGCGATGATTGGGTATATGGTGGATACTGAGGCATTGCGTATCGTTAAGACAAAAGCTGTGGCTTTGCTCTCAGTGGGATCGTAGGTGAAATTAACCAGATACCACCAGGATTGAAATTTTCTCTCAAACTCAATTGCGTTATCCCATATTACTTTTCGAATTTCGGTGGGCAAGGTGCCTTCTTCACCTTCCCTTATGATTTATGAGTTTTTGCAAAACGCTTAACCAATCCGTTGGTGCATTCAACAATGCCATTAGCCTGAGGATAATAGGGAGTATGAAATACCCATCGAATCCCTTCTTCTTTGGCCCAATCTTGTACCACTGTAGCGGTAAAGTGTGAACCGTTATCACTTTGGATTTCCTCGGGAAGGGGAAGTGTGCTGAACCACCCTTTTAGGCCTTTCACTGTGTTGTCCCCAGCAGCTGATTTGAAGCCAGTGGCCATACTGAGGCTGGAGATAATCTCCACTCCGACTAGGACATATCTTTTCCCACCTGATGATCTCAAGGGCCCAATATAATCAATCTGCCATGAATGCCACAACATTTTCTTGTCCCGCATGTGTAAGGGAGGCGCCTTACTCGGATGATCTTTGCTGAGTCGTAGGCGACATTGTGACCAGGCAGTTACTACTTGTTCGCACAGCTTAACCGACACAGGCCACCCCCGGGCTAGACCTTCCTGATACAGATCAGCACGGCCTGTATGGCCAGGCTTAATATGTAACCATTCCCGACCATCATCTACAGTGTCAATTTGTTGTAGCCGCGTGAGGCTATCTACCTGTTGGTTGAACTGAGCAGTGATCGAGTTTGAACGATCGTGGCCTTTTACCCAAGCAATGTGCAATGGTCTCTGTCCTCCTATTTCCAACAGTTGCTTCCAACTGTCTGTCTCCCAGATCGGGACTCTATTCACCTGCCAATCATTGGCTGCCCAGTGTCCTAGCCATTCAGTGGCTCCTTTAAAAACAGCATATGAGTCAGTGTAAATGTAAGTAGCTCCATGTTGTGCAGCTAGTAGGACGGCTCTGAGTTCCCCTACTTGTGCCCTACCTTCTCCTGTTTCAATTGCTCTTTCCCCCGTTGCTACTTCCAGTGCTACGGCCTTGTATTTCCACTTACTGTTCTCACGGTGAGATGACACACCAGTAAACCACACTCCTGTAAGATCACTGCCTGCTTTCAGAGGAGGTGCTTCTTGGATTGGAGATGGTCTGTTTGGTGGGGATTGGAACAATAGGGCACCATCTCTATCCTTCTGGAGCATGGATACTTTGATACTACCTTCAGAGACTGGCATGATATCATTAATGCCTTCTAAATAAGCATACCACTTTCGAACTGTGGGTTTCTGGGGAATGCCAGCTGGTGGTGGTGTCCCTTTAAGGACCACATCTGGGAGGCGAAAAGGGCCCCGAACAATCACGCTCTGTTGTCTCCTTATCTGCTCTGCTCGTTGCAATGCTCGCACCAGGGACAGTAAACCCTTCTCCAGGTCTGAATAGCTGCTCTCAGTATCATTAAAGGCGTGAGAGCTAAATTCTAATGGTCTCTCCGGTCCTGCTGGTCCCTTCTGGCATAAATTACAATGGGAACCATGTTCACTGAGCCCCCATTCTACATGGACAGGGTCAGTTGGATGTATGGGGCCAAGTTGTTGGAATAACCTTAGCTCTTTTATTAGCAATTCTAGTGCATTAGTGTGTTGTTCAGTCGACTCCCAGGATTTACCTTTTTTGAGCAAACAATAAAGGGGGCGAGCAATGATGGAAAAGCCAGGGATGTGTTTACGCTAATAACTTAAAGTTCCCAGGACTTGCTGTAACTCCTTCGTGCTGGAAGGATTCTGTCCATGTTCTATTTTTTCAGGGTATCCTGAGGGACAGAAGCAGCTCCCTTAATCCACCAGACCCCCAGGAATTTAACTTCCTGTGCGGGTCCCTGACACTTTGAGTCGGGAATTTCCAATCCCAAATCTGATAATGTTTTTCGGATGTTTTCCATCATGTCTTGTACACTTTCTTGGTTCTCTCCCCTATTAAGATGTCATCAATAATATATTGGTATACTGTACATCCCTGTGAAACAGGAATCTCTGATAGCACTTTAGCCAAAGCATTATGGGCAATAGTGGGGGAATGTTTGTATCCTTGTGGAAAGCGGTTAAAGGTATATTGCACTCCTTTCCATGTGAATGCAAACTGCGCTTTGTCCTGCTCAAGGAGGAGAATCATAAAAAAATATGTCTTTAAAATCTAAGGCAACCCTGCAAGGATGGGCAGCTCCTTTTATCATTGTCACAATTTCCGCGATATTCGGAACAGCAGCGGTCAGAGGTGCAGTGTTGGCGTTTAATTTTCCGTAATCTACTGTGAAACGCCATTGCCTTTTTGGTTTCTTTACTGGCCACACCGGTGAAAAATAAGGCGAGTGAATCCTCTTAATGATGTCCCTTTTTTCTAAATTTGATACCAATCTGTCTGCTCCAGCAACAGCAGTTGCAGGCAGTGGATACTACAGGACACCAGAGATTTTAGAGGGAGGGAAAAGTATGGAAGTTTCCAATAGACTCAATTTCACTGTGTCTATTACTTTTTCAAATCCTGCAAAACTTCACACTGTGGAGACATCATTAAGAAAAGTCATTAAGAAACCCTCGGACGGCAGGCTTTTGTGACGCCTTCAGCCTCAAAATCACCCTTTCCCACGTGGCGCCGCGCCAGGCACAAAAATGGCCATACGACTGGAGATGGGTCCCCTGCCAAAAGAGCCAGCAGGTAAAACTATGCCTTGTTCTAAAGCTCTTTGGGAACCGCTTGCGTAGCCCCACAGACCTGGGGGCTGCGGGCTTTCCTGCTGCCTTCAGCCTCGATACCACCATTTCCCACTTGGCGCTGCGCCATGCACAAAAATGGCCATACGGCTGGAGATGGGTCCCCCGCCCAAAGAGCCAGCAGGGAAAACTATGCCTTGTTCTAAAGCTCTTTGGGAACCGCTTGCGTAGCCCCACAGACCTGGGGGCTGCGGGCTTTCCTGCTGCCTTTAGCCTCGACACCACCCTTTCCCTCTTGGCGCCGCGCCAGGCACAAAAATGGCCGTACGGCTGGAGATGGGTCCCCCGCCCAAAGAGCCAGCAGGGAAAACTATGCCTTGTTCTAAAGCTCTTTGGGAACCGCTTGCGTAGCCGCACAGACCTGGGGGCTGCGGGCTTTGCTGCTGCCTTCAGCCTCAAAGCCACCCTTTCCCACTTGGCGCCGGGCCAGGCGCAAAAATGGCCATACGGCTGGAGATGGGTCCCCCGCCCAAAGAGCCAGCAGGGAAAACTATGCCTTGTTCTAAAGCTCTTTGTGATCCGCTTGTGTAGCCGCACAGACCTGGGGGCTGCAGGCTTTCCTGCTGCCTTCAGCCTCAAAACCATCCTAAACCACTACGCACCGCGCCAGGCACAAAAATAGCCATACGGCTGGAGATGGGTCCCCCGCCCAAAGAGCCAGCAGGGAAAACTATGCCTTATTCTAAAGCTCTTTGGGAACCGCTTGCGTAGCCCCACACACCTGGGGGCTGCGGGCTTTCCTGCTGCCTTCAGCCTCAAAACCACCCTTTCCCACTTGACCCCCGGCCAGGCACAAAAATGGCCATACTGCTGGAGATGGGTCCCCCGCCCAAAGAGCCAGCAGGGAAAATTATGCCTTGTTTTAAAGCTCTTTGGGAACCGCTTGCGTAGCCCTACAGACCTGGGGGCTACGGGCTTTCCTGCTGCATTCAAGCCTCAAAGCCACCCTTTCCCACTGGGCGCCGGGCCAGGCACAAAAATGGCCTGTGGCTGGAGATGGGTCCCCCGCCCAAAGAGCCAGCAGGGAAAACTATGCCTTGTTCTAAAGCTCTTTGGGAACCGCTTGCTTGGCCCCACAGACCTGGGGGCTGCAGGCTTTGCTGCTGCCTTCAGCCTCAAAGCCACCCTTTCCCACTTGGCGCCCTATCAAGCACAAAAATGGCCTATGGCTGGAGATGGGTCCCATGCCCAAAGAGCCAGCAGGGAAAACTATGCCTTGTTCTAAAGCTCTTTGGGAACCGCTTGCTTGGCCCCACAGACGTGGGGGCTGCGGGCTTTCCTGCTGCCTTCAGCCTCGACACCACCCTTTCCCACTTGGCGCCGCGCCAGTCACAAAAATGGCCATACGGCTGGAGATGGGTCCCCCGCCCAAAGAGCCAGCAGGGAAAACTATGCCTTGTTCTAAAGCTCTTTGGGAACCGCTTGCGTAGCCCCACAGACCTGGGGGCTGCGGGCTTTCCTGCTGCCTTCACCCTCAAAACCACCCTTTCCCACTTGGCACTGCTCCAGGCTCAAAAATGGCCATACGGCTGGAGATGGGTCCCCCGCCCAGAGAGCCAGCAGGGAAAACTATGCCTTGTTCTAAAGCTCTTTGGGAACCGCTTGCGTAGCCCCACAGACCTGGGGGCTGCGGGCTTTCCTGCTGCCTTCAGCCTCAAAGCCACCCTTTCCCTCTTGGCGCCGGGCCAGGCACAAAAATGGCCATACGGCTGGAGATGGGTCCCCCGCCCAAAGAGCCAGCAGGGAAAACTATGCCTTGTTCTAAAGCTCTTTGGGAACAGCTTGCGTAGCCCCACAGACCTGGGGCTGCAGGGTTTGTGCTGCCTTCAGCGTCAAAGCCACCCTTTCCCACTTGGCGCTGCGCCATGCACAAAAATGGCCGTACAGCTGGAGATGGGTCCCCCGCCCAAAGAGCCAGCAGGGAAAACTATGCCTTGTTCTAAAGCTCTTTGGGAACCGCTTGCGTAGCCCCACACACCTGGGGGCTGCGGGCTTTCCTGCTGCCTTCAGCCTCAAAACCACCCTTTCCCACTTGGCCCCCGGCCAGGCACAAAAATGGCCATACGGCTGGAGATGGGTCCCCCGCCCAAAGAGCCAGCAGGGAAAATTATGCCTTGTTTTAAAGCTCTTTGGGAACCGCTTGCGTAGCCCTACAGACCTGGGGGCTGCGGGCTTTCCTGCTGCATTCAAGCCTCAAAGCCACCCTTTCCCACTGGGCGCCGGGCCAGGCACAAAAATGGCCTGTGGCTGGAGATGGGTCCCCCGCCCAAAGAGCCAGCAGGGAAAACTATGCCTTGTTCTAAAGCTCTTTGGGAACCGCTTGCTTGGCCCAACAGACCTGGGGGCTCCAGGCTTTGCTGCTGCCTTCAGCGTCAAAACCACCCTTTCCCACTACGCACCGCGCCAGGCACAAAAATGGCCATACGGCTGGAGATGGGTCCCCCGCCCAAAGAGCCAGCAGGGAAAACTATGCCTTGTTCTAAAGCTCTTTGGGAACCGCTTGCTTGGCCCCACAGACGTAGGGGCTGCGGGCTTTCCTGCTGCCTTCAGCCTCAAAACCACCCTATGCCACTACGTACCGCGTCAGGCACAAAAATAGCCATACGGCTGGAGATGGGTCCCCCACCCAAAGAGCCAGCAGGGAAAATTATGCCTTGTTCTAAAGCTCTTTGGGAACCGCTTGCGTAGCCGCACAGACGTGGGGGCTGCGGGCTTTCCTGCTGCCTTCAGCCTCGACACCACCCTTTCCCACTTGGCGCCCTATCAAGCACAAAAATGGCCTATGGCTGGAGATGGGTCCCATGCCCAAAGAGCCAGCAGGGAAAACTATGCCTTGTTCTAAAGCTCTTTGGGAACCGCTTGCGTAGCCCCACACACGTGGGGGCTGCGGGCTTTCCTGCTGCCTTCAGCCTCAAAACCACCCTTTCCCACTTGGCACTGCTCCAGGCTCAAAAATGGCCATACGGCTGGAGATGGGTCCCCCGCCCAGAGAGCCAGCAGGGAAAACTATGCCTTGTTCTAAAGCTCTTTGGGAACCGCTTGCGTAGCCCCACACACCTGGGGGCTGCGGGCTTTCCTGCTGCCTTCAGCCTCAAAGCCACCCTTTCGCACTTGGGGCTTCGCCAGGCACAAAAATGGCCATATGGCTGGAGATGGGTCCCATGCCCAAAGAGCCAGCAGGGAAAACTATGCCTTGTTCTAAAGCTCTTTGGGAACCGCTTGCGTAGCCCCACAGACCTGGGGGCTGCGGGCTTTGCTGCTGCCTTCACCCTCAAAGCCACCCTTTCCCACTTGGCGCCGCGCCAGGCACAAAAATGGCCATACGGCTGGAGATGGGTCCCCCGCCCAAAGAGCCAGCAGGGAAAACTATGCCTTGTTCTAAAGCTCTTTGGGAACCGCTTGCGTAGCCCCACAGACCTGGGGGCTGCAGTCTTTGCTGCTGCCTTCAGCGTCAAAACCACCCTTTCCCACTACGCACCGCGCCAGGCACAAAAATGGCCATACGGCTGGAGATGGGTCCCCCGCCCAAAGAGCCAGCAGGGAAAACTATGCCTTGTTCTAAAGCTCTTTGGGAACCGCTTGCTTGGCCCCACAGACGTGGGGGCTGCGGGCTTTCCTGCTGCCTTCAGCCTCAAAACCACCCTATGCCACTACGCACCGCGTCAGGCACAAAAATAGCCATACGGCTGGAGATGGGTCCCCCACCCAAAGAGCCAGCAGGGAAAATTATGCCTTGTTCTAAAGCTCTTTGGGAACCGCTTGCGTAGCCGCACAGACCTGGGGGCTGCGGGCTTTCCTGCTGCCTTCAGCCTCGACACCACCCTTTCCCACTTGGCGCCCTATCAAGCACAAAAATGGCCTATGGCTGGAGATGGGTCCCATGCCCAAAGAGCCAGCAGGGAAAACTATGCCTTGTTCTAAAGCTCTTTGGGAACCGCTTGCGTAGCCCCACACACGTGGGGGCTGCGGGCTTTCCTGCTGCCTTCAGCCTCAAAACCACCCTTTCCCACTTGGCACTGCTCCAGGCTCAAAAATGGCCATACGGCTGGAGATGGGTCCCCCGCCCAGAGAGCCAGCAGGGAAAACTATGCCTTGTTCTAAAGCTCTTTGGGAACCGCTTGCGTAGCCCCACAGACCTGGGGGCTGCGGGCTTTCCTGCTGCCTTCAGCCTCAAAGCCACCCTTTCGCACTTGGGGCTTCGCCAGGCAGAAAAATGGCCATATGGCTGGAGATGGGTCCCCCGCCCAAAGAGCGAGCAGGGAAAACTATGCCTTGTTCTAAAGCTCTTTGGGAACCGCTTGCGTAGCCCCACAGACCTGGGGGCTGCGGGCTTTCCTGCTGCCTTCAGCCTCAAAGCCACCCTTTCCCACTTGGCGCCGGGTCAGGGACAAAAATGGCCATACGGCTGGAGATGGGTCCCATGCCCAAAGAGCCAGCAGGGAAAACTATGCCTTGTTCTAAAGCTCTTTGGGAACCGCTTGCTTGGCCCCACAGACCTGGGGGCTGCAGGCTTTGCTGCTGCCTTCAGCCTCGACACCACCCTTACCCACTTGGCGCCGCGCCAGGCACAAAAATGGCCATACGGCTGGAGATGGGTCCCCCGCCCAAAGAGCCAGCAGGGAAAACTATGCCTTGTTCTAAAGCTCTTTGGGAACCGCTTACTTGGCCCCACAGACGTGGGGGCTGCGGGCTTTCCTGCTGCCTTCAGCCTCGATACCACCATTTCCCACTTGGCGCTGCGCCATGCACAAAAATGGCCATACGGCTGGAGATGGGTCCCCCGCCCAAAGAGCCAGCACGGAAAACTATGCCTTGTTCTAAAGCTCTTTGGGAACCGCTTGCATAGCCCCACAGACCTGGGGGCTGCGGGCTTTCCTGCTGCCTTTAGCCTCGACACCACCCTTTCCCTCTTGGCGCCGCGCCAGGCACAAAAATGGCCGTACGGCTGGAGATGGGTCCCCCGCCCAAAGAGCCAGCAGGGAAAACTATGCCTTGTTCTAAAGCTCTTTGGGAACCGCTTGCGTAGCCCCACAGACCTTGGGGCTCCGGGCTTTCCTGCTGCCTTCAGCCTCGACAGCACCCTTTCCCACTTGGCTTCGCGCCAGGCACAAAAATGGCCTATGGCTGGAGATGGGTCCCATGCCCTAAGAGCCAGCAGGGAAAACTATGCCTTGTTCTAAAGCTCTTTGGGAACCGCTTGCGTAGCCCCACAGACCTGGGGGCTGCGGGCTTTCCTGCTGTCTTCAGCCTCAAAGCAACCCTTTCCCACTTGGCGCCCTATCAAGCACAAAAATGGCCTATGGCTGGAGATGGGTCCCATGCCCAAAGAGCCAGCAGGGAAAACTATGCCTTGTTCTAAAGCTCTTTGGGAACCGCTTGCGTAGCCCCACACACCTGGGGGCTGCGGGCTTTCCTGCTGCCTTCAGCCTTGACACCACCCTTTCCCACTTGGCGCCCTATCAAGCACAAAAATGGCCATACGGCTGGAGATGGGTCCCATGCCCAAAGAGCCAGCAGGGAAAACTATGCCTTGTTCTAAAGCTCTTTGGGAACCGCTTGCTTGGCCCCACAGACCTGGGGGCTGCGGGCTTTCCTGCTGCCTTCAGCCTCGACACCACCCTTTCAAACTTGGCGTCGCGCCAGGCACAAAAATGGCCATACGGCTGGAGATGGGTCCCCCGCCCAAAGAGCCAGCAGGGAAAACTATGCCTTGTTCTAAAGCTCTTTGGGAACCGCTTGCGTAGCCCCACAGACCTGGGGGCTGCGGGCTTTCCTGCTGCCTTCAGCCTCAAAACCACCCTATGCCACTACGCACCGCGTCAGGCACAAAAATAGCCATACGGCTGGAGATGGGTCCCCCACCCAAAGAGCCAGCAGGGAAAACTATGCCTTGTTCTAAAGCTCTTTGGGAACCGCTTGCGTAGCCCCACAGACCTGGGGGCTGCAGGCTTTCCTGCTGCCTTCAAGCCTCAAAGCCACCCTTTCCCACTGGGCGCCGGGCCAGGCACAAAAATGGCCTATGGCTGGAGATGGGTCCCCCGCCCAAAGAGCCAGCAGGGAAAACTATGCCTTGTTCTAAAGCTCTTTGGGAACTGCTTGCGTAGCCCCACAGACCTGGGGGCTGCGGGCTTTCCTGCTGCCTTCAGCCTCGACACCACCCTTTCCCACTTGGCACTGCTCCAGGCTCAAAAATGGCCATACGGCTGGAGATGGGTCCCCCGCCCAGAGAGCCAGCAGGGAAAACTATGCCTTGTTCTAAAGCTCTTTGGGAACCGCTTGCGTAGCCCCACAGACCTGGGGGCTGCGGGCTTTCCTGCTGCCTTCAGTCTCAAAGCCACCCTTTCCCACTTGGCGCCGGGCCAGGCACAAAAATGGCCATACGGCTGGAGATGGGTCCCCTGCCAAAAGAGCCAGCAGGGAAAACTATGCCTTGTTCTAAAGCTCTTTGGGAACCGCTTGCGTAGCCCCACAGACCTGGGGGCTGCGGGCTTTCCTGCTGCCTTCAGCCTCAAAGCCACCCTTTCGCACTTGGGGCTTCGCCAGGCACAAAAATGGCCATATGGCTGGAGATGGGTCCCCCGCCCAAAGAGCGAGCAGGGAAAATTATGCCTTGTTCTAAAGCTCTTTGGGAACCGCTTGCGTAGCCCCACAGACCTGGGGGCTGCGGGCTTTCCTGCTGCCTTCAGCCTCAAAGCCACCCTTTCCACTTGGCGCCGCGCCAGGCACAAAAATGGCCATACGGCTGGAGATGGGTCCCATGCCCAAAGAGCCAGCAGGGAAAACTATGCCTTGTTCTAAAGCTCTTTGGGAACCGCTTGCTTGGCCCCACAGACCTGGGGGCTGCAGGCTTTGCTGCTGCCTTCAGCCTCGACACCACCCTTACCCACTTGGCGCCGCGCCAGGCACAAAAATGGCCATACGGCTGGAGATGGGTCCCCCGCCCAAAGAGCCAGCAGGGAAAACTATGCCTTGTTCTAAAGCTCTTTGGGAACCGCTTGCTTGGCCCCACAGACGTGGGGGCTGCGGGCTTTCCTGCTGCCTTCAGCCTCAAAACCACCCTATGCCTCTACGCACCGCGTCAGGCACAAAAATAGCCATACGGCTGGAGATGGGTCCCCCACCCAAAGAGCCAGCAGGGAAAACTATGCCTTGTTCTAAAGCTCTTTGGGAACCGCTTGCGTAGCCCCACAGACCTGGGGGCTGCAGGCTTTCCTGCTGTCTTCAGCCTCAAAGCCACCCTTTCCCACTTGGCGCCCTATCAGGCACAAAAATGGCCTATGGGTGGAGATGGGTCCCATGCCCAAAGAGCCAGCAGGGAAAACTATGCCTTGTTCTAAAGCTCTTTGGGAACCGCTTGCGTAGCCCCACAGACGTGGGGGCTGCGGGCTTTCCTGCTGCCTTCAGCCTCGATACCACCATTTCCCACTTGGCGCTGCGCCATGCACAAAAATGGCCATACGGCTGGAGATGGGTCCCCCGCCCAAAGAGCCAGCAGGGAAAACTATGCCTTGTTCTAACGCTCTTTGGGAACCGCTTGCGTAGCCCCACAGACCTGGGGGCTGCGGGCTTTCCTGCTGCCTTCAGCGTCAAAACCACCCTTTCCCACTACGCACCGCGCCAGGCACAAAAATGGCCATACGGCTGGAGATGGGTCCCCCGCCCAAAGAGCCAGTAGGGAAAACTATGCCTTGTTCTAAAGCTCTTTGGGAACCGCTTGCTTGGCCCCACAGACGTGGGGGCTGCGGGCTTTCCTGCTGCCTTCAGCCTCAAAACCACCCTATGCCACTACGCACCGCGTCAGGCACAAAAATAGCCATACGGCTGGAGATGGGTCCCCCACCCAAAGAGCCAGCAGGGAAAACTATGCCTTGTTCTAAAGCTCTTTGGGAACCGCTTGCGTAGCCCCACAGACCTGGGGGCTGCAGGCTTTCCTGCTGTCTTCAGCCTCAAAGCCACCCTTTCCCACTTGGCGCCCTATCAGGCACAAAAATGGCCTATGGGTGGAGATGGGTCCCATGCCCAAAGAGCCAGCAGGGAAAACTATGCCTTGTTCTAAAGCTCTTTGGGAACCGCTTGCGTAGCCCCACAGACGTGGGGGCTGCGGGCTTTCCTGCTGCCTTCAGCCTCGATACCACCATTTCCCACTTGGCGCTGCGCCATGCACAAAAATGGCCATAAGGCTGGAGATGGGTCCCCCGCCCAAAGAGCCAGCAGGGAAAACTATGCCTTGTTCTAAAGCTCTTTGGGAACCGCTTGCGTAGCCCCACAGACCTGGGGGCTGCGGGCTTTCCTGCTGCCTTTAGCCTCGACACCACCCTTTCCCTCTTGGCGCCGGGCCAGGCACAAAAATGGCCATATGGCTGGAGATGGGTCCCATGCCCAAAGAGCCAGCAGGGAAAACTATGCCTTGTTCTAAAGCTCTTTGGGAACCGCTTGCGTAGCCCCACAGACCTGGGGGCTGCAGGCTTTGCTGCTGCCTTCAGCCTCGACACCACCCTTACCCACTTGGCGCCGCGCCAGGCACAAAAATGGCCATACGGCTGGAGATGGGTCCCCCGCCCAAAGAGCCAGCAGGGAAAACTATGCCTTGTTCTAAAGCTCTTTGGGAACCGCTTGCTTGGCCCCACAGACGTGGGGGCTGCGGGCTTTCCTGCTGCCTTCAGCCTCAAAACCACCCTATGCCTCTACGCACCGCGTCAGGCACAAAAATAGCCATACGGCTGGAGATGGGTCCCCCACCCAAAGAGCCAGCAGGGAAAACTATGCCTTGTTCTAAAGCTCTTTGGGAACCGCTTGCGTAGCCCCACAGACCTGGGGGCTGCAGGCTTTCCTGCTGTCTTCAGCCTCAAAGCCACCCTTTCCCACTTGGCGCCCTATCAGGCACAAAAATGGCCTATGGGTGGAGATGGGTCCCATGCCCAAAGAGCCAGCAGGGAAAACTATGCCTTGTTCTAAAGCTCTTTGGGAACCGCTTGCGTAGCCCCACAGACGTGGGGGCTGCGGGCTTTCCTGCTGCCTTCAGCCTCGATACCACCATTTCCCACTTGGCGCTGCGCCATGCACAAAAATGGCCATACGGCTGGAGATGGGTCCCCCGCCCAAAGAGCCAGCAGGGAAAACTATGCCTTGTTCTAACGCTCTTTGGGAACCGCTTGCGTAGCCCCACAGACCTGGGGGCTGCGGGCTTTCCTGCTGCCTTCAGCGTCAAAACCACCCTTTCCCACTACGCACCGCGCCAGGCACAAAAATGGCCATACGGCTGGAGATGGGTCCCCCGCCCAAAGAGCCAGTAGGGAAAACTATGCCTTGTTCTAAAGCTCTTTGGGAACCGCTTGCTTGGCCCCACAGACGTGGGGGCTGCGGGCTTTCCTGCTGCCTTCAGCCTCAAAACCACCCTATGCCACTACGCACCGCGTCAGGCACAAAAATAGCCATACGGCTGGAGATGGGTCCCCCACCCAAAGAGCCAGCAGGGAAAACTATGCCTTGTTCTAAAGCTCTTTGGGAACCGCTTGCGTAGCCCCACAGACCTGGGGGCTGCAGGCTTTCCTGCTGTCTTCAGCCTCAAAGCCACCCTTTCCCACTTGGCGCCCTATCAGGCACAAAAATGGCCTATGGGTGGAGATGGGTCCCATGCCCAAAGAGCCAGCAGGGAAAACTATGCCTTGTTCTAAAGCTCTTTGGGAACCGCTTGCGTAGCCCCACAGACGTGGGGGCTGCGGGCTTTCCTGCTGCCTTCAGCCTCGATACCACCATTTCCCACTTGGCGCTGCGCCATGCACAAAAATGGCCATAAGGCTGGAGATGGGTCCCCCGCCCAAAGAGCCAGCAGGGAAAACTATGCCTTGTTCTAAAGCTCTTTGGGAACCGCTTGCGTAGCCCCACAGACCTGGGGGCTGCGGGCTTTCCTGCTGCCTTTAGCCTCGACACCACCCTTTCCCTCTTGGCGCCGGGCCAGGCACAAAAATGGCCATATGGCTGGAGATGGGTCCCATGCCCAAAGAGCCAGCAGGGAAAACTATGCCTTGTTCTAAAGCTCTTTGGGAACCGCTTGCGTAGCCCCACAGACCTGGGGGCTGCGGGCTTTGCTGCTGCCTTCAGCCTCAACACCACCCTTTCCCACTTGGCGCCGGGCCAGGGACAAAAATGGCCATACGGCTGGAGATGGGTCCCCTGCCCAAAGAGCCAGCAGGGAAAACTATGCCTTGTTCTAAAGCTCTTTGGTGAACCGCTTGCGTAGCCCCACAGACGTGGGGGCTGCGGGCTTTCCTGCTGCCTTCAGCGTCAAAACCACCCTTTCCCACTACGCACCGCGCCAGGCACAAAAATGGCCATACGGCTGGAGATGGGTCCCCCGCCCAAAGAGCCAGCAGGGAAAACTATGCCTTGTTCTAAAGCTCTTTGGGAACCGCTTGCGTAGCCCCACAGACCTGGGGGCTGCGGGCTTTCCTGCTGCCTTCAGCCTCAAAACCACCCTATGCCACTACGCACCGCGTCAGGCACAAAAATAGCCATACGGCTGGAGATGGGTCCCCCACCCAAAGAGCCAGCAGGGAAAACTATGCCTTGTTCTAAAGCTCTTTGGGAACCGCTTGCGTAGCCCCACAGACCTGGGGGCTGCAGGCTTTCCTGCTGTCTTTAGCCTCAAAGCCACCCTTTCTCACTTGGCGCCCTATCAGGCACAAAAATGGCCTATGGGTGGAGATGGGTCCCATGCCCAAAGAGCCAGCAGGGAAAACTATGCCTTGTTCTAAAGCTCTTTGGGAACCGCTTGCGTAGCCCCACAGACCTGGGGGCTGCGGGCTTTCCTGCTGCCTTCAGCCTCAAAGCCACCCTTTCCCACTTGGCGCTGCGCCATGCACAAAAATGGCCATACGGCTGGAGATGGGTCCCCCGCCCAGAGAGCCAGCAGGGAAAACTATGCCTTGTTCTAAAGCGCTTTGGGAACTGCTTGCGTAGCTCCACAGACCTGGTGGCTGCGGGCTTTCCTGCTGCCTTTAGCCTCGACACCACCCTTTCCCTCTTGGCGCCGCGCCAGGCACAAAAATGGCCGTACGGCTGGAGATGGGTCCCCCGCCCAAAAAGCCAGCAGGGAAAATTATGCCTTGTTCTAAAGCTCTTTGGGAACCGCTTGCGTAGCCGCACAGACCTGGGGGCTGCGGGCTTTCCTGCTGCCTTCAGCCTCGACACCACCCTTTCCCACTTGGCGCCCTATCAAGCACAAAAATGGCCTATGGCTGGAGATGGTCCCATGCCCAAAGAGCCAGCAGGGAAAACTATGCCTTGTTCTAAAGCTCTTTGGGAACCGCTTGCGTAGCCCCACACACGTGGGGGCTGCGGGCTTTCCTGCTGCCTTCAGCCTCAAAACCACCCTTTCCCCCTTGGCCCCCGGCCAGGCACAAAAATGGCCATACGGCTGGAGATGGGTCCCCCGCCCAAAGAGCCAGCAGGGAAAATTATGCCTTGTTCTAAAGCTCTTTGGGAACCGCTTGCGTAGCCCCACAGACCTGGGGGCTGCAGGCTTTGCTGCTGCCTTCAGCCTCAAAACCACCCTTTCCCACTTGGCGCTGCGCCAGGCACAAAAATGGCCATATGGCTGGAGATGGGTCCCCCGCCCAAAGAGCCAGCAGGGAAAATTATGCCTTGTTCTAAAGCTCTTTGGGAACCGCTTGCGTAGCCCCACAGACCTGGGGGCTGCGGGCTTTCCTGCTGCCTTCAAGCCTCAAAGCCACCCTTTCCCACTGGGCGCCGGGCCAGGCACAAAAATGGCCTATGGCTGGAGATGGGTCCCCCGCCCAAAGAGCCAGCAGGGAAAACTATGCCTTGTTCTAAAGCTCTTTGGGAACTGCTTGCGTAGCCCCACAGACCTGGGGGCTGCGGGCTTTCCTGCTGCCTTCAGCCTCGACACCACCCTTTCCCACTTGGCACTGCTCCAGGCTCAAAAATGGCCATACGGCTGGAGATGGGTCCCCCGCCCAGAGAGCCAGCAGGGAAAACTATGCCTTGTTCTAAAGCTCTTTGGGAACCGCTTGCGTAGCCCCACAGACCTGGGGGCTGCGGGCTTTCCTGCTGCCTTCAGTCTCAAAGCCACCCTTTCCCACTTGGCGCCGGGCCAGGCACAAAAATGGCCATACGGCTGGAGATGGGTCCCCTGCCAAAAGAGCCAGCAGGGAAAACTATGCCTTGTTCTAAAGCTCTTTGGGAACCGCTTGCGTAGCCCCACAGACCTGGGGGCTGCGGGCTTTCCTGCTGCCTTCAGCCTCAAAGCCACCCTTTCGCACTTGGGGCTTCGCCAGGCACAAAAATGGCCATATGGCTGGAGATGGGTCCCCCGCCCAAAGAGCGAGCAGGGAAAACTATGCCTTGTTCTAAAGCTCTTTGGGAACCGCTTGCGTAGCCCCACAGACCTGGGGGCTGCGGGCTTTCCTGCTGCCTTCAGCCTCAAAGCCACCCTTTCCACTTGGCGCCGCGCCAGGCACAAAAATGGCCATACGGCTGGAGATGGGTCCCATGCCCAAAGAGCCAGCAGGGAAAACTATGCCTTGTTCTAAAGCTCTTTGGGAACCGCTTGCTTGGCCCCACAGACCTGGGGGCTGCAGGCTTTGCTGCTGCCTTCAGCCTCGACAGCACCCTTTCACACTTGGCGCCGCGCCAGGCACAAAAATGGCCATACGGCTGGAGATGGGTCCCCCGCCCAAAGAGACAGCAGGGAAAACTATGCCTTGTTCTAAAGCTCTTTGGGAACCGCTTGCGTAGCCCCACAGACCTGGGGGCTGCGGGCTTTCCTGCTGCCTTCAGCGTCAAAACCACCCTTTCCCACTACGCACCGCGCCAGGCACAAAAATGGCCATACGGCTGGAGATGGGTCCCCCGCCCAAAGAGCCAGCAGGGAAAACTATGCCTTGTTCTAAAGCTCTTTGGGAACCGCTTGCTTGGCCCCACAGACGTGGGGGCTGCAGGCTTTCCTGCTGTCTTCAGCCTCAAAGCCACCCTTTCCCACTTGGCGCCGCGCCAGGCACAAAAATGGCCTGTGGGTGGAGATGGGTCCCATGCCCAAAGAGCCATCAGGGAAAACTATGCCTTGTTCTAAATCTCTTTGGGAACCGCTTGCGTAGCCCCACAGACGTGGGGGCTGCGGGCTTTCCTGCTGCCTTCAGCCTCGATACCACCATTTCCCACTTGGCGCTGCGCCATGCACAAAAATGGCCATAAGGCTGGAGATGGGTCCCCCGCCCAAAGAGCCAGCAGGGAAAACTATGCCTTGTTCTAAAGCTCTTTGGGAACCGCTTGCGTAGCCCCACAGACCTGGGGGCTGCGGGCTTTCCTGCTGCCTTCAGCGTCAAAACCACCCTTTCCCACTACGCACCGCGCCAGGCACAAAAATGGCCATACGGCTGGAGATGGGTCCCCCGCCCAAAGAGCCAGTAGGGAAAACTATGCCTTGTTCTAAAGCTCTTTGGGAAACGCTTGCTTGGCCCCACAGACGTGGGGGCTGCGGGCTTTCCTGCTGCCTTCAGCCTCAAAACCACCCTATGCCACTACGCACCGCGTCAGGCACAAAAATAGCCATACGGCTGGAGATGGGTCCCCCACCCAAAGAGCCAGCAGGGAAAACTATGCCTTGTTCTAAAGCTCTTTGGGAACCGCTTGCGTAGCCCCACAGACCTGGGGGCTGCAGGCTTTCCTGCTGTCTTCAGCCTCAAAGCCACCCTTTCCCACTTGGCGCCCTATCAGGCACAAAAATGGCCTATGGGTGGAGATGGGTCCCATGCCCAAAGAGCCATCAGGGAAAACTATGCCTTGTTCTAAAGCTCTTTGGGAACCGCTTGCGTAGCCCCACAGACGTGGGGGCTGCGGGCTTTCCTGCTGCCTTCAGCCTCGATACCACCATTTCCCACTTGGCGCTGCGCCATGCACAAAAATGGCCATACGGCTGGAGATGGGTCCCCCGCCCAAAGAGCCAGCAGGGAAAACTATGCCTTGTTCTAAAACTCTTTGGGAACCGCTTGCGTAGCCCCACAGACCTGGGGGCTGCGGGCTTTCCTGCTGCCTTTAGCCTCGACACCACCCTTTCCCTCTTGGCGCCGGGCCAGGCACAAAAATGGCCATATGGCTGGAGATGGGTCCCATGCCCAAAGAGCCAGCAGGGAAAACTATGCCTTGTTCTAAAGCTCTTTGGGAACCGCTTGCGTAGCCCCACAGACCTGGGGGCTGCGGGCTTTGCTGCTGCCTTCAGCCTCAAAGCCACCCTTTCCCACTTGGCGCCGCGCCAGGCACAAAAATGGCCATACGGCTGGAGATGGGTCCCCCGCCCAAAGAGCCAGCAGGGAAAACTATGCCTTGTTCTAAAGCTCTTTGGGAACCGCTTGCTTGGCCCCACAGACCTGGGGGCTGCAGTCTTTGCTGCTGCCTTCAGCCTCAACACCACCCTTTCCCACTTGGGGCCGGGCCAGGGACAAAAATGGCCATACGGCTGGAGATGGGTCCCCTGCCCAAAGAGCCAGCAGGGAAAACTATGCCTTGTTCTAAAGCTCTTTGGTGAACCGCTTGCGTAGCCCCACAGACGTGGGGGCTGCGGGCTTTCCTGCTGCCTTCAGCGTCAAAACCACCCTTTCCCACTACGCACCGCGCCAGGCACAAAAATGGCCATACGGCTGGAGATGGGTCCCCCGCCCAAAGAGCCAGCAGGGAAAACTATGCCTTGTTCTAAAGCTCTTTGGGAACCGCTTGCTTGGCCCCACAGACGTGGGGGCTGCGGGCTTTCCTGCTGCCTTCAGCCTCAAAACCACCCTATGCCACTACGCACCGCGTCAGGCACAAAAATAGCCATACGGCTGGAGATGGGTCCGCCACCCAAAGAGCCAGCAGGGAAAACTATGCCTTGTTCTAAAGCTCTTTGGGAACCGCTTGCGTAGCCCCACAGACCTGGGGGCTGCAGGCTTTCCTGCTGTCTTTAGCCTCAAACCACCCTTTCTCACTTGGCGCCCTATCAGGCACAAAAATGGCCTATGGGTGGAGAGGGGTCCCATGCCCAAAGAGCCAGCAGGGAAAACTATGCCTTGTTCTAAAGCTCTTTGGGAACCGCTTGCGTAGCCCCACAGACCTGGGGGCTGCGGGCTTTCCTGCTGCCTTCAGCCTCAAAGCCACCCTTTCCCACTTGGCGCTGCGCCATGCACAAAAATGGCCATACGGCTGGAGATGGGTCCCCCGCCCAAAGAGCCAGCAGGGAAAACTATGCCTTTTTCTAAAGCTCTTTGGGAACTGCTTGCCTAGCTCCACAGACCTGGGGGCTGCGGGCTTTCCTGCTGCCTTTAGCCTCGACACCACCCTTTCCCACTTGGCACCGCGCCAGGCACAAAAATGGCCGTACGGCTGGAGATGGGTCCCCCGTCCGAAGAGCCAGCAGGGAAAATTATGCCTTGTTCTAAAGCTCTTTGGGAACCGCTTGCGTAGCCGCACAGACCTGGGGGCTGCGGGCTTTCCTGCTGCCTTCAGCCTCGACACCACCCTTTCCCACTTGGCGCCCTATCAAGAACAAAAATGGCCTATGGCTGGAGATGGGTCCCATGCCCAAAGAGCCAGCAGGGAAAACTATGCCTTGTTCTAAAGCTCTTTGGGAACCGCTTGCGTAGCCCCACAGACCTGGGGGCTGCGGGCTTTCCTGCTGCCTTTAGCCTCGACACCACCCTTTCCCACTTGGCCCACGGCCAGGAACAAAAATGGCCATACGGCTGGAGATGGGTCCCCCGCCCAAAGAGCCAGCAGGGAAAATTATGCCTTGTTCTAAAGCTCTTTGGGAACCGCTTGCGTAGCCGCACAGACCTGGGGGCTGCGGGCTTTCCTGCTGCCTTTAGCCTCGACACCACCCTTTCCCTCTTGGCTCCGCGCCAGGCACAAAAATGGCCGTACGGCTGGAGATGGGTCCCCCGCCCAAAGAGCCAGCAGGGAAAACTATGCCTTGTTCTAAAGCTCTTTGGGAACCGCTTGCGTAGCCGCACAGACCTGGGGGCTGCGGGCTTTCCTGCTGCCTTCAGCCTCAAAGCCACCCTTTCCCACTTTGCGCCGCATCAGGCACAAAAATGGCCATACGGCTGGAGATGGGTCCCCCGCCCAAAGAGCCAGCAGGGAAAACTATGCCTTGTTCTAAAGCTCTTTGGGAACCGCTTGCGTAGCCCCACAGACCTGGGGGCTGCGGGCTTTCCTGCTGCCTTCAAGCCTCAAAGCCACCCTTTCCCACTGGGCGCCGGGCCAGGCACAAAAATGGCCTATGGCTGGAGATGGGTCCCCCGAACAAAGAGCCAGCAGGGAAAACTATGCCTTGTTCTAAAGCTCTTTGGGAGCTGCTTGCATAGCCCCACAGACCTGGGGGCTGCAGGCTTTCCTGCTGCCTTCAGCCTCAAAGCCACCCTTTCCCACTTGGCGCCCTATCAAGCACAAAAATGGCCTATGGCTGGAGATGGGTCCCATGCCCAAAGAGCCAGCAGGGAAAACTATGCCTTGTTCTAAAGCTCTTTGGGAACCGCTTGCTTGGCCCCACAGACGTGGGGGCTGCGGGCTTTCCTGCTGCCTTCAGCCTCGACACCACCCTTTCCCACTTGGCGCCGCGCCAGGCACAAAAATGGCCATACGGCTGGAGATGGGTCCCCCGCCCAAAGAGCCAGCAGGGAAAACTATGCCTTGTTCTAAAGCTCTTTGGGAACCGCTTGCGTAGCCCCACAGACCTGGGGGCTGCGGGCTTTCCTGCTGCCTTCACCCTCAAAACCACCCTTTCCCACTTGGCACTGCTCCAGGCTCAAAAATGGACATACGGCTGCACATGGGTCCCCCGCCCAGAGAGCCAGCAGGGAAAACTATGCCTTGTTCTAAAGCTCTTTGGGAACCGCTTGCGTAGCCCCACAGACCTGGGGGCTGCGGGCTTTGCTGCTGCCTTCAGCCTCAAAGCCACCCTTTCCCACTTGGCGCCGGGCCAGGCACAAAAATGGCCATACGGCTGGAGATGGGTCCCCCGCCCAAAGAGCCAGCAGGGAAAACTATGCCTTGTTCTAAAGCTCTTTGGGAACCGCTTGCTTGGCCCCACAAACTTGGGGACTGCAGTCTTTGCTGCTGCCTTCAGCCTCAACACCACCCTTTCCCACTACGCATCGCGCCAGGCACAAAAATGGCCATACGGCTGGAGATGGGTCCCCTGCCAAAAGAGCCAGCAGGGAAAACTATGCCTTGTTCTAAAGCTCTTTGGGAACCGCTTGCGTAGCCCCACAGACCTGGGGGCTGCGGGCTTTCCTGCTGCCTTCAGATTCAAAGCCACCCTTTCCCTCTTGGGGCTTCGCCAGGCACAAAAATGGCCATACGGCTGGAGATGGGTCCCCCGCCCAAAGAGCCAGCAGGGAAAACTATGCCTTGTTCTAAAGCTCTTTGGGAACCGCTTGCGTAGCCCCACAGACCTGGGGGCTGCGGGCTTTCCTGCTGCCTTCAGGCTCGACACCACCCTTTCCCACTTGGCGCTGCGCCAGGCTCAAAAATGGCCATACGGCTGGAGATGGGTCCACCGCCCAAAGAGCCAGCAGGGAAAACTATGCCTTGTTCTAAAGCTCTTTGGGAACCGCTTGCGTAGCCCCACAGACCTGGGGGCTGCGGGCTTTGCTGCTGCCTTCAGCCTCAAAGCCACCCTTTCCCACTTGGCGCCGCGCCAGGCTCAAAAATGGCCTATGGCTGGAGATGGGTCCCATGCCCAAAGAGCCAGCAGGGAAAACTATGCCTTGTTCTAAAGCTCTTTGGGAACCGCTTGCTTGGCCCCAGAGACGTGGGGGCTGCGGGCTTTCCTGCTGCCTTCAGCCTCGACACCACCCTTTCCCACTTGGCACTGCTCCAGGCTCAAAAATGGCCATATGGCTGGAGATGGGTCCCCCGCCCAAAGAGCCAGCAGGGAAAACTATGCCTTGTTCTAAAGCTCTTTGGGAACCGCTTGCTTGGCCCCACAGACGTGGGGGCTGCGGGCTTTCCTGCTGCCTTCAGCCTCAAAACCACCCTATGCCACTACGCACCGCGCCAGGCACAAAAATAGCCATACGTCTGGAGATGGGTCCCCCACCCAAAGAGCCAGCAGGGAAAACTATGCCTTGTTCTAAAGCTCTTTGGGAACCGCTTGCGTAGCCCCACAGACCTGGGGGCTGCGGGCTTTCCTGCTGCCTTCAAGCCTCAAAGCCACCCTTTCCCACTGGGCGCCGGGCCAGGCACAAAAATGGCCTATGGCTGGAGATGGGTCCCCCGAACAAAGAGCCAGCAGGGAAAACTATGCCTTGTTCTAAAGCTCTTTGGGAACCGCTTGCATAGCCCCACAGACCTGGGAGCTGCAGGCTTTCCTGCTGTCTTCAGCCTCAAAGCCACCCTTTCCCACTTGGCGTCCTATCAGGCACAAAAATGGCCTATGGCTGGAGATGGGTCCCATGCCCAAAGAGCCAGCAGGGAAAACTATGCCTTGTTCTAAAGCTCTTTGGGAACCGCTTGCGTAGCCCCACAGACCTGGGGGCTGCGGGCTTTCCTGCTGCCTTCAGCCTCAAAGCCACCCTTTCCCACTTGGCGCCGGGCCAGGGACAAAAATGGCCATACGGCTGGAGATGGGTCCCATGCCCAAAGAGCCAGCAGGGAAAACTATGCCTTGTTCTAAAGCTCTTTGGGAACCGCTTGCTTGGCCCCACAGACCTGGGGGCTGCAGGCTTTGCTGCTGCCTTCAGCCTCAAAGCCACCCTTACCCACTTGGCACCGCGCCAGGCACAAAAATGGCCATACGGCTGGAGATGGGTCCCCCGCCCAAAGAGCCAGCAGGGAAAACTATGCCTTGTTCTAAAGCTCTTTGGGAACCGCTTGCTTGGCCCCACAGACCTGGGGGCTGCAGGCTTTGCTGCTGCCTTCAGCCTCAACACCACCCTTTCCCACTTGGCGCCGGGCCAGGGACAAAAATGGCCATACGGCTGGAGATGGGTCCCCTGCCCAAAGAGCCAGCAGGGAAAACTATGCCTTGTTCTAAAGCTCTTTGGGAACCGCTTGCGTAGCCCCACAGACCTGGGGGCTGCGGGCTTTCCTGCTGCCTTCAGCCTCAAAGCCACCCTTTCCCACTTGGCGCTGCGCCATGCACAAAAATGGCCATACGGCTGGAGATGGGTCCCCCGCCCAAAGAGCCAGCAGGGAAAACTATGCCTTGTTCTAAAGCTCTTTGGGAACTGCTTGCGTAGCTCCACAGACCTGGGGGCTGCGGGCTTTCCTGCTGCCTTTAGCCTCGACACCACCCTTTCCCTCTTGGCGCTGCGCCAGCCACAAAAATGGCCGTACGGCTGGAGATGGGTCCCCCGCCCAAAAAGCCAGCAGGGAAAACTATGCCTTGTTCTAAAGCTCTTTGGGAACCGCTTGCGTAGCCGCACAGACCTGGGGGCTGCGGGCTTTCCTGCTGCCTTCAGCCTCGACACCACCCTTTCCCACTTGGCGCCCTATCAAGCACAAAAATGGCCTATGGCTGGAGATGGGTCCCATGCCCAAAGAGCCAGCAGGGAAAACTATGCCTTGTTCTAAAGCTCTTTGGGAACCGCTTGCGTAGCCCCACAGACCTGGGGGCTGCGGGCTTTCCTGCTGCCTTCAGCCTCGATACCACCATTTCCCACTTGGCGCTGCGCCAGTCACAAAAATGGCCTATGGCTGGAGATGGGTCCCATGCCCAAAGACCCAGCAGGGAAAACTATGCCTTGTTCTAAAGCTCTTTGGGAACCGCTTGCGTAGCCCCACACACGTGGGGGCTGCGGGCTTTCCTGCTGCCTTTAGCCTCAAAACCACCCTTTCCCACTTGGCCCCCGGCCAGGCACAAAAACGGCCATACGGCTGGAGATGGGTCCCCCGCCCAAAGAGCCAGCAGGGAAAATTATGCCTTGTTCTAAAGCTCTTTGGGAACCGCTTGCGTAGCCCCACAGACCTGGGGGCTGCGGGCTTTCGTGCTGCCTTCAGCCTCAAAGCCACCCTTTCGCAATTGGGGTCTTCGCCAGGCACAAAAATGGCCATATGGCTGGAGATGGGTCCCCCGCCCAAAGAGCGAGCAGGGAAAACTATGCCTTGTTCTAAAGCTCTTTGGGAACCGCTTGCGTAGCCCCACAGACCTGGGGGCTGCGGGCTTTCCTGCTGCCTTCAGCCTCAAAGCCACCCTTTCCATTTGGCGCCGGGCCAGGGACAAAAATGGCCATACGGCTGGAGATGGGTCCCATGCCCAAAGAGCCAGCAGGGAAAACTATGCCTTGTTCTAAAGCTCTTTGGGAACCGCTTGCTTGGCCCCACAGACCTGGGGGCTGCAGGCTTTGCTGCTGCCTTCAGCCTCGACACCACCCTTACCCACTTGGCGCCGCGCCAGGCACAAAAATGGCCATACGGCTGGAGATGGGTCCCCCGCCCAAAGAGCCAGCAGGGAAAACTATGCCTTGTTCTAAAGCTCTTTGGGAACCGCTTGCGTAGCCCCACAGACCTGGGGGCTGCGGGCTTTCCTGCTGCCTTCAGCGTCAAAACCACCCTTTCCCACTACGCACCGCGCCAGGCACAAAAATGGCCATACGGCTGGAGATGGGTCCCCCGCCCAAAGAGCCAGCAGGGAAAACTATGCCTTGTTCTAAAGCTCTTTGGGAACCGCTTGCTTGGCCCCACAGACGTGGGGGCTGCGGGCTTTCCTGCTGCCTTCAGCCTCAAAACCACCCTATGCCACTACGCACCGCGTCAGGCACAAAAATAGCCATACGGCTGGAGATGGGTCCCCCACCCAAAGAGCCAGCAGGGAAAACTATGCCTTGTTCTAAAGCTCTTTGGGAACCGCTTGCGTAGCCCCACAGACCTGGGGGCTGCAGGCTTTCCTGCTGTCTTCAGCCTCAAAGCCACCCTTTCTCACTTGGCGCCCTATCAGGCACAAAAATGGCCTATGGGTGGAGATGGGTCCCATGCCCAAAGAGCCAGCAGGGAAAACTATGCCTTGTTCTAAAGCTCTTTGGGAACCGCTTGCGTAGCCCCACAGACCTGGGGGCTGCAGGCTTTCCTGCTGTCTTTAGCCTCAAAGCCACCCTTTCTCACTTGGCGCCCTATCAGGCACAAAAATGGCCTATGGCTGGAGATGGGTCCCATGCCCAAAGAGCCAGCAGGGAAAACTATGCCTTGTTCTAAAGCTCTTTGGGAACCGCTTGCGTAGCCCCACAGACCTGGGGGCTGCGGGCTTTCCTGCTGCCTTCAGCCTCAAAGCCACCCTTTCCCACTTGGCGCTGCGCCATGCACAAAAATGGCCATACGGCTGGAGATGGGTCCCCCGCCCAAAGAGCCAGCAGGGAAAACTATGCCTTGTTCTAAAGCTCTTTCGGAACCGCTTGCTTGGCCCCACAGACCTGGGGGCTGCGGGCTTTCCTGCTGCCTTTAGCCTCGACACCACCCTTTCCCTCTTGGCGCCGCGCCAGGCACAAAAATGGCCGTACGGCTGGAGATGGGTCCCCCGCCCAAAGAGCCAGCAGGGAAAATTATGCCTTGTTCTAAAGCTCTTTGGGAACCGCTTGCGTAGCCGCACAGACCTGGGGGCTGCGGGCTTTCCTGCTGCCTTCAGCCTCGACACCACCCTTTCCCATTTGGCGCCCTATCAAGCACAAAAATGGCCTATGGCTGGAGATGGGTCCCATGCCCAAAGAGCCAGCAGGGAAAACTATGCCTTGTTCTAAAGCTCTTTGGGAACCGCTTGCGTAGCCCCACAGACCTGGGGGCTGCGGGCTTTCCTGCTGCCTTCAGCCTCAAAACCACCCTTTCCCACTTGGCCCCCGGCCAGGCACAAAAATGGCCATAAGGCTGGAGATGGGTCCCCCGCCCAAAGAGCCAGCAGGGAAAACTATGCCTTGTTCTAAAGCTCTTTGGGAACCGCTTGCGTAGCCCCACAGACCTGGGGGCTGCAGGCTTTCCTGCTGCCTTCAGCCTCAAAACCACCCTTTCCCACTACGCAACAAGCCAGGCATAAAAATAGCCATACGACTGGAGATGGGTCCCCCGCCCAAAGAGCCAGCAGGGAAAACTATGCCTTGTTCTAAAGCTCTTTGGGAACCGCTTGCGTAGCCCCACAGACCTTGGGGCTGCGGGCTTTCCTGCTGCCTTCAGCCTCGACAGCACCCTTTCCCACTTGGCTTCGCGCCAGGCACAAAAATGGCCTATGGCTGGAGATGGGTCCCATGCCCTAAGAGCCAGCTGGGAAAACTATGCCTTGTTCTAAAGCTCTTTGGGAACCGCTTGCGTAGCACCACAGACCTGGGGGCTGCAGGCTTTGCTCCTGCCTTCAGCCTCAAAGCCACCCTTTCCCACCTGGCGCCGCGCCAGGCTCAAAAATGGCCATACGGCTGGAGATGGGTCCCCCGCCCAGAGAGCCAGCAGGGAAAACTATGCCTTGTTCTAAAGCTCTTTGGGAACCGCTTGCGTAGCCCCACAGACCTGGGGGCTGCGGGCTTTCCTGCTGTCTTCAGCCTCAAAGCAACCCTTTCCCACTTGGCGCCCTATCAAGCACAAAAATGGCCTATGGCTGGAGATGGGTCCCATGCCCAAAGAGCCAGCAGGGAAAACTATGCCTTGTTCTAAAGCTCTTTGGGAACCGCTTGCGTAGCCCCACACACCTGGGGGCTGCGGGCTTTCCTGCTGCCTTCAGCCTCGACACCACCCTTTCCCACTTGGCCCCCGGCCATGCACAAAAATGGCCATACGGCTGGAGATGGGTCCCCCGCCCAAAGAGCCAGCAGGGAAAACTATGCCTTGTTCTAAAGCTCTTTGGGAACCGCTTGCGTAGCCCCACAGACCTGGGGGCTGCAGGCTTTGCTGCTGCCTTCAGCCTCAAAACCACCCTTTCCCACTTGGCGCTGCGCCAGGCACAAAAATGGCCATACGGCTGGAGATGGGTCCCCCGCCCAAAGAGCCAGCAGGGAAAATTATGCCTTGTTCTAAAGCTCTTTGGGAACCGCTTGCGTAGCCCCACAGACCTGGGGGCTGCGGGCTTTCCTGCTGCCTTTAGCCTCGACACAACCCTTTCCCACTTGGCGCCGCGCCAGGCTCAAAAATGGCCATACGGCTGGAGATGGGTCCCCCTCCCAGAGAGCCAGCAGGGAAAACTATGCCTTGTTCTAAAGCTCTTTGGGAACCGCTTGCGTAGCCCCACAGACCTGGGGGCTGCGGGCTTTCCTGCTGCCTTCAAGCCTCAAAGCCACCCTTTCCCACTGGGCGCCGGGCCAGGCACAAAAATGGCCTATGGCTGGAGATGGGTCCCCCGAACAAAGAGCCATCAGGGAAAACTATGCCTTGTTCTAAAGCTCTTTGGGAACTGCTTGCGTAGCCCCACAGACCTGGGGGCTGCAGGCTTTCCTGCTGCCTTCAGCCTCAAAGCCACCCTTTCCCACTTGGCGCCCTATCAAGCACAAAAATGGCCTATGGCTGGAGATGGGTCCCAGGCCCAAAGAGCCAGCAGGGAAAACTATGCCTTGTTCTAAAGCTCTTTGGGAACCGCTTGCTTGGCCCCACAGACGTGGGGGCTGCGGGCTTTCCTGCTGCCTTCAGCCTCGACACCACCCTTTCCCACTTGGCGCCGCGCCAGGCACAAAAATGGCCATACGGCTGGAGATGGGTCCCCCGCCCAAAGAGCCAGCAGGGAAAACTATGCCTTGTTCTAAAGCTCTTTGGGAACCGCTTGCGTATCCCCACAGACCTGGGGGCTGCGGGCTTTCCTGCTGCCTTCACCCTCAAAACCACCCTTTCCCACTTGGCACTGCTCCAGGCTCAAAAATGGCCATACGGCTGCAGATGGGTCCCCCGCCCAGAGAGCCAGCAGGGAAAACTATGCCTTGTTCTAAAGCTCTTTGGGAACCGCTTGCGTAGCCCCACAGACCTGGGGGCTGCGGGCTTTGCTGCTGCCTTCAGCCTCAAAGCCACCCTTTCCCACTTGGCGCCGGGCCAGGCACAAAAATGGCCATACGGCTGGAGATGGGTCCCCCGCCCAAAGAGCCAGCAGGGAAAACTATGCCTTGTTCTAAAGCTCTTTGGGAACCGCTTGGTTGGCCCCACAGACCTGGGGGCTGCAGTCTTTGCTGCTGCCTTCAGCCTCAACACCACCCTTTCCCACTACGCACCGCGCCAGGCACAAAAATGGCCATACGGCTGGAGATGGGTCCCCTGCCAAAAGAGCCAGCAGGGAAAACTATGCCTTGTTCTAAAGCTCTTTGGGAACCGCTTGCTTGGCCCCACAGACGTGGGGGCTGCGGGCTTTCCTGCTGCCTTCAGATTCAAAGCCACCCTTTCCCTCTTGGGGCTTCGCCAGGCACAAAAATGGCCATACGGCTGGAGATGGGTCCCCCGCCCAAAGAGCGAGCAGGGAAAACTATGCATTGTTCTAAAGCTCTTTGGGAACCGCTTGCGTAGCCCCACAGACCTGGGGGCTGCGGGCTTTCCTGCTGCCTTCAGCCTCGACACCACCCTTTCCCACTTGGCGCTGCGCCAGGCTCAAAAATGGCCATACGGCTGGAGATGGGTCCCCCGCCCTAAGAGCCAGCAGGGAAAACTATGCCTTGTTCTAAAGCTCTTTGGGAACCGCTTGCGTAGCCCCACAGACCTGGGGGCTGCAGGCTTTGCTCCTGCCTTCAGCCTCAAAGCCACCCTTTCCCACCTGGCGCCGCACCAGGCTCAAAAATGGCCATACGGCTGGAGATGGGTCCCCCGCCCAAAGAGCCAGCAGGGAAAACTATGCCTTGTTCTAAAGCTCTTTGGGAACCGCTTGCGTAGCCCCACAGACCTGGGGGCTGCAGGCTTTCCTGCTGTCTTCAGCCTCGACACCACCCTTTCCCACTTGGCGCCCTATCAGGCACAAAAATGGCCATACGGCTGGAGATGGGTCCCCCGCCCAAAGAGCCAGCAGGGAAAACTATGCCTTGTTCTAAAGCTCTTTGGGAACCGCTTGCGTAGCCCCACAGACCTGGGGGCTGCGGTCTTTCCTGCTGCCTTCAGCCTCAAAACCACCCTATGCCACTACGCACCGCGCCAGGCACAAAAATGGCCATACGTCTGGAGATGGGTCCCCCACCCAAAGAGCCAGCAGGGAAAACTATGCCTTGTTCTAAAGCTCTTTGGGAACCGCTTGCGTAGCCCCACAGACCTGGGGGCTGCGGGCTTTCCTGCTGCCTTCAGCCTCGACACCACCCTTTCCCACTTGGCGCCGCGCCAGGCACAAAAATGGCCATACGGCTGGAGATGGGTCCCCCGCCCAAAGAGCCAGCAGGGAAAACTATGCCTTGTTCTAAAGCTCTTTGGGAACCGCTTGCATAGCCCCACAGACCTGGGAGCTGCAGGCTTTCCTGCTGTCTTCAGCCTCAAAGCCACCCTTTCCCACTTGGCGCCCTATCAGGCACAAAAATGGCCTATGGGTGGAGATGGGTCCCATGCCCAGAGAGCCAGCAGGGAAAACTATGCCTTATTCTAAAGCTCTTTGGGAACCGCTTGCTTGGCCCCACAGACGTGGGGGCTGCGGGCTTTCCTGCTGTCTTCAGCCTCGACACCACCCTTTCCCACTTGGCGCCCTATCAGGCACAAAAATGGCCATACGGCTGGAGATGGGTCCCCCGCCCAAAGAGCCAGCAGGGAAAACTATGCCTTGTTCTAAAGCTCTTTGGGAACCGCTTGCGTAGCCCCACAGACCTGGGGGCTGCGGGCTTTCCTGCTGCCTTCAGCGTCAAAACCACCCTTTCCCACTACGCACCGCGCCAGGCACAAAAATGGCCATACGGCTGGAGATGGGTCCCCCGCCCAAAGAGCCAGCAGGGAAAACTATGCCTTGTTCTAAAGCTCTTTGGGAACCGCTTGCTTGGCCCCACAGACGTGGGGGCTGCGGGCTTTCCTGCTGCCTTCAGCCTCAAAACCACCCTATGCCACTACGCACCGCGTCAGGCACAAAAATAGCCATACGGCTGGAGATGGGTCCCCCACCCAAAGAGCCAGCAGGGAAAACTATGCCTTGTTCTAAAGCTCTTTGGGAACCGCTTGCGTAGCCCCACAGACCTGGGGGCTGCAGGCTTTCCTGCTGTCTTCAGCCTCAAAGCCACCCTTTCCCACTTGGCGCCCTATCAGGCACAAAAATGGCCTATGGGTGGAGATGGGTCCCATGCCCAAAGAGCCAGCAGGGAAAACTATGCCTTGTTCTAAAGCTCTTTGGGAACCGCTTGCGTAGCCCCACAGACCTGGGGGCTGCGGGCTTTCCTGCTGCCTTCAGCCTCGATACCACCATTTCCCACTTGGCGCTGCGCCATGCACAAAAATGGCCATACGGCTGGAGATGAGTCCCCCGCCCAAAGAGCCAGCAGGGAAAACTATGCCTTGTTCTAAAGCTCTTTGGGAACCGCTTGCGTAGCCCCACAGACCTGGGGGCTGCGGGCTTTCCTGCTGCCTTTAGCCTCGACACCACCCTTTCCCTCTTGGCGCCGGGCCAGGCACAAAAATGGCCATATGGCTGGAGATGGGTCCCATGCCCAAAGAGCCAGCAGGGAAAACTATGCCTTGTTCTAAAGCTCTTTGGGAACCGCTTGCGTAGCCCCCACAGACCTGGGGGCTGCGGGCTTTGCTGCTGCCTTCAGCCTCAAAGCCACCCTTTCCCACTTGGCGCCGCACCAGGCACAAAAATGGCCATACGGCTGGAGATGGGTCCCATGCCCAAAGAGCCAGCAGGGAAAACTATGCCTTGTTCTAAAGCTCTTTGGGAACCGCTTGCTTGGCCCCACAGACCTGGGGGCTGCAGGCTTTGCTGCTGCCTTCAGCCTCGACACCACCCTTTCCCACTTGGCGCCGCGCCAGGCACAAAAATGGCCATACGGCTGGAGATGGGTCCCCCGCCCAAAGAGCCAGCAGGGAAAACTATGCCTTGTTCTAAAGCTCTTTGGGAACCGCTTGCGTAGCCCCTCAGACCTGGGGGCTGCGGGCTTTCCGGCTGCCTTCAGCGTCAAAACCACCCTATGCCACTACGCACGGCGTCAGGCACAAAAATAGCCATACGGCTGGAGATGGGTCCCCCACCCAAAGAGCCAGCAGGGAAAACTATGCCTTGTTCTAAAGCTCTTTGGGAACCGCTTGCGTAGCCCCACAGACCTGGGGGCTGCAGGCTTTCCTGCTGTCTTCAGCCTCAAAGCCACCCTTTCCCACTTGGCGCCCTATCAGGCACAAAAATGGCCTATGGGTGGAGATGGGTCCCATGCCCAAAGAGCCAGCAGGGAAAACTATGCCTTGTTCTAAAGCTCTTTGGGAACCGCTTGCGTAGCCCCACAGACGTGGGGGCTGCGGGCTTTCCTGCTGCCTTCAGCCTCGATACCACCATTTCCCACTTGGCGCTGCGCCATGCACAAAAATGGCCATACGGCTGGAGATGGGTCCCCCGCCCAAAGAGCCAGCAGGGAAAACTATGCCTTGTTCTAAAGCTCTTTGGGAACCGCTTGCGTAGCCCCACAGACGTGGGGGCTGCGGGCTTTCCTGCTGCCTTTAGCCTCGACACCACCCTTTCCCTCTTGGCGCCGCGCCAGGCACAAAAATGGCCGTACGGCTGGAGATGGGTCCCCCGCCCAATGAGCCAGCAGGGAAAACTATGCCTTGTTCTAAAGCTCTTTGGGAACCGCTTGCGTAGCCGCACAGACCTGGGGGCTGCGGGCTTTCCTGCTGCCTTCAGCCTCAAAGCCACCCTTTCCCACTTTGCGCCGCATCAGGCACAAAAATGGATATACGGCTGGAGATGGGTCCCCCGCCCAAAGAGCCAGCAGGGAAAACTATGCCTTGTTCTAAAGCTCTTTGGGAACCGCTTGCTTGGCCCCACAGACCTGGGGGCTGCAGGCTTTGCTGCTGCCTTCAGCCTCGACACCACCCTTTCCCACTTGGCGCCGCGCCAGGCACAAAAATGGCCATACGGCTGGAGATGGGTCCCCCGCCCAAAGAGCCAGCAGGGAAAACTATGCCTTGTTCTAAAGCTCTTTGGGAACCGCTTGCGTAGCCCCTCAGACCTGGGGGCTGCGGGCTTTCCGGCTGCCTTCAGCGTCAAAACCACCCTATGCCACTACGCACGGCGTCAGGCACAAAAATAGCCATACGGCTGGAGATGGGTCCCCCACCCAAAGAGCCAGCAGGGAAAACTATGCCTTGTTCTAAAGCTCTTTGGGAACCGCTTGCGTAGCCCCACAGACCTGGGGGCTGCAGGCTTTCCTGCTGTCTTCAGCCTCAAAGCCACCCTTTCCCACTTGGCGCCCTATCAGGCACAAAAATGGCCTATGGGTGGAGATGGGTCCCATGCCCAAAGAGCCAGCAGGGAAAACTATGCCTTGTTCTAAAGCTCTTTGGGAACCGCTTGCGTAGCCCCACAGACGTGGGGGCTGCGGGCTTTCCTGCTGCCTTCAGCCTCGATACCACCATTTCCCACTTGGCGCTGCGCCATGCACAAAAATGGCCATACGGCTGGAGATGGGTCCCCCGCCCAAAGAGCCAGCAGGGAAAACTATGCCTTGTTCTAAAGCTCTTTGGGAACCGCTTGCGTAGCCCCACAGACCTGGGGGCTGCGGGCTTTCCTGCTGCCTTTAGCCTCGACACCACCCTTTCCCTCTTGGCGCCGCGCCAGGCACAAAAATGGCCGTACGGCTGGAGATGGGTCCCCCGCCCAATGAGCCAGCAGGGAAAACTATGCCTTGTTCTAAAGCTCTTTGGGAACCGCTTGCGTAGCCGCACAGACCTGGGGGCTGCGGGCTTTCCTGCTGCCTTCAGCCTCAAAGCCACCCTTTCCCACTTTGCGCCGCATCAGGCACAAAAATGGATATACGGCTGGAGATGGGTCCCCCGCCCAAAGAGCCAGCAGGGAAAACTATGCCTTGTTCTAAAGCTCTTTGGGAACCGCTTGCGTAGCCCCACAGACCTGGGGGCTGCAGGCTTTCCTGCTGCCTTCAGCCTCAAAACCACCCTTTCCCACTACGCAACGCGCCAGGCATAAAAATAGCCATACGACTGGAGATGGGTCCCCCGCCCAAAGAGCCAGCAGGGAAAACTATGCCTTGTTCTAAAGCTCTTTGGGAACCGCTTGCGTAGCCCCACAGACCTTGGGGCTGCGGGCTTTCCTGCTGCCTTCAGCCTCGACAGCACCCTTTCCCACTTGGCGCCGCGCCAGGCACAAAAATGGCCTATGTCTGGAGATGGGTCCCATGCCCTAAGAGCCAGCTGGGAAAACTATGCCTTGTTCTAAAGCTCTTTGGGAACCGCTTGCGTAGCACCACAGACCTGGGGGTTGCGGGCTTTGCTCCTGCCTTCAGCCTCAAAGCCACCCTTTCCCACCTGGCGCCGCGCCAGGCTCAAAAATGGCCATACGGCTGGAGATGGGTCCCCCGCCCAGAGAGCCAGCAGGGAAAACTATGCCTTGTTCTAAAGCTCTTTGGGAACCGCTTGCATAGCCCCACAGACCTGGGGGCTGCGGGCTTTCCTGCTGTCTTCAGCCTCAAAGCAACCCTTTCCCACTTGGCGCCCTATCAAGCACAAAAATGGCCTATGGCTGGAGATGGGTCCCATGCCCAAAGAGCCAGCAGGGAAAACTATGCCTTGTTCTAAAGCTCTTTGGGAACCGCTTGCTTGGCCCCACAGACCTAGGGGCTGCGGGCTTTCCTGCTGCCTTCAGCCTCAAAACCACCCTTTCCCACTTGGCCCCCCGGCCAGGCACAAAAATGGCCATACGGCTGGAGATGGGTCCCCCGCCCAAAGAGCCAGCAGGGAAAACTATGCCTTGTTCTAATGCTCTTTGGGAACCGCTTGCGTAGCCCCACAGACCTGGGGGCTGCAGGCTTTGCTGCTGCCTTCAGCCTCAAAACCACCCTTTCCCACTTGGCGCTGCGCCAGGCACAAAAATGGCCATACGGCTGGAGATGGGTCCCCCGCCCAAAGAGCCAGCAGGGAAAATTATGCCTTGTTCTAAAGCTCTTTGGGAACCGCTTGCGTAGCCCCACAGACCTGGGGGCTGCGGGCTTTCCTGCTGCCTTTAGCCTCGACACAACCCTTTCGCACTTGGCGCCGCGCCAGGCTCAAAAATGGCCATACGGCTGGAGATGGGTCCCCCTCCCAGAGAGCCAGCAGGGAAAACTATGCCTTGTTCTAAAGCTCTTTGGGAACCGCTTGCGTAGCCCCACAGACCTGGGGGCTGCGGGCTTTCCTGCTGCCTTCAAGCCTCAAAGCCACCCTTTCCCACTGGGCGCCGGGCCAGGCACAAAAATGGCCTATGGCTGGAGATGGGTCCCCCGAACAAAGAGCCAGCAGGGAAAACTATGCCTTGTTCTAAAGCTCTTTGGGAACTGCTTGCGTAGCCCCACAGACCTGGGGGCTGCAGGCTTTCCTGCTGCCTTCAGCCTCAAAGCCACCCTTTCCCACTTGGCGCCCTATCAAGCACAAAAATGGCCTATGGCTGGAGATGGGTCCCCCGCCCAAAGAGCCAGCAGGGAAAACTATGCCTTGTTCTAAAGCTCTTTGGGAACCGCTTGCTTGGCCCCACAGACGTGGGGGCTGCGGGCTTTCCTGCTGCCTTCAGCCTCGACAGCACCCTTTCCCACTTGGCGCCGCGCCAGGCACAAAAATGGCCTATGTCTGGAGATGGGTCCCATGCCCTAAGAGCCAGCTGGGAAAACTATGCCTTGTTCTAAAGCTCTTTGGGAACCGCTTGCGTAGAACCACAGACCTGGGGGTTGCGGGCTTTGCTCCTGCCTTCAGCCTCAAAGACACCCTTTCCCACCTGGCGCCGCGCCAGGCTCAAAAATGGCCATACGGCTGGAGATGGGTCCCCCGCCCAGAGAGCCAGCAGGGAAAACTATGCCTTGTTCTAAAGCTCTTTGGGAACCGCTTGCGTAGCCCCACAGACCTGGGGGCTGCGGGCTTTCCTGCTGTCTTCAGCCTCAAAGCAACCCTTTCCCACTTGGCGCCCTATCAAGCACAAAAATGGCCTATGGCTGGAGATGGGTCCCATGCCCAAAGAGCCAGCAGGGAAAACTATGCCTTGTTCTAAAGCTCTTTGGGAACCGCTTGCTTGGCCCCACAGACCTAGGGGCTGCGGGCTTTCCTGCTGCCTTCAGCGTCAAAACCACCCTTTCCCACTTGGCCCCCGGCCAGGCACAAAAATGGCCATACGGCTGGAGATGGGTCCCCCGCCCAAAGAGCCAGCAGGGAAAACTATGCCTTGTTCTAATGCTCTTTGGGAACCGCTTGCGTAGCCCCACAGACCTGGGGGCTGCAGGCTTTGCTGCTGCCTTCAGCCTCAAAACCACCCTTTCCCACTTGGCGCTGCGCCAGGCACAAAAATGGCCATACGGCTGGAGATGGGTCCCCCGCCCAAAGAGCCAGCAGGGAAAATTATGCCTTGTTCTAAAGCTCTTTGGGAACCGCTTGCGTAGCCCCACAGACCTGGGGGCTGCGGGCTTTCCTGCTGCCTTTAGCCTCGACACAAACCCTTTCCCACTTGGCGCCGCGCCAGGCTCAAAAATGGCCATACGGCTGGAGATGGGTCCCCCGCCCAGAGAGCCAGCAGGGAAAACTATGCCTTGTTCTAAAGCTCTTTAGGAACCGCTTGCGTAGCCCCACAGACCTGGGGGCTGCGGGCTTTCCTGCTGCCTTCAAGCCTCAAAGCCACCCTTTCCCACTGGGCGCCGGGCCAGGCACAAAAATGGCCTATGGCTGGAGATGGGTCCCCCGAACAAAGAGCCAGCAGGGAAAACTATGCCTTGTTCTAAAGCTCTTTGGGAACTGCTTGCGTAGCCCCACAGACCTGGGGGCTGCAGGCTTTCCTGCTGCCTTCAGCCTCAAAGCCACCCTTTCCCACTTGGCGCCCTATCAAGCACAAAAATGGCCTATGGCTGGAGATGGGTCCCCCGCCCAAAGAGCCAGCAGGGAAAACTATGCCTTGTTCTAAAGCTCTTTGGGAACCGCTTGCTTGGCCCCACAGACGTGGGGGCTGCGGGCTTTCCTGCTGCCTTCAGCCTCGACACCACCCTTTCCCACTTGGCGCCGCGCCAGGCACAAAAATGGCCATACGGCTGGAGATGGGTCCCCCGCCCAAAGAGCCAGCAGGGAAAACTATGCCTTGTTCTAAAGCTCTTTGGGAACCGCTTGCGTAGCCCCACAGACCTGGGGGCTGCGGGCTTTCCTGCTGCCTTCACCCTCAAAACCACCCTTTCCCACTTGGCACTGCTCCAGGCTCAAAAATGGCCATACGGCTGCAGATGGGTCCCCCGCCCAGAGAGCCAGCAGGGAAAACTATGCCTTGTTCTAAAGCTCTTTGGGAACCGCTTGCGTAGCCCCACAGACCTGGGGGCTGCGGGCTTTGCTGCTGCCTTCAGCCTCAAAGCCACCCTTTCCCACTTGGCGCCCTATCAAGCACAAAAATGGCCATACGGCTGGAGATGGGTCCCCCGCCCAAAGAGCCAGCAGGGAAAACTATGCCTTGTTCTAAAGCTCTTTGGGAACCGCTTGCTTGGCCCCACAGACCTGGGGGCTGCAGGCTTTGCTGCTGCCTTCAGCCTCAACACCACCCTTTCCCACTACGCACCGCGCCAGGCACAAAAATGGCCATACGGCTGGAGATGGGTCCCCTGCCAAAAGAGCCAGCAGGGAAAACTATGCCTTGTTCTAAAGCTCTTTGGGAACCGCTTGCGTAGCCCCACAGACCTGGGGGCTGCGGGCTTTGCTGCTGCCTTCAGATTCAAAGCCACCCTTTCCCTCTTGGGGCTTCGCCAGGCACAAAAATGGCCATACGGCTGGAGATGGGTCCCCCGCCCAAAGAGCCAGCAGGGAAAACTATGCCTTGTTCTAAAGCTCTTTGGGAACCGCTTGCGTAGCCCCACAGACCTGGGGGCTGCGGGCTTTCCTGCTGCCTTCACCCTCAAAACCACCCTTTCCCACTTGGCACTGCTCCAGGTTCAAAAATGGCCATACGGCTGGAGATGGGTCCCCCGCCCAGAGAGCCAGCAGGGAAAACTATGCCTTGTTCTAAAGCTCTTTGGGAACCGCTTGCGTAGCCCCACAGACCTGGGGGCTGCGGGCTTTCCTGCTGCCTTCAGCCTCAAAGCCACCCTTTCCCTCTTGGCGCCGGGCCAGGCACAAAAATGGCCATACGGCTGGAGATGGGTCCCCCGCCCAAAGAGCCAGCAGGGAAAACTATGCCTTGTTCTAAAGCTCTTTGGGAACCGCTTGCGTAGCCCCACAGACCTGGGGCTGCAGGGTTTGTGCTGCCTTCAGCGTCAAAGCCACCCTTTCCCACTTGGCGCTGCGCCATGCACAAAAATGGCCGTACGGCTGGAGATGGGTCCCCCGCCCAAAGAGCCAGCAGGGAAAACTATGCCTTGTTCTAAAGCTCTTTGGGAACCGCTTGCGTAGCCGCACAGACCTGGGGGCTGCGGGCTTTGCTGCTGCCTTCAGCCTCAAAGCCACCCTTTCCCACTTGGCGCCGGGCCAGGCGCAAAAATGGCCATACGGCTGGAGATGGGTCCCCCGCCCAAAGAGCCAGCAGGGAAAACTATGCCTTGTTCTAAAGCTCTTTGTGATCCGCTTGTGTAGCCGCACAGACCTGGGGGCTGCAGGCTTTCCTGCTGCCTTCAGCCTCAAAACCATCCTATGCCACTACGCACCGCGCCAGGCACAAAAATAGCCATACGGCTGGAGATGGGTCCCCCGCCCAAAGAGCCAGCAGGGAAAATTATGCCTTGTTCTAAAGCTCTTTGGGAACCGCTTGCGTAGCCCCACACACCTGGGGGCTGCAGGCTTTCCTGCTGCCTTCAGCCTCGACAGCACCCTTTCCCACTTGGCTTCGCGCCAGGCACAAAAATGGCCTATGGCTGGAGATGGGTCCCATGCCCTAAGAGCCAGCAGGGAAAATTATGCCTTGTTCTAAATCTCTTTGGGAACCGCTTGCGTAGCCCCACAGACCTGGGGGCTGCGGGCTTTCCTGCTGCCTTCAGCCTCAAAGCCACCCTTTCCCACTTGGCGCCCTATCAAGAACAAAAATGGCCTATGGCTGGAGATGGGTCCCATGCCCAAAGAGCCAGCAGGGAAAACTATGCCTTGTTCTAAAGCTCTTTGGGAACCGCTTGCGTAGCCCCACACACCTGGGGGCTGCGGGCTTTCCTGCTGCCTTCAGCCTCAAAACCACCCTTTCCCACTAGGCGCCGGGCCAGGCACAAAAATGGCCTGTGGCTTGAGATGGGTCCCCCGCCCAAAGAGCCAGCAGGGAAAACTATGCCTTGTTCTAAAGCTCTTTGGGAACCGCTTGCTTGGCCCCACAGACCTGGGGGCTGCGGTCTTTGCTGCTGCCTTCAGCCTCAAAGCCACCCTTTCCCACTTGGCGCCCTATCAAGCACAAAAATGGCCTATGGCTGGAGATGGGTCCCATGCCCAAAGAGCCAGCAGGGAAAACTATGCCTTGTTCTAAAGCTCTTTGGGAACCGCTTGCTTGGCCCCACAGACCTGGGGGCTGCGGGCTTTCCTGCTGCCTTCAGCCTCGACACCACCCTTTCCCACTTGGCGCCGCGCCAGGCACAAAAATGGCCATACGGCTGGAGATGGGTCCCCCGCCCAGAGAGCCAGCAGGGAAAACTATGCCTTGTTCTAAAGCTCTTTGGGAACCGCTTGCGTAGCCCCACAGACCTGGGGGCTGCGGGCTTTCCTGCTGATTCAGCCTCAAAGCCACCCTTTCCCACTTGGCGCCGGGCCAGGCACAAAAATGGCCATATGGCTGGAGATGGGTCCCATGCCCAAAGAGCCAGCAGGGAAAACTATGCCTTGTTCTAAAGCTCTTTGGGAACCGCTTGCGTAGCCCCACAGACCTGGGGGCTGCGGGCTTTGCTGCTGCCTTCAGCCTCAAAGCCACCCTTTCCCACTTGGCGCCGCGCCAGGCACAAAAATGGCCATACGGCTGGAGATGGGTCCCCCGCCCAAAGAGCCAGCAGGGAAAACTATGCCTTGTTCTAAAGCTCTTTGGGAACCGCTTGCGTAGCCCCACAGACCTGGGGGCTGCAGTCTTTGCTGCTGCCTTCAGCGTCAAAACCACCCTTTCCCACTACGCACCGCGCCAGGCACAAAAATGGCCATACGGCTGGAGATGGGTCCCCCGCCCAAAGAGCCAGCAGGGAAAACTATGCCTTATTCTAAAGCTCTTTGGGAACCGCTTGCTTGGCCCCACAGACGTGGGGGCTGCGGGCTTTCCTGCTGCCTTCAGCCTCAAAACCACCCTATGCCACTACGCACCGCGTCAGGCACAAAAATAGCCATACGGCTGGAGATGGGTCCCCCACCCAAAGAGCCAGCAGGGAAAATTATGCCTTGTTCTAAAGCTCTTTGGGAACCGCTTGCGTAGCCGCACAGACCTGGGGGCTGCGGGCTTTCCTGCTGCCTTCAGCCTCGACACCACCCTTTCCCACTTGGCGCCCTATCAAGCACAAAAATGGCCTATGGCTGGAGATGGGTCCCATGCCCAAAGAGCCAGCAGGGAAAACTATGCCTTGTTCTAAAGCTCTTTGGGAACCGCTTGCGTAGCCCCACACACGTGGGGGCTGCGGGCTTTCCTGCTGCCTTCAGCCTCAAAACCACCCTTTCCCACTTGGCACTGCTCCAGGCTCAAAAATGGCCATACGGCTGGAGATGGGTCCCCCGCCCAGAGAGCCAGCAGGGAAAACTATGCCTTGTTCTAAAGCTCTTTGGGAACCGCTTGCGTAGCCCCACAGACCTGGGGGCTGCGGGCTTTCCTGCTGCCTTCAGCCTCAAAGCCACCCTTTCGCACTTGGGGCTTCGCCATGCACAAAAATGGCCATATGGCTGGAGATGGGTCCCATGCCCAAAGAGCCAGCAGGGAAAACTATGCCTTGTTCTAAAGCTCTTTGGGAACCGCTTGCGTAGCCCCACAGACCTGGGGGCTGCGGGCTTTGCTGCTGCCTTCAGCCTCAAAGCCACCCTTTCCCACTTGGCGCCGCGCCAGGCACAAAAATGGCCATACGGCTGGAGATGGGTCCCCCGCCCAAAGAGCCAGCAGGGAAAACTATGCCTTGTTCTAAAGCTCTTTGGGAACCGCTTGCGTAGCCCCACAGACCTGGGGGCTGCAGTCTTTGCTGCTGCCTTCAGCGTCAAAACCACCCTTTCCCACTACGCACCGCGCCAGGCACAAAAATGGCCATACGGCTGGAGATGGGTCCCCCGCCCAAAGAGCCAGCAGGGAAAACTATGCCTTGTTCTAAAGCTCTTTGGGAACCGCTTGCTTGGCCCCACAGACGTGGGGGCTGCGGGCTTTCCTGCTGCCTTCAGCCTCAAAACCACCCTATGCCACTACGCACCGCGTCAGGCACAAAAATAGCCATACGGCTGGAGATGGGTCCCCCACCCAAAGAGCCAGCAGGGAAAATTATGCCTTGTTCTAAAGCTCTTTGGGAACCGCTTGCGTAGCCGCACAGACGTGGGGGCTGCGGGCTTTCCTGCTGCCTTCACCCTCAAAACCACCCTTTCCCACTTGGCACTGCTCCAGGTTCAAAAATGGCCATACGGCTGGAGATGGGTCCCCCGCCCAAAGAGCCAGCAGTTAAAACTATGCCTTGTTCTAAAGCTCTTTGGGAACCGCTTGCGTAGCCCCACAGACCTGGGGCTGCAGGGTTTGTGCTGCCTTCAGCGTCAAAGCCACCCTTTCCCACTTGGCGCTGCGCCATGCACAAAAATGGCCGTACGGCTGGAGATGGGTCCCCCGCCCAAAGAGCCAGCAGGGAAAACTATGCCTTGTTCTAAAGCTCTTTGGGAACCGCTTGCGTAGCCGCACAGACCTGGGGGCTGCGGGCTTTGCTGCTGCCTTCAGCCTCAAAGCCACCCTTTCCCACTTGGCGCCGGGCCAGGCGCAAAAATGGCCATACGGCTGGAGATGGGTCCCCCGCCCAAAGAGCCAGCAGGGAAAACTATGCCTTGTTCTAAAGCTCTTTGTGATCCGCTTGTGTAGCCGCACAGACCTGGGGGCTGCAGGCTTTCCTGCTGCCTTCAGCCTCAAAACCATCCTATGCCACTACGCACCGCGCCAGGCACAAAAATAGCCATACGGCTGGAGATGGGTCCCCCGCCCAAAGAGCCAGCAGGGAAAATTATGCCTTGTTCTAAAGCTCTTTGGGAACCGCTTGCGTAGCCCCACACACCTGGGGGCTGCAGGCTTTCCTGCTGCCTTCAGCCTCGACAGCACCCTTTCCCACTTGGCTTCGCGCCAGGCACAAAAATGGCCTATGGCTGGAGATGGGTCCCATGCCCTAAGAGCCAGCTGGGAAAACTATGCCTTGTTCTAAAGCTCTTTGGGAACCGCTTGCGTAGCACCACAAACCTGGGGGCTGCAGGCTTTGCTCCTGCCTTCAGCCTCAAAGCCACCCTTTCCCACCTGGCGCCGCGCCAGGCTCAAAAATGGCCATACGGCTGGAGATGGGTCCCCCGCCCAGAGAGCCAGCAGGGAAAACTATGCCTTGTTCTAAAGCTCTTTGGGAACCGCTTGCGTAGCCCCACAGACCTGGGGGCTGCGGGCTTTCCTGCTGCCTTCAGCCTCAAAACCACCCTTTCCCACTTGGCGCCGGGCCAGGTACAAAAATGGCCTGTGGCTTGAGATGGGTCCCCCGCCCAAAGAGCCAGCAGGGAAAACTATGCCTTGTTCTAAAGCTCTTTGGGAACCGCTTGCTTGGCCCCACAGACCTGGGGGCTGCAGTCTTTGCTGCTGCCTTCAGCCTCAAAGCCACCCTTTCCCACTTGGCGCCCTATCAAGCACAAAAATGGCCTATGGCTGGAGATGGGTCCCATGCCCAAAGAGCCAGCAGGGAAAACTATGCCTTGTTCTAAAGCTCTTTGGGAACCGCTTGCTTGGCCCCACAGACCTGGGGGCTGCGGGCTTTCCTGCTGCCTTCAGCCTCGACACCACCCTTTCCCACTTGGCGCCGCGCCAGGCACAAAAATGGCCATACGGCTGGAGATGGGTCCCCCGCCCAGAGAGCCAGCAGGGAAAACTATGCCTTGTTCTAAAGCTCTTTGGGAACCGCTTGCGTAGCCCCACAGACCTGGGGGCTGCGGGCTTTCCTGCTGCCTTCAGCCTCAAAGCCACCCTTTCCCACTTGGCGCCGGGCCAGGCACAAAAATGGCCATATGGCTGGAGATGGGTCCCATGCCCAAAGAGCCAGCAGGGAAAACTATGCCTTGTTCTAAAGCTCTTTGGGAACCGCTTGCGTAGCCCCACAGACCTGGGGGCTGCGGGCTTTGCTGCTGCCTTCAGCCTCAAAGCCACCCTTTCCCACTTGGCGCCGCGCCAGGCACAAAAATGGCCATACGGCTGGAGATGGGTCCCCCGCCCAAAGAGCCAGCAGGGAAAACTATGCCTTGTTCTAAAGCTCTTTGGGAACCGCTTGCGTAGCCCCACAGACCTGGGGGCTGCAGTCTTTGCTGCTGCCTTCAGCGTCAAAACCACCCTTTCCCACTACGCACCGCGCCAGGCACAAAAATGGCCATACGGCTGGAGATGGGTCCCCCGCCCAAAGAGCCAGCAGGGAAAACTATGCCTTGTTCTAAAGCTCTTTGGGAACCGCTTGCGTAGCCCCACAGACCTGGGGGCTGCGGGCTTTCCTGCTGCCTTCAGCCTCAAAACCACCCTATGCCACTACGCACCGCGTCAGGCACAAAAATAGCCATACGGCTGGAGATGGGTCCCCCACCCAAAGAGCCAGCAGGGAAAATTATGCCTTGTTCTAAAGCTCTTTGGGAACCGCTTGTGTAGCCGCACAGACCTGGGGGCTGCGGGCTTTCCTGCTGCCTTCAGCCTCGACACCACCCTTTCCCACTTGGCGCCCTATCAAGCACAAAAATGGCCTATGGCTGGAGATGGGTCCCATGCCCAAAGAGCCAGCAGGGAAAACTATGCCTTGTTCTAAAGCTCTTTGGGAACCGCTTGCGTAGCCCCACACACGTGGGGGCTGCGGGCTTTCCTGCTGCCTTCAGCCTCAAAACCACCCTTTCCCACTTGGCACTGCTCCAGGCTCAAAAATGGCCATACGGCTGGAGATGGGTCCCCCGCCCAAAGAGCCAGCAGGGAAAACTATGCCTTGTTCTAAAGCTCTTTGGGAACCGCTTGCGTAGCCCCACAGACCTGGGGGCTGCGGGCTTTCCTGCTGCCTTCAGCCTCAAAGCCACCCTTTCCCACTTGGCGCCGCGCCAGGCACAAAAATGGCCATACGGCTGGAGATGGGTCCCCCGCCCAAAGAGCCAGCAGGGAAAACTATGCCTTGTTCTAAAGCTCTTTGGGAACCGCTTGCGTAGCCCCACAGACCTGGGGGCTGCAGTCTTTGCTGCTGCCTTCAGCGTCAAAACCACCCTTTCCCACTACGCACCGCGCCAGGCACAAAAATGGCCATACGGCTGGAGATGGGTCCCCCGCCCAAAGAGCCAGCAGGGAAAACTATGCCTTGTTCTAAAGCTCTTTAGGAACCGCTTGCTTGGCCCCACAGACGTGGGGGCTGCGGGCTTTCCTGCTGCCTTCAGCCTCAAAACCACCCTATGCCACTACGCACCGCGTCAGGCACAAAAATAGCCATACGGCTGGAGATGGGTCCCCCACCCAAAGAGCCAGCAGGGAAAATTATGCCTTGTTCTAAAGCTCTTTGGGAACCGCTTGCGTAGCCGCACAGACCTGGGGGCTGCGGGCTTTCCTGCTGCCTTCAGCCTCGACACCACCCTTTCCCACTTGGCGCCCTATCAAGCACAAAAATGGCCTATGGCTGGAGATGGGTCCCCCGCCCAGAGGGCCAGCAGGGAAAACTATGCCTTGTTCTAAAGCTCTTTGGGAACCGCTTGCGTAGCCCCACAGACCTGGGGGCTGCGGGCTTTCCTGCTGCCTTCAGCCTCAAAGCCACCCTTTCGCACTTGGGGCTTCGCCAGGCACAAAAATGGCCATACGGCTGGAGATGGGTCCCCCGCCCAAAGAGCCAGCAGGGAAAACTATGCCTTGTTCTAAAGCTCTTTGGGAACCGCTTGCATAGCCCCACAGACCTGGGGGCTGCGGGCTTTCCTGCTGCCTTTAGCCTCGACACCACCCTTTCCCTCTTGGCGCCGCGCCAGGCACAAAAATGGCCGTACGGCTGGAGATGGGTCCCCCGCCCAAAGAGCCAGCAGGGAAAACTATGCCTTGTTCTAAAGCTCTTTGGGAACCGCTTGCGTAGCCCCACAGACCTGGGGGCTGCAGGCTTTCCTGCTGCCTTCAGCCTCAAAGCCACCCTTTCCCACTTTGCGCCGCATCAGGCACAAAAATGGCCATACGGCTGGAGATGGGTCCCCCGCCCAAAGAGCCAGCAGGGAAAACTCTGCCTTGTTCTAAAGCTCTTTGGGAACCGCTTGCGTAGCCCCACAGACCTGGGGGCTGCGGGCTTTCCTGCTGCCTTCAGCCTCGACAGCACCCTTTCCCACTTGGCTTCGCGCCAGGCACAAAAATGGCCTATGGCTGGAGATGGGTCCCATGCCCTAAGAGCCAGCTGGGAAAACTATGCCTTGTTCTAAAGCTCTTTGGGAACCGCTTGCGTAGCCCCACAGACCTGGGGGCTGCGGGCTTTCCTGCTGTCTTCAGCCTCAAAGCAACCCTTTCCCACTTGGCGCCCTATCAAGCACAAAAATGGCCTATGGCTGGAGATGGGTCCCATGCCCAAAGAGCCAGCAGGGAAAACTATGCCTTGTTCTAAAGCTCTTTGGGAACCGCTTGCGTAGCCCCACACACCTGGGGGCTGCGGGCTTTCCTGCTGCCTTCAGCCTTGACACCACCCTTTCCCACTTGGCGCCCTATCAAGCACAAAAATGGCCTATGGCTGGAGATGGGTCCCATGCCCAAAGAGCCAGCAGGGAAAACTATGCCTTGTTCTAAAGCTCTTTGGGAACCGCTTGCTTGGCCCCACAGACCTGGGGGCTGCGGGCTTTCCTGCTGCCTTCAGCCTCGACACCACCCTTTCAAACTTGGCGCCGCGCCAGGCACAAAAATGGCCATACGGCTGGAGATGGGTCCCCCGCCCAAAGAGCCAGCAGGGAAAACTCTGCCTTGTTCTAAAGCTCTTTGGGAACCGCTTGCGTAGCCCCACAGACCTGGGGGCTGCGGGCTTTCCTGCTGCCTTCAGCCTCGACAGCACCCTTTCCCACTTGGCTTCGCGCCAGGCACAAAAATGGCCTATGGCTGGAGATGGGTCCCATGCCCTAAGAGCCAGCTGGGAAAACTATGCCTTGTTCTAAAGCTCTTTGGGAACCGCTTGCGTAGCCCCACAGACCTGGGGGCTGCGGGCTTTCCTGCTGTCTTCAGCCTCAAAGCAACCCTTTCCCACTTGGCGCCCTATCAAGCACAAAAATGGCCTATGGCTGGAGATGGGTCCCATGCCCAAAGAGCCAGCAGGGAAAACTATGCCTTGTTCTAAAGCTCTTTGGGAACCGCTTGCGTAGCCCCACACACCTGGGGGCTGCGGGCTTTCCTGCTGCCTTCAGCCTTGACACCACCCTTTCCCACTTGGCGCCCTATCAAGCACAAAAATGGCCTATGGCTGGAGATGGGTCCCATGCCCAAAGAGCCAGCAGGGAAAACTATGCCTTGTTCTAAAGCTCTTTGGGAACCGCTTGCTTGGCCCCACAGACCTGGGGGCTGCGGGCTTTCCTGCTGCCTTCAGCCTCGACACCACCCTTTCAAACTTGGCGCCGCGCCAGGCACAAAAATGGCCATACGGCTGGAGATGGGTCCCCCGCCCAAAGAGCCAGCAGGGAAAACTATGCCTTGTTCTAAAGCTCTTTGGGAACCGCTTGCGTAGCCCCACAGACCTGGGGGCTGCGGGCTTTCCTGCTGCCTTCACCCTCAAAACCACCCTTTCCCACTTGGCACTGCTCCAGGCTCAAAAATGGCCATACGGCTGGAGATGTGTCCCCCGCCCAAAGAGCCAGCAGGGAAAACTATGCCTTGTTCTAAAGCTCTTTGGGAACCGCTTGCGTAGCCCCACAGACCTGGGGGCTGTGGGCTTTCCTGCTGCCTTCAGCCTCAAAGCCACCCTTTCCCACTTGGCGCCGGGCCAGGCACAAAAATGGCCATACGGCTGGAGATGGGTCCCCCGCCCAAAGAGCCAGCAGGGAAAACTATGCCTTGTTCTAAAGCTCTTTGGGAACCGCTTGCGTAGCCCCACAGACGTGGGGGCTGCGGGCTTTCCTGCTGCCTTCAGCCTCGATACCACCATTTCCCACTTGGCGCTGCGCCATGCACAAAAATGGCCATACGGCTGGAGATGGGTCCCCCGCCCAAAGAGCCAGCAGGGAAAACTATGCCTTCTTCTAAAGCTCTTTGGGAACCGCTTGCGTAGCCCCACAGACGTGGGGGCTGCGGGCTTTCCTGCTGCCTTTAGCCTCGACACCACCCTTTCCCTCTTGGCGCCGCGCCAGGCACAAAAATGGCCGTACGGCTGGAGATGGGTCCCCCGCCCAAAAAGCCAGCAGGGAAAATTATGCCTTGTTCTAAAGCTCTTTGGGAACCGCTTGCGTAGCCGCACAGACCTGGGGGCTGCGGGCTTTCCTGCTGCCTTCAGCCTCGACACCACCCTTTCCCACTTGGCGCCCTATCAAGCACAAAAATGGCCTATGGCTGGAGATGGGTCCCATGCCCAAAGAGCCAGCAGGGAAAACTATGCCTTGTTCTAAAGCTCTTTGGGAACCGCTTGCGTAGCCCCACACACGTGGGGGCTGCGGGCTTTCCTGCTGCCTTCAGCCTCAAAACCACCCTTTCCCACTTGGCCCCCGGCCAGGCACAAAAATGGCCATACGGCTGGAGATGGGTCCCCCGCCCAAAGAGCCAGCAGGGAAAATTATGCCTTGTTCTAAAGCTCTTTGGGAACCGCTTGCGTAGCCCCACAGACCTGGGGGCTGCAGGCTTTGCTGCTGCCTTCAGCCTCAAAACCACCCTTTCCCACTTGGCGCTGCGCCAGGCACAAAAATGGCCATATGGCTGGAGATGGGTCCCCCGCCCAAAGAGCCAGCAGGGAAAATTATGCCTTGTTCTAAAGCTCTTTGGGAACCGCTTGCGTAGCCCCACAGACCTGGGGGCTGCGGGCTTTCCTGCTGCCTTCAAGCCTCAAAGCCACCCTTTCCCACTGGGCGCCGGGCCAGGCACAAAAATGGCCTATGGCTGGAGATGGGTCCCCCGCCCAAAGAGCCAGCAGGGAAAACTATGCCTTGTTCTAAAGCTCTTTGGGAACTGCTTGCGTAGCCCCACAGACCTGGGGGCTGCGGGCTTTCCTGCTGCCTTCAGCCTCGACACCACCCTTTCCCACTTGGCACTGCTCCAGGCTCAAAAATGGCCATACGGCTGGAGATGGGTCCCCCGCCCAGAGAGCCAGCAGGGAAAACTATGCCTTGTTCTAAAGCTCTTTGGGAACCGCTTGCGTAGCCGCACAGACCTGGGGGCTGCGGGCTTTCCTGCTGCCTTCAGTCTCAAAGCCACCCTTTCCCACTTGGCGCCGGGCCAGGCACAAAAATGGCCATACGGCTGGAGATGGGTCCCCCGCCCAAAGAGACAGCAGGGAAAACTATGCCTTGTTCTAAAGCTCTTTGGGAACCGCTTGCGTAGCCCCACAGACGTGGGGGTTGCGGGCTTTCCTGCTGCCTTCAGCCTCGATACCACCATTTCCCACTTGGCGCTGCGCCATGCACGAAAATGGCCATAAGGCTGGAGATGGGTCCCCCGCCCAAAGAGACTGCAGGGAAAACTATGCCTTGTTCTAAAGCTCTTTGGGAACCGCTTGCGTAGCCCCACAGACCTGGGGGCTGCGGGCTTTCCTGCTGCCTTTAGCCTCGACACCACCCTTTCCCTCTTGGCGCCGGGCCAGGCACAAAAATGGCCATATGGCTGGAGATGGGTCCCATGCCCAAAGAGCCAGCAGGGAAAACTATGCCTTGTTCTAAAGCTCTTTGGGAACCGCTTGCGTAGCCCCACAGACCTGGGGGCTGCGGGCTTTGCTGCTGCCTTCAGCCTCAAAGCCACCCTTTCCCACTTGGCGCCGCGCCAGGCACAAAAATGGCCATACGGCTGGAGATGGGTCCCCGGCCCAAAGAGCCAGCAGGGAAAACTATGCCTTGTTCTAAAGCTCTTTGGGAACCGCTTGCTTGGCCCCACAGACCTGGGGGCTGCAGTCTTTGCTGCTGCCTTCAGCCTCAACACCACCCTTTCCCACTTGGCGCCGGGCCAGGGACAAAAATGGCCATACGGCTGGAGATGGGTCCCCTGCCCAAAGAGCCAGCAGGGAAAACTATGCCTTGATCTAAAGCTCTTTGGTGAACCGCTTGCGTAGCCCCACAGACGTGGGGGCTGCGGGCTTTCCTGCTGCCTTCAGCGTCAAAACCACCCTTTCCCACTACGCACCGCGCCAGGCACAAAAATGGCCATACGGCTGGAGATGGGTCCCCCGCCCAAAGAGCCAGCAGGGAAAACTATGCCTTGTTCTAAAGCTCTTTGGGAACCGCTTGCTTGGCCCCACAGACGTGGGGGCTGCGGGCTTTCCTGCTGCCTTCAGCCTCAAAACCACCCTATGCCACTACGCACCGCGTCAGGCACAAAAATAGCCATACGGCTGGAGATGGGTCCCCCACCCAAAGAGCCAGCAGGGAAAACTATGCCTTGTTCTAAAGCTCTTTGGGAACCGCTTGCGTAGCCCCACAGACCTGGGGGCTGCAGGCTTTCCTGCTGTCTTCAGCCTCAAAGCCACCCTTTCCCACTTGGCGCCCTATCAGGCACAAAAATGGCCTATGGGTGGAGATGGGTCCCATGCCCAAAGAGCCAGCAGGGAAAACTATGCCTTGTTCTAAAGCTCTTTGGGAACCGCTTGCGTAGCCCCACAGACCTGGGGGCTGCGGCCTTTCCTGCTGCCTTCAGCCTCGATACCACCATTTCCCACTTGGCGCTGCGCCATGCACAAAAATGGCCATAAGGCTGGAGATGGGTCCCCCGCCCAAAGAGCCAGCAGGGAAAACTATGCCTTGTTCTAAAGCTCTTTGGGAACCGCTTGCGTAGCCCCACAGACCTGGGGGCTGCGGGCTTTCCTGCTGCCTTTAGCCTCGACACCACCCTTTCCCTCTTGGCGCCGGGCCAGGCACAAAAATGGCCATATGGCTGGAGATGGGTCCCATGCCCAAAGAGCCAGCAGGGAAAACTATGCCTTGTTCTAAAGCTCTTTGGGAACCGCTTGCGTAGCCCCACAGACCTGGGGGCTGCGGGCTTTGCTGCTGCCTTCAGCCTCAAAGCCACCCTTTCCCACTTGGCGCCGCGCCAGGCACAAAAATGGCCATACGGCTGGAGATGGGTCCCCCGCCCAAAGAGCCAGCAGGGAAAACTATGCCTTGTTCTAAAGCTCTTTGGGAACCGCTTGCTTGGCCCCACAGACCTGGGGGCTGCAGGCTTTGCTGCTGCCTTCAGCCTCAACACCACCCTTTCCCACTTGGCGCCGGGCCAGGGACAAAAATGGCCATACGGCTGGAGATGGGTCCCCTGCCCAAAGAGCCAGCAGGGAAAACTATGCCTTGTTCTAAAGCTCTTTGGTGAACCGCTTGCGTAGCCCCACAGACCTGGGGGCTGCGGGCTTTCCTGCTGCCTTCAGCGTCAAAACCACCCTTTCCCACTACGCACCGCGCCAGGCACAAAAATGGCCATACGGCTGGAGATGGGTCCCCCGCCCAAAGAGCCAGCAGGGAAAACTATGCCTTGTTCTAAAGCTCTTTGGGAACCGCTTGCTTGGCCCCACAGACGTGGGGGCTGCGGGCTTTCCTGCTGCCTTCAGCCTCAAAACCACCCTATGCCACTACGCACCGCGTCAGGCACAAAAATAGCCATACGGCTGGAGATGGGTCCCCCACCCAAAGAGCCAGCAGGGAAAACTATGCCTTGTTCTAAAGCTCTTTGGGAACCGCTTGCGTAGCCCCACAGACCTGGGGGCTGCAGGCTTTCCTGCTGTCTTTAGCCTCAAAGCCACCCTTTCTCACTTGGCGCCCTATCAGGCACAAAAATGGCCTATGGGTGGAGATGGGTCCCATGCCCAAAGAGCCAGCAGGGAAAACTATGCCTTGTTCTAAAGCTCTTTGGGAACCGCTTGCGTAGCCCCACAGACCTGGGGGCTGCGGGCTTTCCTGCTGCCTTCAGCCTCAAAGCCACCCTTTCCCACTTGGCGCTGCGCCATGCAGAAAAATGGCCATACGGCTGGAGATGGGTCCCCCGCCCAAAGAGCCAGCAGGGAAAACTATGCCTTGTTCTAAAGCTCTTTGGGAACTGCTTGCGTAGCTCCACAGACCTGGGGGCTGCGGGCTTTCCTGCTGACTTTAGCCTCGACACCACCCTTTCCCTCATGGCGCCGCGCCAGGCACAAAAATGGCCGTACGGCTGGAGATGGGTCCCCCGTCCGAAGAGCCAGCAGGGAAAATTATGCCTTGTTCTAAAGCTCTTTGGGAACCGCTTGCGTAGCCCCACAGACCTGGGGGCTGCGGGCTTTCCTGCTGCCTTCAGCCTCGACACCACCCTTTCCCACTTGGCGCCCTATCAAGCACAAAAATGGCCTATGGCTGGAGATGGGTCCCATGCCCAAAGAGCCAGCAGGGAAAACTATGCCTTGTTCTAAAGCTCTTTGGGAACCGCTTGCGTAGCCCCACACACGTGGGGGCTGCGGGCTTTCCTGCTGCCTTCAGCCTCAAAACCACCCTTTCCCACTTGGCCCCCGGCCAGGCACAAAAATGGCCATACGGCTGGAGATGGGTCCCCCGAACAAAGAGCCAGCAGGGAAAATTATGCCTTGTTCTAAAGCTCTTTGGGAACCGCTTGCGTAGACCCACAGACCTGGGGGCTGCGGGCTTTCCTGCTGCCTTTAGCCTCGACACCACCCTTTCCCTCTTGGCTCCGCGCCAGGCACAAAAATGGCCGTACGGCTGTAGATGGGTCCCCCGCCCAAAGAGCCAGCAGGGAAAACTATGCCTTGTTCTAAAGCTCTTTGGGAACCGCTTGCGTAGCCGCACAGACCTGGGGGCTGCGGGCTTTCCTGCTGCCTTCAGCCTCAAAGGCACCCTTTGCCACTTTGCGCCGCATCAGGCACAAAAATGGCCATACGGCTGGAGATGGGTCCCCCGCCCAAAGAGCCAGCAGGGAAAACTATGCCTTGTTCTAAAGCTCTTTGGGAACCGCTTGCGTAGCCCCACAGACCTTGGGGCTGCGGGCTTTCCTGCTGCCTTCAGCCTCGACAGCACCCTTTCCCACTTGGCTTCGCGCCAGGCACAAAAATGGCCTATGGCTGGAGATGGGTCCCATGCCCTAAGAGCCAGCTGGGAAAACTATGCCTTGTTCTAAAGCTCTTTGGGAACCGCTTGCGTAGCACCACAGACCTGGGGGCTGCAGGCTTTGCTCCTGCCTTCAGCCTCAAAGCCACCCTTTCCCACCTGGCGGCGCGCCAGGCTCAAAAATGGCCATACGGCTGGAGATGGGTCCCCCGCCCAGAGAGCCAGCAGCGAAAACTATGCCTTGTTCTAAAGCTCTTTGGGAACCGCTTGCGTAGCCCCACAGACCTGGGGGCTGCGCGCTTTCCTGCTGTCTTCAGCCTCAAAGCAACCCTTTCCCAATTGGCGCCCTATCAAGCACAAAAATGGCCTATGGCTGGAGATGGGTCCCATGCCCAAAGAGCCAGAAGGGAAAAACTATGCCTTGTTCTAAAGCTCTTTGGGAACCGCTTGCGTAGCCCCACACACCTGGGGGCTGCGGGCTTTCCTGCTGCCTTCAGCCTCAAAACCACCCTTTCCCACTTGGCCCCCGGCCAGGCACAAAAATGGCCATACGGCTGGAGATGGGTCCCCCGCCCAAAGAGCCAGCAGGGAAAACTATGCCTTGTTCTAAAGCTCTTTGGGAACCGCTTGCGTAGCCCCACAGACCTGGGGGCTGCGGGCTTTGCTGCTGCCTTCAGCCTCAAAACCACCCTTTCCCACTTGGCGCTGCGCCAGGCACAAAAATGGCCATACGGCTGGAGATGGGTCCCCCGCCCAAAGAGCCAGCAGGGAAAATTATGCCTTGTTCTAAAGCTCTTTGGGAACCGCTTGCGTAGCCCCACAGACCTGGGGGCTGCGGGCTTTCCTGCTGCCTTTAGCCTCGACACAACCCTTTCCCACTTGGCGCCGCGCCAGGCTCAAAAATGGCCATACGGCTGGAGATGGGTCCCATGCCCAAAGAGCCAGCAGGGAAAACTATGCCTTGTTCTAAAGCTCTTTGGGAACCGCTTGCGTAGCCCCACAGACCTGGGGGCTGCGGGCTTTCCTGCTGCCTTCAAGCCTCAAAGCCACCCTTTCCCACTGGGCGCCGGGCCAGGCACAAAAATGGCCTATGGCTGGAGATGGTTCCCCCGAACAAAGAGCCAGCAGGGAAAACTATGCCTTGTTCTAAAGCTCTTTGGGAACCGCTTGCTTGGCCCCACAGACGTGGGGGCTGCGGGCTTTCCTGCTGCCTTCAGCCTCGACACCACCCTTTCCCACTTGGCGCCGCGCCAGGCACAAAAATGGCCATAGGGCTGGAGATGGGTCCCCCGCCCAAAGAGCCAGCAGGGAAAACTATGCCTTGTTCTAAAGCTCTTTGGGAACCGCTTGCGTAGCCCCACAGACCTGGGGGCTGCGGGCTTTCCTGCTGCCTTCACCCTCAAAACCACCCTTTCCCACTTGGCACTGCTCCAGGCTCAAAAATGGCCATACGGCTGCAGATGGGTCCCCAGCCCAGAGAGCCAGCAGGGAAAACTATGCCTTGTTCTAAAGCTCTTTGGGAACCACTTGCGTAGCCCCACAGACCTGGGGGCTGCGGGCTTTGCTGCTGCCTTCAGCCTCAAAGCCACCCTTTCCCACTTGGCGCCGGGCCAGGCACAAAAATGGCCATACGGCTGGAGATGGGTCCCCCGCCCAAAGAGCCAGCAGGGAAAACTATGCCTTGTTCTAAAGCTCTTTGGGAACCGCTTGCTTGGCCCCACAAACTTGGGGACTGCAGTCTTTGCTGCTGCCTTCAGCCTCAACACCACCCTATGCCACTACGCACCGCGTCAGGCACAAAAATAGCCATACGGCTGGAGATGGGTCCCCCACCCAAAGAGCCAGCAGGGAAAACTATGCCTTGTTCTAAAGCTCTTTGGGAACCGCTTGCGTAGCCCCACAGACCTGGGGGCTGCAGGCTTTCCTGCTGTCTTCAGCCTCAAAGCCACCCTTTCCCACTTGGCGCCCTATCAGGCACAAAAATGGCCTATGGGTGGAGATGGGTCCCATGCCCAAAGAGCCAGCAGGGAAAACTATGCCTTGTTCTAAAGCTCTTTGGGAACCGCTTGCGTAGCCCCACAGACCTGGGGGCTGCGGCCTTTCCTGCTGCCTTCAGCCTCGATACCACCATTTCCCACTTGGCGCTGCGCCATGCACAAAAATGGCCATAAGGCTGGAGATGGGTCCCCCGCCCAAAGAGCCAGCAGGGAAAACTATGCCTTGTTCTAAAGCTCTTTGGGAACCGCTTGCGTAGCGCCACAGACCTGGGGGCTGCGGGCTTTCCTGCTGCCTTTAGCCTCGACACCACCCTTTCCCTCTTGGCGCCGGGCCAGGCACAAAAATGGCCATATGGCTGGAGATGGGTCCCATGCCCAAAGAGCCAGCAGGGAAAACTATGCCTTGTTCTAAAGCTCTTTGGGAACCGCTTGCGTAGCCCCACAGACCTGGGGGCTGCGGGCTTTGCTGCTGCCTTCAGCCTCAAAGCCACCCTTTCCCACTTGGCGCCGTGCCAGGCACAAAAATGGCCATACGGCTGGAGATGGGTCCCCCGCCCAAAGAGCCAGCAGGGAAAACTATGCCTTGTTCTAAAGCTCTTTGGGAACCGCTTGCTTGGCCCCACAGACCTGGGGGCTGCAGGCTTTGCTGCTGCCTTCAGCCTCAACACCACCCTTTCCCACTTGGCGCCGGGCCAGGGACAAAAATGGCCATACGGCTGGAGATGGGTCCCCTGCCCAAAGAGCCAGCAGGGAAAACTATGCCTTGTTCTAAAGCTCTTTGGGAACCGCTTGCGTAGCCCCACAGACCTGGGGGCTGCAGGGTTTCCTGCTGTCTTTAGCCTCAAAGCCACCCTTTCTCACTTGGCGCCCTATCAGGCACAAAAATGGCCTATGGGTGGAGATGGGTCCCATGCCCAAAGAGCCAGCAGGGAAAACTATGCCTTGTTCTAAAGCTCTTTGGGAACCGCTTGCGTAGCCCCACAGACCTGGGGGCTGCGGGCTTTCCTGCTGCCTTCAGCCTCAAAGCCACCCTTTCCCACTTGGCGCTGCGCCATGCAGAAAAATGGCCATACGGCTGGAGATGGGTCCCCCGCCCAAAGAGCCAGCAGGGAAAACTATGCCTTGTTCTAAAGCTCTTTGGGAACTGCTTGCGTAGCTCCACAGACCTGGGGGCTGCGGGCTTTCCTGCTGACTTTAGCCTCGACACCACCCTTTCCCTCATGGCGCCGCGCCAGGCACAAAAATGGCCGTACGGCTGGAGATGGGTCCCCCGTCCGAAGAGCCAGCAGGGAAAATTATGCCTTGTTCTAAAGCTCTTTGGGAACCGCTTGCGTAGCCCCACAGACCTGGGGGCTGCGGGCTTTCCTGCTGCCTTCAGCCTCGACACCACCCTTTCCCACTTGGCGCCCTATCAAGCACAAAAATGGCCTATGGCTGGAGATGGGTCCCATGCCCAAAGAGCCAGCAGGGAAAACTATGCCTTGTTCTAAAGCTCTTTGGGAACCGCTTGCGTAGCCCCACACACGTGGGGGCTGCGGGATTTCCTGCTGCCTTCAGCCTCAAAACCACCCTTTCCCACTTGGCCCCCGGCCAGGCACAAAAATGGCCATACGGCTGGAGATGGGTCCCCCGAACAAAGAGCCAGCAGGGAAAATTATGCCTTGTTCTAAAGCTCTTTGGGAACCGCTTGCGTAGCCCCACAGACCTGGGGGCTGCGGGCTTTCCTGCTGCCTTTAGCCTCGACACCACCCTTTCCCTCTTGGCTCCGCGCCAGGCACAAAAATGGCCGTACGGCTGTAGATGGGTCCCCCGCCCAAAGAGCCAGCAGGGAAAACTATGCCTTGTTCTAAAGCTCTTTGGGAACCGCTTGCGTAGCCGCACAGACCTGGGGGCTGCGGGCTTTCCTGCTGCCTTCAGCCTCAAAGCCACCCTTTCCCACTTTGCGCCGCATCAGGCACAAAAATGGCCATACGGCTGGAGATGGGTCCCCCGCCCAAAGAGCCAGCAGGGAAAACTATGCCTTGTTCTAAAGCTCTTTGGGAACCGCTTGCGTAGCCCCACAGACCTGGGGGCTGCAGGCTTTCCTGCTGCCTTCAGCCTCAAAACCACCCTTTCCCACTACGCAACACGCCAGGCATAAAAATAGCCATACGACTGGAGATGGGTCCCCCGCCCAAAGAGCCAGCAGGGAAAACTATGCCTTGTTCTAAAGCTCTTTGGGAACCGCTTGCGTAGCCCCACAGACCTTGGGGCTGCGGGCTTTCCTGCTGCCTTCAGCCTCGACAGCACCCTTTCCCACTTGGCTTCGCGCCAGGCACAAAAATGGCCTATGGCTGGAGATGGGTCCCATGCCCTAAGAGCCAGCTGGGAAAACTATGCCTTGTTCTAAAGCTCTTTGGGAACCGCTTGCGTAGCACCACAGACCTGGGGGCTGCAGGCTTTGCTCCTGCCTTCAGCCTCAAAGCCACCCTTTCCCACCTGGCGGCGCGCCAGGCTCAAAAATGGCCATACGGCTGGAGATGGGTCCCCCGCCCAGAGAGCCAGCAGGGAAAACTATGCCTTGTTCTAAAGCTCTTTGGGAACCGCTTGCGTAGCCCCACAGACCTGGGGGCTGCGCGCTTTCCTGCTGTCTTCAGCCTCAAAGCAACCCTTTCCCACTTGGCGCCCTATCAAGCACAAAAATGGCCTATGGCTGGAGATGGGTCCCATGCCCAAAGAGCCAGAAGGGAAAAACTATGCCTTGTTCTAAAGCTCTTTGGGAACCGCTTGCGTAGCCCCACACACCTGGGGGCTGCGGGCTTTCCTGCTGCCTTCAGCCTCAAAACCACCCTTTCCCACTTGGCCCCCGGCCAGGCACAAAAATGGCCATACGGCTGGAGATGGGTCCCCCGCCCAAAGAGCCAGCAGGGAAAAATATGCCTTGTTCTAAAGCTCTTTGGGAACCGCTTGCGTAGCCCCACAGACCTGGGGGCTGCGGGCTTTGCTGCTGCCTTCAGCCTCAAAACCACCCTTTCCCACTTGGCGCTGCGCCAGGCACAAAAATGGCCATACGGCTGGAGATGGGTCCCCCGCCCAAAGAGCCAGCAGGGAAAATTATGCCTTGTTCTAAAGCTCTTTGGGAACCGCTTGCGTAGCCCCACAGACCTGGGGGCTGCGGGCTTTCCTGCTGCCTTTAGCCTCGACACAACCCTTTCCCACTTGGCGCCGCGCCAGGCTCAAAAATGGCCATACGGCTGGAGATGGGTCCCATGCCCAAAGAGCCAGCAGGGAAAACTATGCCTTGTTCTAAAGCTCTTTGGGAACCGCTTGCGTAGCCCCACAGACCTGGGGGCTGCGGGCTTTCCTGCTGCCTTCAAGCCTCAAAGCCACCCTTTCCCACTGGGCGCCGGGCCAGGCACAAAAATGGCCTATGGCTGGAGATGGGTCCCCCGAACAAAGAGCCAGCAGGGAAAACTATGCCTTGTTCTAAAGCTCTTTGGGAACTGCTTGCATAGCCCCACAGACCTGGGGGCTGCAGGCTTTCCTGCTGCCTTCAGCCTCAAAGCCACCCTTTCCCACTTGGCGCCCTATCAAGCACAAAAATGGCCTATGGCTGGAGATGGGTCCCAGGCCCAAAGAGCCAGCAGGGAAAACTATGCCTTGTTCTAAAGCTCTTTGGAAACCGCTTGCTTGGCCCCACAGACGTGGGGGCTGCGGGCTTTCCTGCTGCCTTCAGCCTCGACACCACCCTTTCCCACTTGGCACTGCTCCAGGCTCAAAAATGGCCATACGGCTGCAGATGGGTCCCCCGCCCAGAGAGCCAGCAGGGAAAACTATGCCTTGTTCTAAAGCTCTTTGGGAACCACTTGCGTAGCCCCACAGACCTGGGGGCTGCGGGCTTTCCTGCTGCCTTTAGCCTCGACACAACCCTTTCCCACTTGGCGCTGCGCCAGGCACAAAAATGGCCATACGGCTGGAGATGGGTCCCCCGCCCAAAGAGCCAGCAGGGAAAACTATGCCTTGTTCTAAAGCTCTTTGGGAACCGCTTGCTTGGCCCCACAAACTTGGGGACTGCAGTCTTTGCTGCTGCCTTCAGCCTCAACACCACCCTTTCCCACTACGCACCGCGCCAGGCACAAAAATGGCCATACGGCTGGAGATGGGTCCCCTGTCAAAAGAGCCAGCAGGGAAAACTATGCCTTGTTCTAAAGCTCTTTGGGAACCGCTTGCGTAGCCCCACAGACCTGGGGGCTGCGGGCTTTCCTGCTGCCTTCAGATTCAAAGCCACCCTTTCCCTCTTGGGGCTTCGCCAGGCACAAAAATGGCCATACGGCTGGAGATGGGTCCCCCGCCCAAAGAGCCAGCAGGGAAAACTATGCCTTGTTCTAAAGCTCTTTGGGAACCGCTTGCGTAGCCCCACAGACCTGGGGGCTGCGGGCTTTCCTGCTGCCTTCAGGCTCGACACCACCCTTTCCCACTTGGCGCCGCGCCAGGCACAAAAATGGCCTATGGCTGGAGATGGGTCCCATGCCCAAAGAGCCAGCAGGGAAAACTATGCCTTGTTCTAAAGCTCTTTGGGAACCGCTTGCTTGGCCCCACAGACGTGGGGGCTGCGGGCTTTCCTGCTGCCTTCAGCCTCGACACCACCCTTTCCCACTTGGCACTGCTCCAGGCTCAAAAATGGCCATATGGCTGGAGATGGGTCCCCCGCCCAAAGAGCCAGCAGGGAAAACTATGCCTTGTTCTAAAGCTCTTTGGGAACCGCTTGCTTGGCCCCACAGACGTGGGGGCTGCGGGCTTTCCTGCTGCCTTCAGCCTCAAAACCACCCTATGCCACTACGCACCGCGCCAGGCACAAAAATGGCCTATGGCTGGAGATGGGTCCCCCGCCCAAAGAGCCAGCAGGGAAAACTATGCCTTGTTCTAAATCTCTTTGGGAACTGCTTGCGTAGCCCCACAGACCTGGGGGCTGCGGGCTTTCCTGCTGCCTTCAGCCACGACACCACCCTTTCCCACTTGGCACTGCTCCAGGTTCAAAAATGGCCATACGGCTGGAGATGGGTCCCCTGCCAAAAGAGCCAGCAGGGAAAACTATGCCTTGTTCTAAAGCTCTTTGGGAACCGCTTTTGTAGCCCCACAGACCTGGGGGCTGCGGGCTTTCCTGCTGCCTTCAGCCTCAAAGCCACCCTTTCGCACTTGGGGCTTCGCCAGGCACAAAAATGGCCATATGGCTGGAGATGGGTCCCCCGCCCAAAGAGCCAGCAGGGAAAACTATGCCTTGTTCTAAAGCTCTTTGGGAACCGCTTGCGTAGCCCCACAGACCTGGGGGCTGCGGGCTTTCCTGCTGCCTTCAGCCTCAAAGCCACCCTTTCCCACTTGGCGCCGCGCCAGGCACAAAAATGGCCATACGGCTGGAGATGGGTCCCATGCCCAAAGAGCCAGCAGGGAAAACTATGCCTTCTTCTAAAGCTCTTTGGGAACCGCTTGCTTGGCCCCACAGACCTGGGGGCTGCAGGCTTTGCTGCTGCCTTCAGCCTCGACACCACCCTTACCCACTTGGCGCCGCGCCAGGCACAAAAATGGCCATACGGCTGGAGATGGGTCCCCCGCCCAAAGAGCCAGCAGGGAAAACTATGCCTTGTTCTAAAGCTCTTTGGGAACCGCTTGCGTAGCCCCACAGACCTGGGGGCTGCGGGCTTTCCTGCTGCCTTCAGCGTCAAAACCACCCTTTCCCACTACGCACCGCGCCAGGCACAAAAATGGCCATACGGCTGGAGATGGGTCCCCCGCCCAAAGAGCCAGCAGGGAAAACTATGCCTTGTTCTAAAGCTCTTTGGGAACCGCTTGCTTGGCCCCACAGACGTGGGGGCTGCGGGCTTTCCTGCTGCCTTCAGCCTCAAAACCACCCTAAGCCACTGCGCACCGCGTCAGGCACAAAAATAGCCATACGGCTGGAGATGGGTCCCCCACCCAAAGAGCCAGCAGGGAAAACTATGCCTTGTTCTAAAGCTCTTTGGGAACCGCTTGCGTAGCCCCACAGACCTGGGGGCTGCAGGCTTTCCTGCTGTCTTCAGCCTCAAAGCCACCCTTTCCCACTTGGCGCCCTATCAGGCACAAAAATGGCCTATGGGTGGAGATGGGTCCCATGCCCAAAGAGCCAGCAGGGAAAACTATGCCTTGTTCTAAAGCTCTTTGGGAACCGCTTGCGTAGCCCCACAGACCTGGGGGCTGCGGGCTTTGCTGCTGCCTTCAGCCTCAAAGCCACCCTTTCCCACTTGGCGCCGCGCCAGGCACAAAAATGGCCATACGGCTGGAGATGGGTCCCCCGCCCAAAGAGCCAGCAGGGAAAACTATGCCTTGTTCTAAAGCTCTTTGGGAACCGCTTGCTTGGCCCCACAGACCTGGGGGCTGCAGTCTTTGCTGCTGCCTTCAGCCTCAAAGCCACCCTTTCCCACTTGGCGCTGCGCCATGCACAAAAATGGCCATACGGCTGGAGATGGGTCCCCCGCCCAAAGAGCCAGCAGGGAAAACTATGCCTTGTTCTAAAGCTCTTTGGGAACCGCTTGCTTGGCCCCAAAGACCTGGGGGCTGCGGGCTTTCCTGCTGCCTTTAGCCTCAACACCACCCTTTCCCTCTTGGCGCCGCGCCAGGCACAAAAATGGCCGTACGGCTGGAGATGGGTCCCCCGCCCAAAGAGCCAGCAGGGAAAATTATGCCTTGTTCTAAAGCTCTTTGGGAACCGCTTGCGTAGCCGCACAGACCTGGGGGCTGCGGGCTTTCCTGCTGCCTTCAGCCTCGACACCGCCCTTTCCCACTTGGCGCCCTATCAAGCACAAAAATGGCCTATGGCTGGAGATGGGTCCCATGCCCAAAGAGCCAGCAGGGAAAACTATGCCTTGTTCTAAAGCTCTTTGGGAACCGCTTGCGTAGCCCCACACACGTGGGGGCTGCGGGCTTTCCTGCTGCCTTCAGCCTCAAAACCACCCTTTCCCACTTGGCCCCCGGCCAGGCACAAAAATGGCCATACGGCTGGAGATGGGTCCCCCGCCCAAAGAGCCAGCAGGGAAAACTATGCCTTGTTCTAAAGCTCTTTGGGAACCGCTTGCGTAGCCCCACAGACCTGGGGGCTGCAGGCTTTCCTGCTGCCTTCAGCCTCAAAACCACCCTTTCCCACTACGCAACGCGCCAGGCATAAAAATAGCCATACGACTGGAGATGGGTCCCCCGCCCAAAGAGCCAGCAGGAAAACTATGCCTTGTTCTAAAGCTCTTTGGGAACCGCTTGCGTAGCCCCACAGACCTGGGGGCTGCGGGCTTTCCTGCTGCCTTCAGCCTCGACAGCACCCTTTCCCACTTGGCTTCGCGCCAGGCACAAAAATGGCCTATGGCTGGAGATGGGTCCCATGCCCTAAGAGCCAGCTGGGAAAACTATGCCTTGTTCTAAAGCTCTTTGGGAACCGCTTGCGTAGCACCACAGACCTGGGGGCTGCAGGCTTTGCTCCTGCCTTCAGCCTCAAAGCCACCCTTTCCCACCTGGCGCCGCGCCAGGCTCAAAAATGGCCATACGGCTGGAGATGGGTCCCCCGCCCAGAGAGCCAGCAGGGAAAACTATGCCTTGTTCTAAAGCTCTTTGGGAACCGCTTGCGTAGCCCCACAGACCTGGGGGCTGCGGGCTTTCCTGCTGTCTTCAGCCTCAAAGCAACCCTTTCCCACTTGGCGCCCTATCAAGCACAAAAATGGCCTATGGCTGGAGATGGGTCCCATGCCCAAAGACCTAGCAGGGAAAACTATGCCTTGTTCTAAAGCTCTTTGGGAACCGCTTGCGTAGCCCCACACACCTGGGGGCTGCGGGCTTTCCTGCTGCCTTCAGCCTCAAAACCACCCTTTCCCACTTGGCCCCCGGCCAGGCACAAAAATGGCCATACGGCTGGAGATGGGTCCCCCGCCCAAAGAGCCAGCAGGGAAAACTATGCCTTGTTCTAAAGCTCTTTGGGAACCGCTTGCGTAGCCCCACAGACCTGGGGGCTGCAGGCTTTGCTGCTGCCTTCAGCCTCAAAACCACCCTTTCCCACTTGGCGCTGCGCCAGGCACAAAAATGGCCATACGGCTGGAGATGGGTCCCCCGCCCAAAGAGCCAGCAGGGAAAATTATGCCTTGTTCTAAAGCTCTTTGGGAACCGCTTGCGTAGCCCCACAGACCTGGGGGCTGCGGGCTTTCCTGCTGCCTTTAGCCTCGACACAACCCTTTCCCACTTGGCGCCGCGCCAGGCTCAAAAATGGCCATACGGCTGGAGATGGGTCCCCCTCCCAGAGAGCCAGCAGGGAAAACTATGCCTTGTTCTAAAGCTCTTTGGGAACCGCTTGCGTAGCCCCACAGACCTGGGGGCTGCGGGCTTTCCTGCTGCCTTCAAGCCTCAAAGCCACCCTTTCCCACTGGGCGCCGGGCCAGGCACAAAAATGGCCTATGGCTGGAGATGGGTCCCCCGAACAAAGAGCCAGCAGGGAAAACTATGCCTTGTTCTAAAGCTCTTTGGGAACTGCTTGCGTAGCCCCACAGACCTGGGGGCTGCAGGCTTTCCTGCTGCCTTCAGCCTCAAAGCCACCCTTTCCCACTTGGCGCCCTATCAAGCACAAAAATGGCCTATGGCTGGAGATGGGTCCCCCGCCCAAAGAGCCAGCAGGGAAAACTATGCCTTGTTCTAAAGCTCTTTGGGAACCGCTTGCTTGGCCCCACAGATGTGGGGGCTGCGGGCTTTCCTGCTGCCTTCAGCCTCAAAACCACCCTTTCCCACTTGGCGCCGCGCCAGGCACAAAAATGGCCATACGGCTGGAGATGGGTCCCCCGCCCAAAGAGCCAGCAGGGAAAACTATGCCTTGTTCTAAAGCTCTTTGGGAACCGCTTGCGTATCCCCACAGACCTGGGGGCTGCGGGCTTTCCTGCTGCCTTCACCCTCAAAACCACCCTTTCCCACTTGGCACTGCTCCAGGCTCAAAAATGGCCATACGGCTGCAGATGGGTCCCCCGCCCAAAGAGCCAGCAGGGAAAACTATGCCTTGTTCTAAAGCTCTTTGGGAACCGCTTGCGTAGCCCCACAGACCTGGGGGCTGCGGGCTTTGCTGCTGCCTTCAGCCTCAAAGCCACCCTTTCCCACTTGGCGCCGGGCCAGGCACAAAAATGGCCATACGGCTGGAGATGGGTCCCCCGCCCAAAGAGCCAGCAGGGAAAACTATGCCTTGTTCTAAAGCTCTTTGGGAACCGCTCGCTTGGCCCCACAGACCTGGGGGCTGCAGTCTTTGCTGCTGTCTTCAGCCTCAACACCACCCTTTCCCACTACGCACCGCGCCAGGCACAAAAATGGCCATACGGCTGGAGATGGGTCCCCTGCCAAAAGAGCCAGCAGGGAAAACTATGCATTGTTCTAAAGCTCTTTGGGAACCGCTTGCGTAGCCCCACAGACCTGGGGGCTGCGGGCTTTCCTGCTGCCTTCAGCCTCGACACCACCCTTTCCCACTTGGCGCTGCGCCAGGCTCAAAAATGGCCATACGGCTGGAGATGGGTCCCCCGCCCTAAGAGCCAGCAGGGAAAATTATGCCTTGTTCTAAAGCTCTTTGGGAACCGCTTGCGTAGCCCCACAGACCTGGGGGCTGCAGGCTTTGCTCCTGCCTTCAGCCTCAAAGCAACCCTTTCCCACCTGGCGCCGCGCCAGGCTCAAAAATGGCCATACGGCTGGAGATGGGTCCCCCGCCCAAAGAGCCAGCAGGGAAAACTATGCCTTGTTCTAAAGCTCTTTGGGAACCGCTTGCGTAGCCCCACAGACCTGGGGGCTGCAGGCTTTCCTGCTGTCTTCAGCCTCGACACCACCCTTTCCCACTTGGCGCCCTATCAGGCACAAAAATGGCCATACGGCTGGAGATGGGTCCCCCGCCCAAAGAGCCAGCAGGGAAAACTATGCCTTGTTCTAAAGCTCTTTGGGAACCGCTTGCGTAGCCCCACAGACCTGGGGGCTGCGGGCTTTGCTGCTGCCTTCAGCCTCGACACCACCCTTTCCCACTTGGCGCCGCGCCAGGCACAAAAATGGCCATACGGCTGGAGATGGGTCCCCCGCCCAAAGAGCCAGCAGGGAAAACTATGCCTTGTTCTAAAGCTCTTTGGGAACCGCTTGCTTGGCCCCAGAGACGTGGGGGCTGCGGGCTTTCCTGCTGCCTTCAGCCTCGACACCACCCTTTCCCACTTGGCGCCGCGCCAAGCACAAAAATGGCCATACGGCTGGAGATGGGTCCCCCGCCCAAAGAGCCAGCAGGGAAAATTATGCCTTGTTCTAAAGCTCTTTGGGAACCGCTTGCGTAGCCCCACAGACGTGGGGGCTGCAGGCTTTCCTGCTGTCTTCAGCCTCAAAGCCACCCTTTCCCACTTGGCGCCCTATCAGGCACAAAAATGGCCTATGGGTGGAGATGGGTCCCCTGCCCAAAGAGCCAGCAGGGAAAACTATGCCTTGTTCTAAAGCTCTTTGGGAACCGCTTGCTTGGCCCCACAGACGTGGGGGCTGCGGGCTTTCCTGCTGTCTTCAGCCTCGACACCACCCTTTCCCACTTGGCGCCCTATCAGGCACAAAAATGGCCATACGGCTGGAGATGGGTCCCCCGCCCAAAGAGCCAGCAGGGAAAACTATGCCTTGTTCTAAAGCTCTTTGGGAACCGCTTGCGTAGCCCCACAGACCTGGGGGCTGCAGGCTTTGCTGCTGCCTTCAGCCTCGACACCACCCTTACCCACTTGGCGCCGCGCCAGGTACAAAAATGGCCATACGGCTGGAGATGGGTCCCCCGCCCAAAGAGCCAGCAGGGAAAACTATGCCTTGTTCTAAAGCTCTTTGGGAACCGCTTGCGTAGCCCCACAGACCTGGGGGCTGCGGGCTTTCCTGCTGCCTTTAGCCTCGACACCACCCTTTCCCTCTTGGCGCCGGGCCAGGCACAAAAATGGCCATACGGCTGGAGATGGGTCCCATGCCCAAAGACCCAGCAGGGAAAACTATGCCTTGTTCTAAAGGTCTCTGGGAACCGCTTGCGTAGCCCCACAGACCTGGGGGCTGCGGGCTTTGCTGCTGCCTTCAGCCTCAAAGCCACCCTTTCCCACTTGGCGCCGCGCCAGGCACAAAAATGGCCATACGGCTGGAGATGGGTCCCATGCCCAAAGAGCCAGCAGGGAAAAATATGCCTTGTTCTAAAGCTCTTTGGGAACCGCTTGCTTGGCCCCACAGACCTGGGGGCTGCAGGCTTTGCTGCTGCCTTCAGCCTCGACACCACCCTTACCCACTTGGCGCCGCGCCAGGCACAAAAATGGCCATACGGCTGGAGATGGGTCCCCCGCCCAAAGAGCCAGCAGGGAAAACTATGCCTTGTTCTAAAGCTCTTTGGGAACCGCTTGCGTAGCCCCTCAGACCTGGGGGCTGCGGGCTTTCCTGCTGCCTTCAGCGTCAAAACCACCCTATGCCACTACGCACCGCGTCAGGCACAAAAATAGCCATACGGCTGGAGATGGGTCCCCCGCCCAAAGAGCCAGCAGGGAAAACTATGCCTTGTTCTAAAGCTCTTTGGGAACCGCTTGCGTAGCCCCACAGACCTGGGGGCTGCAGGCTTTCCTGCTGTCTTCAGCCTCAAAGCCACCCTTTCCCACTTGGCGCCCTATCAGGCACAAAAATGGCCTATGGGTGGAGATGGGTCCCATGCCCAAAGAGCCAGCAGGGAAAACTATGCCTTGTTCTAAAGCTCTTTGGGAACCGCTTGCGTAGCCCCACAGACGTGGGGGCTGCGGGCTTTCCTGCTGCCTTCAGCCTCGATACCACCATTTCCCACTTGGCGCTGCGCCATGCACAAAAATGGCCATACGGCTGGAGATGGGTCCCCCGCCCAAAGAGCCAGCAGGGAAAACTATGCCTTGTTCTAAAGCTCTTTGGGAACCGCTTGCGTAGCCCCACAGACCTGGGGGCTGCGGGCTTTCCTGCTGCCTTTAGCCTCGACACCACCCTTTCCCTCTTGGCGCCGCGCCAGGCACAAAAATGGCCGTACGGCTGGAGATGGGTCCCCCGCCCAAAGAGCCAGCAGGGAAAACTATGCCTTGTTCTAAAGCTCTTTGGGAACCGCTTGCGTAGCCCCACAGACCTGGGGGCTGCAGGCTTTCCTGCTGCCTTCAGCCTCAAAACCACCCTTTCCCACTACGCAACGCGCCAGGCATAAAAATAGCCATACGACTGGAGATGGGTCCCCCGCCCAAAGAGCCAGCAGGGAAAACTATGCCTTGTTCTAAAGCTCTTTGGGAACCGCTTGCGTAGCCCCACAGACCTTGGGGCTGCGGGCTTTCCTGCTGCCTTCAGCCTCGACAGCACCCTTTCCCACTTGGCGCCGCGCCAGGCACAAAAATGGCCTATGTCTGGAGATGGGTCCCATGCCCTAAGAGCCAGCTGGGAAAACTATGCCTTGTTCTAAAGCTCTTTGGGAACCGCTTGCGTAGCACCACAGACCTGGGGGTTGCGGGCTTTGCTCCTGCCTTCAGCCTCAAAGCCACCCTTTCCCACTTGGCGCCCTATCAAGCACAAAAATGGCCATACGGCTGGAGATGGGTCCCCCGCCCAGAGAGCCAGGAGGGAAAACTATGCCTTGTTCTAAAGCTCTTTGGGAACCGCTTGCATAGCCCCACAGACCTGGGGGCTGCGGGCTTTCCTGCTGTCTTCAGCCTCAAAGCAACCCTTTCCCACTTGGCGCCCTATCAAGCACAAAAATGGCCTATGGCTGGAGATGGGTCCCATGCCCAAAGAGCCAGCAGGGAAAACTATGCCTTGTTCTAAAGCTCTTTGGGAACCGCTTGCTTGGCCCCACAGACCTAGGGGCTGCGGGCTTTCCTGCTGCCTTCAGCCTCAAAACCACCCTTTCCCACTTGGCCCCCGGCCAGGCACAAAAATGGCCATACGGCTGGAGATGGGTCCCCCGCCCAAAGAGCCAGCAGGGAAAACTATGCCTTGTTCTAAAGCTCTTTGGGAACCGCTTGCGTAGCCCCACAGACCTGGGGGCTGCAGGCTTTGCTGCTGCCTTCAGCCTCAAAACCACCCTTTCCCACTTGGCGCTGCGCCAGGCACAAAAATGGCCATACGGCTGGAGATGGGTCCCCCGCCCAAAGAGCGAGCAGGGAAAATTATGCCTTGTTCTAAAGCTCTTTGGGAACCGCTTGCGTAGCCCCACAGACCTGGGGGCTGCGGGCTTTCCTGCTGCCTTTAGCCTCGACACAACCCTTTCCCACTTGGCGCCGCGCCAGGCTCAAAAATGGCCATACGGCTGGAGATGGGTCCCCCTCCCAGAGAGCCAGCAGGGAAAACTATGCCTTGTTCTAAAGCTCTTTGGGAACCGCTTGCGTAGCCCCACAGACCTGGGGGCTGCGGGCTTTCCTGCTGCCTTCAAGCCTCAAAGCCACCCTTTCCCACTGGGCGCCGGGCCAGGCACAAAAATGGCCTATGGCTGGAGATGGGTCCCCCGAACAAAGAGCCAGCAGGGAAAACTATGCCTTGTTCTAAAGCTCTTTGGGAACTGCTTGCGTAGCCCCACAGACCTGGGGGCTGCAGGCTTTCCTGCTGCCTTCAGCCTCAAAGCCACCCTTTCCCACTTGGCGCCCTATCAAGCACAAAAATGGCCTATGGCTGGAGATGAGTCCCCCGCCCAAAGAGCCAGCAGGGAAAACTATGCCTTGTTCTAAAGCTCTTTGGGAACCGCTTGCTTGGCCCCACAGACGTGGGGGCTGCGGGCTTTCCTGCTGCCTTCAGCCTCGACACCACCCTTTCCCACTTGGCGCCGCGCCAGGCACAAAAATGGCCATACGGCTGGAGATGGGTCCCCCGCCCAAAGAGCCAGCAGGGAAAACTATGCCTTGTTCTAAAGCTCTTTGGGAACCGCTTGCGTAGCCCCACAGACCTGGGGGCTGCGGGCTTTCCTGCTGCCTTCACCCTCAAAACCACCCTTTCCCACTTGGCACTGCTCCAGGCTCAAAAATGGCCATACGGCTGCAGATGGGTCCCCCGCCCAGAGAGCCAGCAGGGAAAACTATGCCTTGTTCTAAAGCTCTTTGGGAACCGCTTGCGTAGCCCCACAGACCTGGGGGCTGCGGGCTTTGCTGCTGCCTTCAGCCTCAAAGCCACCCTTTCCCACTTGGCGCCGGGCCAGGCACAAAAATGGCCATACGGCTGGAGATGGGTCCCCCGCCCAAAGAGCCAGCAGGGAAAACTATGCCTTGTTCTAAAGCTCTTTGGGAACCGCTTGCGTAGCCACACAGACCTGGGGGCTGCGGGCTTTCCTGCTGCCTTCAGATTCAAAGCCACCCTTTCCCTCTTGGGGCTTCGCCAGGCACAAAAATGGCCATACGGCTGGAGATGGGTCCCCCGCCCAAAGAGCGAGCAGGGAAAACTATGCCTTGTTCTAAAGCTCTCTGGGAACCGCTTGCGTAGCCCCACAGACCTGGGGGCTGCGGGCTTTCCTGCTGCCTTCAGCCTCGACACCACCCTTTCCCACTTGGCGCCGCGCCAGGCTCAAAAATGGCCATACGGCTGGAGATGGGTCCCATGCCCAAAGAGCCAGCAGGGAAAACTATGCCTTGTTCTAAAGCTCTTTGGGAACCGCTTGCGTAGCCCCACAGACCTGGGGGCTGCAGGCTTTGCTCCTGCCTTCAGCCTCAAAGCCACCCTTTCCCACCTGGCGCCGTGCCAGGCTCAAAAATGGCCATACGGCTGGAGATGGGTCCCCTGCCAAAAGAGCCAGCAGGGAAAACTATGCCTTGTTCTAAAGCTCTTTGGGAACCGCTTGCGTAGCCCCACAGACCTGGGGGCTGCAGGCTTTCCTGCTGTCTTCAGCCTCGACACCACCCTTTCCCACTTGGCGCCCTATCAGGCACAAAAATGGCCATACGGCTGGAGATGGGTCCCCCGCCCAAAGAGCCAGCAGGGAAAACTATGCCTTGTTCTAAAGCTCTTTGGGAACCGCTTGCGTAGCCCCACAGACCTGGTGGCTGCGGGCTTTGCTGCTGCCTTCAGCCTCAAAGCCACCCTTTCCCACTTGGCGCCGCGCCAGGCACAAAAATGGCCTATGGCTGGAGATGGGTCCCATGCCCAAAGAGCCAGCAGGGAAAACTATGCCTTGTTCTAAAGCTCTTTGGGAACCGCTTGCTTGGCCCCACAGACCTGGGGGCTGCGGGCTTTCCTGCTGCCTTCAGCCTCAAAACCACCCTTTCCCACTACGCACCGCGCCAGGCACAAAAATGGCCATATGGCTGGAGATGGGTCCCCCGCCCAAAGAGCCAGCAGGGAAAACTATGCCTTGTTCTAAAGCTCTCTGGGAACCGCTTGCTTGGGCCCACAGACGTGGGGGCTGCGGGCTTTCCTGCTGCCTTCAGCCTCAAAACCACCCTATGCCACTACGCACCGCGCCAGGCACAAAAATAGCCATACGTCTGGAGATGGGTCCCCCACCCAAAGAGCCAGCAGGGAAAACTATGCCTTGTTCTAAAGCTCTTTGGGAACCGCTTGCGTAGCCCCACAGACCTGGGGGCTGCAGGCTTTGCTGCTGCCTTCAGCCTCAAAGCCACCCTTTCCCACTTGGCGTCGCGCTAGGCACAAAAATGGCCATACAGCTGGAGATGGGTCCCCCGCCCAAGGAGCCAGCAGGGAAAACTATGCCTTGTTCTAAAGCTCTTTGGGAACCGCTTGCGTAGCCACACAGACCTGGGGGCTGCGGGCTGTCTTGCTGCCTTCAAGCCTCAAAGCCACCCTTTCACACTTGGCGCCGCGCCAGGCACAAAAATGGCCATACGGCTGACGATGGGTCCCATGCCCAAAGAGCCAGCAGGGAAAACTATGCCTTGTTCTAAAGCTCTTTGGGAACCGCTTGCATAGCCCCACAGACCTGGGGGCTGCAGACTTTCCTGCTGCCTTCAGCCTCAAAGCCACCCTTTCCCACTTGGCGCCGCGCCAGGCACAAAAATGGCCTATGGCTGGAGATGGGTCCCCCGCCCAAGGAGTCAGCAGGGAAAACTATGCCTTGTTCTAAAGCTCTTTGGGAACCGCTTGCGTAGCCCCACAGACCTGGGGGCTGCGGGCTTTCCTGCTGCCTTCAGACTCAAAGCCACGCTTTCCAACTTGGCGCCGCGCCAGGCACAAAAATGGCCATATGGCTGGAGATGGGTCCCCCGCCCAAAGAGCCTGCAGGGAAAGCTTTGTCTACAGTCAGTCAAGGTCGACGTACTCAACACTGATAAGAAAGATCACATGTGTTCTTGTGGTGAGGGATATCAAGTGGAAATCCTTCTCGCGGAGTGATCAAGCGATTTAAACTTTTCATCATAATCCAAAGTCTAACATGCAAAACAATTGTCTAAGCAAAGCACAATACAGTGAGTATTAGTAAAACAACAACAGAGTGAAGCATCTTGTTATAAAGTCCTGTAACTGTCGGTGACCATCCAAAAAGAGGATCTCCCCATCTATGTCCTTCGCCTCTCTTCACTCTTTCCAACGCTTGGTGTATTTCTTCAACCTGATGATGGACGGTAATCAAAGTTGTCTGTCTATTTTCTTGGGCCTCTTTCAAGAGTCGCTTCAATTCATTGTGTTTTAGCAGCTTCTTCACCAGGGAGAGATTCATTCCGATAGGGGTAGGCAACAATCTCGAATCAACGTATAATTAGGTTGTAGCAATTGAAAAGACGTAACAGGAGCTTAATATTTGAAGTCGCATCCCGTAACTTTGTGTTAGTAAAGTTCAAACACAAAGATTTGAGTGATTACTATGTCATCTCTGAATACAAGACTACAGGGAGACCTCATGCTAACGCACCCTTTCCCAATATAGTCAAGCACAGTCTCTGGGGTTTCATCGGGATGTGTGTCAAAGTGACAAACATTCTGGTTGGTGTCAAGACAAAGGTCTTGTGCTTTGAGAGTATTACTCTCACAAATGAATCCTTGTTGGTCTCGTGAAACGCATGCGTCAACATCAGCAGTTTGCCATTTAGTCTCATTTTGTCGTGCCCAACCTCTGTGCTGTGTTGGATAGAGTAGAGCTCCTTGGTGATTCAACCCCAGTGCGATGATTGGGTATGTGGTGTATACGGAGGCATTGCGTATCGTTAAGACAAAAGCTGTGGCTTTGCTCTCAGTGGGATCGTAGGTGAAATTAACCAGATACCACCTGGACTGAAATTTTTTCTCAAATTCAATTGCGTTATCCCATATTACTTTTCGAATTTCGGTGGGCAAGGTGCCTTCTTTACCTTCCCTTATGATTGCGGCTGTCATAGATTGCATCCACAATTGGGCTTGGATACAACTAAGAGCCAAGGAAACATTGGTTTGAGTTGTACCAAGTGCATCTGTGATCAGCTGATGGTCTTTTTCACCCGTTTCTTCCCATTGAGGCAATATATTCGATAAAAGCCGTTGGTGGTTTCCCAATGCTAATAGAGAGGACTGTAGGGGATGTCTTAATTTGTCCAGATCAGTAGCGGTTGTGACTAGTTTGTTGGCAAGTATCTCAGCATCTATACTATTCAAGACTCCCAGGCCTGTTCCTAAGATACCAGTCGCATCCCTCTTCCGTCCGTGTGAAGTGGCAAGAGTTCGTTTGCGTAACCATGCTGACCATTCTGCATAAGATGTACTCAGGAATGGTAAGCAGGTGGGTTTGATCGCAGAGATTTTAATCTGCATTGACAATTCTGCTCGTTTGAGGGAATATGTGGGATTAAACAGTACCTGTTGTTGACCTGTGTGTGTTTAATAACGTAAGAGCCAATGTTGAAAATGTAAGGAGTTAGTCTAATGGAGGGCTTAGAAAAGAGAGAGGTGTTTTTTTTTTTTTTCTCTTAGAAGAGAGAGCCTTTGAGAGTTTGTGGGGTGTAGGTTCTGGATTCATTTCAGCAAGTTCAGGTGTATTTGAGTCAATCATAAATTCAAATAACAATTCTGTGCCCTTGTAGCCCCAAATACAGTACACTACTGTAGGTTTGATGAAAGTGAAATTGTGCCAGCAATCTGAATTTGGCTCCATAATTTTGTAACAATCAGTGTTGTATTTGTCCGCTTTGGTAGAGTCTACATAGATGGTTTTAATTACAGTTGGCCTGTGGTGATTAGACCCGTTGATAAATCGGCAACCAATGTGTGTTCTTGTGGAATAATTACTAAATTGGCCAAGAATACAAAAATACAGCATTGTTCACACATTAAGGAAAGTCATAAAATCAAGAGGCTTCTGAGGTAGAATACAGCCGCAGCTAGCACACGAAGAATGCAACAGCTGTGATTCCCTGTACAAGGTTGTTTGCGAAACTACACAAGGGATGGAACGGAACGCGCTTGTTCCGTGGCCTTCCCTTGTGACGAATAGCAGATATGGGGACGAGATGGTACTACGGAACTGATAAGCGGCTTACACGCCACCCGAGCCAACATTTCGTCAAATGTTGATGAAATGCTGTCCTTTTGTGCGAACTTTGCTCACCACAATGTATCAAAACACACCTCCATCCCGGAGGCTATCCGCCCCCGAGGTGTGAACACTCCTCCTTGAGTACATTAATCATAATAAAAGTACATATGACTAAAGTCACTCAAACTCCACTTTGAAGTTAAAAAAATAATATAAAAATAGCCCAAGAGAGGGGGAATGTCTGGGAAGACACCATCGCGAAGAATCCCACCGCTGTTTTCTGGGATCAGTCGACGGGCTGAGCCTTTCTTCCCCCTCATAAGGACGCCTTTGGGTAAGACTTTGATTACACCGAGTGCTTTCTCGGGGACTCTAGAAATTTCTCTAGAGAATCTCTACCCTACATTTATAGCCAGGCTGTATCGTTTATAATTTTGTCGCGCGTTTGTCTATTTAACAATGTCTTTATTTGCACGTGCTTTGCAGACAGTGTATTTATCACCGGCAATCCTAAAGAACCTGTATATCTGTTGTTTAAATAAACTGCACTGTTTCAGTAGCTAGTCGTTTCGCTTTCTCACTGAACGCGACCAAAACTTGAGAGAGGCCGTGCTGGTTCAGGAGCACGACTAGACTGAAGGTGCAGCCCACTATTAGTGTCTCCAAATCGTAATAGTTTAACACATAGTAAACGCGATTGGCCTGATAGTGCTGAATTGGGCATCACTCAGAATTGAAACCCAGCCGCACCTGGCCTCCCACCTCGGTGAGGAGTGTTAGAACGCAAGGGGGTTTATCTTCTGCCAAAACCGCTTGGCCCCGTTTCACGCAACAGAATTTGGCGTAGTCGGCAGGATTGCCATGGATAAACTGCTGCAAAAATATGATTGTGCCCCTTCCCAGGCTGGGAAGGAGTGGGCCCAAAAATTTTGGAAGGATGAAGAGAAAGTGGTGGAACGTATTGAAGAGCGTCGGGTTTCACAGAAGCTCAGAGCGGGGAAAGGCAAGGGTGTGATTTGTGCTGTGTTAGGTGCCTGTTTATCTTGTGCACAACAAGAAGCTAGAGAAACCCCCGCTCCTAATCTGATTTCAGCTGTAGAATATGCAACCCTGAAATCGGAGAATGAGGTGCTGAAGTCATCATTAGCCTTGCAAAAGGAGACAGGAGAAAGATTAAGAACTCAAGTCGATAAGCTTGTGAGTGAGAATGAATGTTTAGGAAACCGGAATGCTCAACTTGGGAGTGAAAATCGCCAACTTAAAATGTTATTGAAAGGGTGACCGGGCTCTTAGATAAAATGCAGCCCTCGACCCAGGTCCAACAGATTCGTAAGTTAATGTGTTATCCAAATTCCGGAACCCAGACCGGAGATTTTTTTGTCTAATAGTGAGGATGACGAAGAAGATGAGGAGGAAAGGACTTTTACTTTGAAATCCCAAGTTTTTCCTTTACGTCCTCTGGTTAAAACTGAAACTGCAGTTGATGATGGTGATGAAATTCACACCACTGTGCGTACCGTTCCATGGACACCAACCGAGTTAACAAAAATAAGGGAGAAATATTCGAGGCGACCAGAAGAGTCAGCTGTTGAGTACGTGTGGCGAGTTTCTTCTGAAGGGGGGGGCAGAATTATGCTGAGTGAGGAAGAAGCAGGAGACTCTTGGGGACCAGGAGTGTTTTTAACCACTATGCCTGGGGATCATAATTATTCCCTAACCGCTCGAGCAGCCTATTGGGCAAGGGGTATGGATCCGCGAGAGAGGGGGGAGCCGTTAGAGATTAGAGCTACAGGCTACTCTGATCTGTTTGCGGCTGTACGGAAAGCAGCTTGTCTGCAAGCCATGTATGACAGAGAGGAATTTCGGAAATCCCCAATGTCAGCCCCTATCGACCCGGATCGATTAGCCCCTCTCATCCGTGGTCTTCCCGATTGCCTGAAACCGTTCCTTGTTCGCACTCAAGATCGTATACGGGATGCTCGGGGTGCTCATGGGCGGGGCCGTCGTCACTACATGCCCACCTGGAATGTACAGGAAATAGATCAATATGGGCGCCGAATGGGCTGGGCCAGCCAAACTAGTGAGAAATCCTCCGAACACCCGCGAAAGGTTCGCCAAGTCCAAACTCACACTCAAAACCCTAAATCAGAGGGAAGGTTTAAGCCAGATAAGGACCGGAATGAGTTGTGGCGTAAAGCCCTACAATTAGGGGTGCCCCGACAATTCTTGCACGGTGACCCTACGGGAGATCTCCGTACGCTAGTCCAATCTCTACCTAGAAAGAATAATGCGGCTGGGGAGAAAAGTCTAACCAGAGAATCCCCAAGCCGTGAGAAAACTGTGCCTTCTGCACCGGAACATAACTTGATTGATTTGACAGAGTCCCAGCCACAACACTCCTATCCCCGGGGAGGGCACTGAGCAACCCTGTCGGGCAGGTACTAGCAATCCAATGGCGCTCTCATAAAGACTCCGAACCTGTTATTGTCATTCCTGTTGGACCCCGGAAGATATTGGTAAATTTTATTATTGATACCGGAGCCCAAATGTCTGCAATCACTAACGAAACAGCACAACTTCTAGGTATAAATCCCACCCGACGCAGAGTCAACTTCACAGGAATTGATGGTGTGGTAAAAACATGCCCCACTGCAAAAATTAACCTCTGGTTGCCGGGAGAGCAGCGAATGACTAGGGCAGAAGTGTTAGTGGGTGCCTCACGTAGACCCGACTCAAAGTGTCAGGGACCCGCACAGGAAGTTAAATTCCTGGGGGTCTGGTGGATTAAGGGAGCTGCTTCTGTCCCTCAGGATACCCTGAAAAAATAGAACATGGACAGAATCCTTCCAGCACGAAGGAGTTACAGCAGGTCCTGGGAACTTTAAGTTATTGGCGTAAACACATCCCTGGCTTTTCCATCATTGCTCGCCCCCTTCATAGCTTGCCAAAAAAGGGTAAATCCTGGGTGTGGACTGAACAACACACTAATGCTCTGCAATTACTAATAAAGGAGCTAAGGTTATTCCAACAACTTGGCCCCATACATCCAACTGACCCTGTCCATGTAGAATGGGGGCTCAGTGAACATGGTTCCCGTTGTAATTTATGGCAGAAGGGACCAGCAGGACCGGAGAGACCATTAGAATTTTGCTCACACTCCTTCAATGATACTGAATGCAGCTATTCAGACCTGGAGAAGGGTTTACTGTCCCTGGTGCGAGCGTTGCAACGAGCAGAGCAGATAAGAAGAGAACAGAGTGTGATCTTTCCTGGGACCTTTTCGCCTCCCAGATGTGGTCCTTAAAGGGACACCACCACCAGCTGGCATTGCCCAGAGACCTACAGTTCGAAAGTGGTATGCTTATTTAGAAGGCATTAATGAAATCAAGCCAGTCTCTGAAGGCAGTGTTAAAGTATCCAAGGCTACTTCACAAGGATACCAAAGGATATAGATGGTGCCCTATTGTTCCAATCCCCACCAAACAGACCATCTCCGATCCAAGAAGCACCTCCTTTGAGGGACAGCAGTGATCTTAGAGGAGTGTGGTTTACTGGTGCGTCATCTCACCGTTAAAAAAATAAGTGCAAATATAAGGCCGTAGCACTGGAAGTAACAACGGGAGAAAGAGCAATTGAAATAGGGGAGGGTAGGGGAACTCAGAGCTGTCCTACTAGCTGCACAACATGGAGCCACCTCCTTTTACGCTGAGTCATATGCTGTTCTTAAAGGAGCCACTGAATGGCTAGGACACTGGGCAGCCAACGATTGGCAGGTGAATAGAGTCCCAGTTTGGGAGACAGATAATTGGAAGCAACTGTTGGAAATAGGAGGACAGAGACCATTGCACATTGCTTGGGTAAAAGGCCACGATCGTTCAAACTCGATCACTGCTCAGTTCAACCAACAGGTAGATGGCCTCACGCGGCTGCAACAAATTGACATTGTAGATGATGGTCGGGAATGGGAACGCTTACTTGAATCGTTACATGTTAAACGTGGCCGCACAGGCCGTCCTGACCTGTGTCGGGAAGGTGGGTGGCTTGTGTCAGTTAAGCTGTGCGAACAAATAGTAACTGCCTGTTCACAATGTCGCCTACGACTCAGCAAAGATCATCCGAGTAAGGCGCCTCCCTTACACATGCGGGACAAGAAAGCGTTGTGGCATTCATGGCAGCTTGATTATATTGGGCCCTTGAGATCATCAGGTGGGAAAAGATATGTCCTGGTAGGAGTGGAGATTATCTCCAGCCTCAGTATGGCCAGCAGTTTCAAACCAGCTACGAGGGACAACACAGTGAAAGGCCTAACAGGGTGGTTCAGCACACTTCCCCTTCCCGACGAAATCCAGAGTGATAACGTTTCACACTTTACGGCTTCGGTGGTACAAGATTGGGCCAAGGAAGAAGGGATTCGATGGGTATTTCATACTCCCTGTTATCCCCAGGCTAATGGCATTGTTGAACGCACCAATAGATTGGTTAAGCGTTTTGCAAAAAGTCATGAACCTGGTTGGCATTTGCGATTGGATGATGCCATCTATCAACTAAATAACAAATGGAGTGGAGACGGCTGTCCTAAAATGAAAGCTTTCTGTGTACCTGCCAATATTATCTCGCCAAAGGCTGCCAATGAACCGGGAAAATACCCCGGAAGATTTCACCCTGGACTACCTGTGCTAGTGAAAATGCCTCAAAATGGGACGGTGCCAATGGTGCTAGCTACTCCCAAAAATCCCTATGCATGGGAAGCCAAGGATTGTTCAGGGAAGATACACCGGATCAGCACCCGGTGGACCGCACCTTCTTTTTAACCCCGTCGGTCGAATAAGACCGAGCAGATTTTCTTTTCCTTTATGTCTTACAGGAACCTTGGATGAGCTGTACAGACGGATTGGCCTACGCTACCTTTGAATGTCTCCAGGGAATCCTGACATTGAACCTGGCAATAATACTACTTTTATGATGTATGGCTATTTGGAGGCCCAAATTCTAAAATGACGAATTGGCAGATGGAATTGATGCTATTCAGTTTCACCTTTTTATTCCCTGTTGTTTGTAGTCAAAGAGACCCAGAGTGGCCATGGTCTCAAGCCTTTCTCGTCTATAATACAAGACTACAGGGAGACCTCATGCTAACGCACCCTTTCCCAATATAGTCAAGCACAGTCTCTGGGGTTTCATCGGGATGTGTCTCAAAGTGACAAGCATTCTGGTTGGTGTCAAGACAAAGGTCTTGTGCTTTGAGAGTATTACTCTCACAAATGAATCCTTGTTGGTCTCGTGAAACGCATGCGTCAACATCAGCAGTTTGCCATTTAGTCTCATTTTGTCGTGCCCAACCTCTGTGCTGTGTTGGATAGAGTAGAGCTCCTTGATGATTCAACCCCAGTGCGATGATTGGGTATATGGTGGATACTGAGGCATTGCGTATCGTTAAGACAAAAGCTGTGGCTTTGCTCTCAGTGGAATCGTAGGTGAAATTAACCAGATACCACCAGGATTGAAATTTTCTCTCAAACTCAATTGCGTTATCCCATATTACTTTTCGAATTTCGGTGGGCAAGGTGCCTTCTTCACCTTCCCTTATGATTTATGAGTTTTTGCAAAACGCTTAACCAATCCGTTGGTGCATTCAACAATGCCATTAGCCTGAGGATAATAGGGAGTATGAAATACCCATCGAATCCCTTCTTCTTTGGCCCAATCTTGTACCACTGTAGCGGTAAAGTGTGAACCGTTATCACTTTGGATTTCCTCGGGAAGGGGAAGTGTGCTGAACCACCCTTTTAGGCCTTTCACTGTGTTGTCCCCAGCAGCTGATTTGAAGCCAGTGGCCATACTGAGGCTGGAGATAATCTCCACTCCGACTAGGACATATCTTTTCCCACCTGATGATCTCAAGGGCCCAATATAATCAATCTGCCATGAATGCCACAACATTTTCTTGTCCCGCATGTGTAAGGGAGGCGCCTTACTCGGATGATCTTTGCTGAGTCGTAGGCGACATTGTGACCAGGCAGTTACTACTTGTTCGCACAGCTTAACCGACACAGGCCACCCCCGGGCTAGACCTTCCTGATACAGATCAGCACGGCCTGTATGGCCAGGCTTAATATGTAACCATTCCCGACCATCATCTACAGTGTCAATTTGTTGTAGCCGCGTGAGGCTATCTACCTGTTGGTTGAACTGAGCAGTGATCGAGTTTGAACGATCGTGGCCTTTTACCCAAGCAATGTGCAATGGTCTCTGTCCTCCTATTTCCAACAGTTGCTTCCAACTGTCTGTCTCCCAGATTGGGACTCTATTCACCTGCCAATCATTGGCTGCCCAGTGTCCTAGCCATTCAGTGGCTCCTTTAAAAACAGCATATGAGTCAGTGTAAATGTAAGTAGCTCCATGTTGTGCAGCTAGTAGGACGGCTCTGAGTTCCCCTACTTGTGCCCTACCTTCTCCTGTTTCAATTGCTCTTTCCCCCGTTGCTACTTCCAGTGCTACGGCCTTGTATTTCCACTTACTGTTCTCACGGTGAGATGACACACCAGTAAACCACACTCCTGTAAGATCACTGCCTGCTTTCAGAGGAGGTGCTTCTTGGATTGGAGATGGTCTGTTTGGTGGGGATTGGAACAATAGGGCACCATCTCTATCCTTCTGGAGCATGGATACTTTGATACTACCTTCAGAGATTGGCATGATATCATTAATGCCTTCTAAATAAGCATACCATTTTCGAACTGTGGGTTTCTGGGCAATGCCAGCTGGCGGTGCTGTCCCTTTACGGACCACATCTGGGAGGCGAAAAGGGCCCCGAACAATCACGCTCTGTTCTCTCCTTATCTGCTCTGCTCGTTGCAATGCTCGCACCAGGGACAGTAAACCCTTCTCCAGGTCTGAATAGCTGCTCTCAGTATCATTAAAGGCGTGAGAGCTAAATTCTAATGGTCTCTCCGGTCCTGCTGGTCCCTTCTGGCATAAATTACAACGGGAACCATGTTCACTGAGCCCCCATTCTACATGGACAGGGTCAGTTGGATGTATGGGGCCAAGTTGTTGGAATAACCTTAGCTCTTTTATTAGCAATTCTAGTGCATTAGTGTGTTGTTCAGTCGACTCCCAGGATTTACCTTTTTTGAGCAAACAATAAAGGGGGCGAGCAATGATGGAAAAGCCAGGGATGTGTTTACGCTAATAACTTAAAGTTCCCAGGACTTGCTGTAACTCCTTCGTGCTGGAAGGATTCTGTCCATGTTCTATTTTTTCAGGGTATCCTGAGGGACAGAAGCAGCTCCCTTAATCCACCAGACCCCCAGGAATTTAACTTCCTGTGCGGGTCCCTGACACTTTGAGTCGGGAATTTCCAATCCCAAATCTGATAATGTTTTTCGGATGTTTTCCATCATGTCTTGTACACTTTCTTGGTTCTCTCCCCTATTAAGATGTCATCAATAATATATTGGTATACTGTACATCCCTGTGAAACAGGAATCTCTGATAGCACTTTAGCCAAAGCATTATGGGCAATAGTGGGGGAATGTTTGTATCCTTGCGGAAAGCGGTTAAAGGTATATTGGACTCCTTTCCATGTGAATGCAAACTGCGCTTTGTCCTGCTCAAGGAGGAGAATCATAAAAAAATATGTCTTTAAAATCTAAGGCAACCCTGCAAGGATGGGCAGCTCCTTTTATCATTGTCACAATTTCCGCGATATTCGGAACAGCAGCGGTCAGAGGTGCAGTGTTGGCGTTTAATTTTCCGTAATCTACTGTGAAACGCCATTGCCTTTTTGGTTTCTTTACTGGCCACACCGGTGAAAAATAAGGCGAGTGAATCCTCTTAATGATGTCCCTTTTTTCTAAATTTGATACCAATCTGGCTGCTCCTGCAACAGCAGTTGCAGGCAGTGGATACTACAGGACAGCAGAGATTTTAGAGGGAGGGAAAAGTATGGAAGTTTCCAATAGACTCAATTTCACTGTGTCTATTACTTTTTCAAATCCTGCAAAACTTCACACTGTGGAGACATCATTAAGAAAAGGCATTAAGAAACCCTCGGACGGCAGGCTTTCGTGACGCCTTCAGCCTCAAAACAACCCTTTCCCACTTGGCGCCGCGCCAGGCACAAAAATGGCCATACGGCTGGAGATGGGTCCCCTGCCAAAAGAGCCAGCAGGTAAAACTATGCCTTGTTCTAAAGCTCTTTGGGAACCGCTTGCGTAGCCCCACAGACCTGGGGGCTGCGGGCTTTCCTGCTGCCTTCAGCCTCGACAACACCCTTTCCCACTTGGCGCCGCGCCAGGCACAAAAATGGCCTATGGCTGGAGATGGGTCCCCCGCCCAAAGAGCCAGCAGGGAAAACTATGCCTTGTTCTAAAGCTCTTTGGAAACCGCTTGCGTAGCTGCACAGACCTGGGGGCTGCAGGCTTTCCTGCTGCCTTCAGCCTCGACACCACCCTTTCCCACTTGGCGTCGCGCCAGGCACAAAAATGGCCTATGGCTGGAGATGGGTCCCATGCCCTAAGAGCCAGCTGGGAAAACTATGACTTGTTCTAAAGCTCTTTGGGAACCGCTTGCGTAGCCCCACAGACCTGGGGGCTGCGGGCTTTCCTGCTGCATTCAGCCTCCACACCACCCTTTCCCACTTGGCGCCGCGCCAGGCACAAAAATGGCCTATGGCTGGAGATGGGTCCCCCGCCCAAAGAGCCAGCAGGGAAAATTATGCCTTGTTCTAAAGCTCTTTGGGAACTGCTTGCGTAGTCCCACAGACCTGGGGGCTGCGGGCTTTCCTGCTGCCTTCAGCCTCAAAACCACCCTTTCCCACTACGCACCGCGCTAGGCATAGAAATAGCCATACGACTGGAGATGGGTCCCCCGCCCAAAGAGCCAGCAGGGAAAACTATGCCTTGTTCTAAAGCTCTTTGGGAACCGCTTGCATAGCCCCACAGACCTGGGGGCTGCAGGCTTTGCTGCTGCCTTCAGCCTCGACAGCACCCTTTCCCACTTGGCGCCGCGCCAGGCACAAAAACGGCCTATGGCTGGAGATGGGTCCCATGCCCAAAGAGCCAGCAGGGAAAACTATGCCTTGTTCTAAAGCTCTTTGGGAACCGCTTGCGTAGCCCCACAGACCTGGGGGCTGCGGGCTTTCCTGCTGCATTCAACCTCCACACCACCCTTTCCCACTTGGCGCCGCGCCAGGCACAAAAATGGCCTATGGCTGGAGATGGGTCCCCCGCCCAAAGAGACAGCAGGGAAAATTATGCCTTGTTCTAAAGCTCTTTGGGAACTGCTTGCGTAGTCCCACAGACCTGGGGGCTGCGGGCTTTCCTGCTGCCTTCAGCCTCAAAACCACCCTTTCCCACTACGCACCGCGCTAGGCATAGAAATAGCCATACGACTGGAGATGGGTCCCCCGCCCAAAGAGCCAGCAGGGAAAACTATGCCTTGTTCTAAAGCTCTTTGGGAACCGCTTGCGTAGCCCCACAGACCTGGGGGCTGCGGGCTTTGCTGCTGCCTTCAGCCTCAAAGCCACCCTTTCCCACTTGGCGTCGCGCTAGGCACAAAAATGGCCATACGGCTGGAGATGGGTCCCCCGCCCAGAGAGCCAGCAAGGAAAATTTTGCCTTGTTCTAAAGCTCTTTGGGAACCGCTTGCGTAGCCGCACAGACCTGGGGGCTGCGGGCTTTCCTGCTGCCTTCAGCCTCAAAGCCACCCTTTCCCACTTGGCGCCGCATCAGGCACAAAAATGGCCTATGGCTGGAGATGGGGCCCATGCCCAAAAAGCCAGCAGGGAAAACTATGCCTTGTTCTAAAGCTCTTTGGGAACCGCTTGCGTAGCCCCACAGACCTGGGGGCTGCAGGCTTTCCTGCTGCATTCAGCCTCAAAGCCACCCTTTCCCACTTGGCACTCCATCAGGTAAAAAAATGGCCTATGGCTGGAGATCGGTCCCATGCCCAGAGAGCCAGCAGGGAAAACTATGCCTTGTTCTAAAGCTCTTTTGGAACCGCTTGCGTAGCCCCACAGACCTGGGGGCTGCGGGCTTTCCTGCTGCCTTCAGCCTCAAAACCACCCTTTCCCACTTGGCGCCGTGCCAGGCACAAAAATGGCCATACGGCTGGAGATGGGTCCCCCGCCCAAAGAGCCAGCAGGGAAAACTATGCCTTGTTCTAAAGCTCTTTGGGAACCGCTTGCGTAGCCCCACAGACCTGGGGGCTGCGGGCTTTCCTGCTGCCTTCAGCCTCAAAACCACCCTTTCCCACTACGCACCGCGCCAGGCATAAAAATAGCCATACGACTGGAGATGGGTCCCCCGCCCAAAGAGCCAGCAGGGAAAACTATGCCTTGTTCTAAAGCTCTTTGGGAACCGCTTGCATAGCCCCACAGACCTGGGGGCTGCGGGCTTTCCTGCTGCATTCAGCCTCCACACCACCCTTTCCCACTTGGCGCCGCGCCAGGCACAAAAATGGCCTATGGCTGGAGATGGGTCCCCCGCCCAAAGAGCCAGCAGGGAAAATTATGCCTTGTTCTAAAGCTCTTTGGGAACTGCTTGCGTAGTCCCACAGACCTGGGGGCTGCGGGCTTTCCTGCTGCCTTCAGCCTCAAAACCACCCTTTCCCACTACGCACCGCGCTAGGCATAGAAATAGCCATACGACTGGAGATGGGTCCCCCGCCCAAAGAGCCAGCAGGGAAAACTATGCCTTGTTCTAAAGCTCTTTGGGAACCGCTTGCATAGCCCCACAGACCTGGGGGCTGCAGGCTTTGCTGCTGCCTTCAGCCTCGACAGCACCCTTTCCCACTTGGCGCCGCGCCAGGCACAAAAACGGCCTATGGCTGGAGATGGGTCCCATGCCCAAAGAGCCAGCAGGGAAAACTATGCCTTGTTCTAAAGCTCTTTGGGAACCGCTTGCGTAGCCCCACAGACCTGGGGGCTGCGGGCTTTCCTGCTGCATTCAACCTCCACACCACCCTTTCCCACTTGGCGCCGCGCCAGGCACAAAAATGGCCTATGGCTGGAGATGGGTCCCCCGCCCAAAGAGACAGCAGGGAAAATTATGCCTTGTTCTAAAGCTCTTTGGGAACTGCTTGCGTAGTCCCACAGACCTGGGGGCTGCGGGCTTTCCTGCTGCCTTCAGCCTCAAAACCACCCTTTCCCACTACGCACCGCGCTAGGCATAGAAATAGCCATACGACTGGAGATGGGTCCCCCGCCCAAAGAGCCAGCAGGGAAAACTATGCCTTGTTCTAAAGCTCTTTGGGAACCGCTTGCGTAGCCCCACAGACCTGGGGGCTGCGGGCTTTGCTGCTGCCTTCAGCCTCAAAGCCACCCTTTCCCACTTGGCGTCGCGCTAGGCACAAAAATGGCCATACGGCTGGAGATGGGTCCCCCGCCCAGAGAGCCAGCAAGGAAAATTTTGCCTTGTTCTAAAGCTCTTTGGGAACCGCTTGCGTAGCCGCACAGACCTGGGGGCTGCGGGCTTTCCTGCTGCCTTCAGCCTCAAAGCCACCCTTTCCCACTTGGCGCCGCATCAGGCACAAAAATGGCCTATGGCTGGAGATGGGGCCCATGCCCAAAGAGCCAGCAAGGAAAACTATGCCTTGTTCTAAAGCTCTTTGGGAACCGCTTGCGTAGCCCCACAGACCTGGGGGCTGCAGGCTTTCCTGCTGCATTCAGCCTCAAAGCCACCCTTTCCCACTTGGCACTCCATCAGGTAAAAAAATGGCCTATGGCTGGAGATCGGTCCCATGCCCAGAGAGCCAGCAGGGAAAACTATGCCTTGTTCTAAAGCTCTTTTGGAACCGCTTGCGTAGCCCCACAGACCTGGGGGCTGCGGGCTTTCCTGCTGCCTTCAGCCTCGACACCACCCTTTCCCACTTGGCGCCGTGCCAGGCACAAAAATGGCCATACGGCTGGAGATGGGTCCCCCGCCCAAAGAGCCAGCAGGGAAAACTATGCCTTGTTCTAAAGCTCTTTGGGAACCGCTTGCGTAGCCCCACAGACCTGGGGGCTGCGGGCTTTCCTGCTGCCTTCAGCCTCAAAACCACCCTTTCCCACTACGCACCGCGCCAGGCATAAAAATAGCCATACGACTGGAGATGGGTCCCCCGCCCAAAGAGCCAGCAGGGAAAACTATGCCTTGTTCTAAAGCTCTTTGGGAACCGCTTGCATAGCCCCACAGACCTGGGGGCTGCAGGCTTTGCTGCTGCCTTCAGCCTCGACAGCACCCTTTCCCACTTGGCACCGCGCCAGGCACAAAAACGGCCTATGGCTGGAGATGGGTCCCATGCCCAAAGAGCCAGCAGGGAAAACTATGCCTTGTTCTAAAGCTCTTTGGGAACCGCTTGCTTGGCCCCACAGACCTGGGGGCTGCAGGCTTTGCTGCTGCCTTCAGCCTCAAAACCACCCTTTCCCACTTGGCGCCGCGCCAGGCACAAAAATGGCCATACGGCTGGAGATGGGTCCCCCGCCCAAAGAGCCAGCAGGGAAAACTATGCCTTGTTCTAAAGCTCTTTGGGAACCGCTTGCGTAGCCCCACAGACCTGGGGGCTGCGGGCTTTCCTGCTGCCTTCAGCGTCAAAACCACCCTTTACCACTACGCACCACGCCAGGCACAAAAATGGCCTATGCCTGGAGATGGGTCCCCCGCCCAAAGAGCCAGCAGGGAAAACTATGCCTTGTTCTAAAGCTCTTTGGGAACCGCTTGCGTAGCCCCACAGACCTGGGGGCTGCGGGCTTTCCTGCTGCCTTCAGCCTCAAAACCACCCTTTCCCACTTGGCGCCGCGCCAGGCACAAAAATGGCCATACGGCTGGAGATGGGTCCCCCGCCCAAAGAGCCAGCAGGGAAAACTATGCCTTGTTCTAAAGCTCTTTGGGAACCGCTTGCGTAGCCCCACAGACCTGGGGGCTGCGGGCTTTCCTGCTGCCTTCAGCCTCGACACCACCCTTTCCCACTTGGCGCCGCGCCAGGCACAAAAATGGCCATACGGCTGGAGATGGGTCCCCCGCCCAGAGAGCCAGGAAGGAAAATTATGCCTTGTTCTAAAGCTCTTTGGGAACCGCTTGCGTAGCCGCACAGACCTGGCGCTGCGGGCTTTCCTGCTGCCTTCAGCCTCAAAGCCACCCTTTCCCACTTGGCGTCGCGCCAGGCACAAAAATGGCCTATGGCTGGAGATGGGTCCCATGCCCAAAGACCCAGCAGGGAAAACTATGCCTTGTTCTAAAGCTCTTTGGGAACCGCTTGCGTAGCCCCACAGACCTGGGGGCTGCAGCCTTTGCTGCTGCCTTCAGCCTCAAAGCCACCCTTTCCCACTTGGCGTCGCGCTAGGCACAAAAATGGCCATACGGCTGGAGATGGGTCCCCCGCCCAGAGAGCCAGCAAGGAAAATTATGCCTTGTTCTAAAGCTCTTTGGGAACCGCTTGCGTAGCCGCACAGACCTGGGGGCTGCGGGCTTTCCTGCTGCCTTCAGCCTCAAAGCCACCCTTTCCCACTTGGCGCCGCATCAGGCACAAAAATGGCCTATGGCTGGAGATGGGTCCCATGCCCAAAGAGCCAGCAGGGAAAACTATGCCTTGTTCTAAAGCTCTTTGGGAACCGCTTGCGTAGCCCCACAGACCTGGGGGCTGCAGGCTTTCCTGCTGCCTTCAGCCTCAAAGCCACCCTTTCCCACTTGGCACTCCATCAGGCAAAAAAATGGCCTATGGCTGGAGATCGGTCCCATGCCCAAAGACCCAGCAAGGAAAACTATGCCTTGTTCTAAAGCTCTTTGGGAACCGCTTGCGTGGCCCCACAGACGTGGGGCCTGCAGGCTTTGCTGCTGCCTTCAGCCTCAAAGCCACCCTTTCCCACTTGGCGCCGCGCCAGGCACAAAAACAGCCTATGGCTGCAGATGGGTGCCCCGCCCAGAGAGCCAGCAGGGAAAACTATGCCTTGTTCTAAAGCTCTTTGGGAACCGCTTGCGTAGCCCCACAGACCTGGGGGCTGCAGGCTTTCCTGCTGCCTTCAGCTTCGACAGCACCCTTTCCCACTTGGCGTCGCGCCAGGCAGAAAAATGGCCTATGGGTGGAGATGGGTCCCATGCCCAAAGAGCCACCAGGGAAAACTATGCCTTGTTCTAAAGCTCTTTGGGAACCGCTTGCATAGCCCCACAGACCTGGGGGCTGTGGGCTTTCCTGCTGCCTTCAGCCTCGACACCACCCTTTCCCACTTGGCGCCGTGCCAGGCACAAAAATGGCCATACGGCTGGAGATGGGTCCCCCGCCCAAAGAGCCAGCAGGGAAAACTATGCCTTGTTCTAAAGCTCTTTGGGAACCGCTTGCGTAGCCCCACAGACCTCGGGGCTGTGGGCTTTGCTGCTGCCTTCAGCCTCAAAGCCACCCTTTCCCGCTTCGCGCCGGGCCAGGCACAAAAATGGCCATACGGCTGGAGATGGGTCCCACGCCCAAAGAGCCAGCAGTGAAAAATATGCCTTGTTCTAAAGCTCTTTGGGAACCGCTTGCGTAGCCCCACAGACCTGGGGGCTGCGGGCTTTCCTGCTGCCTTCAGCCTCGACACCACCCTTTCCCACTTGGCGCCGCGCCAGGCACAAAAATGGCCATACGGCTGGAGATGGGTCCCCCGCCCAAAGAGCCAGCAGGGAAAACTATGCCTTGTTCTAAAGCTCTTTGGGAACCGCTTGCATAGCCCCAAAGACCTGGGGGCTGCAGGCTCTCCTGCTGCCTTCAGCCTCGACACCACCCTTTCCCACTTGGCGCCGCGCTAGGCACAAAAATGGTCTATGGCTGGAGATGGGTCCCCCGCCCAAAGAGCCAGCAGGGAAAACTAGGTCTTGTTCTAAAGCTCTTTGGGAACCGCTTGCGTAGCCGCACAGACCTGGGGGCTGCAGGCTTTCCTGCTGCCTTCAGCCTCAAAGCCACCCTTTCCCACTACGCACCGCGCCAGGCACAAAAATGGCCTATGGCTGGAGATGGGTCCCATGCCCAAAGACCCAGCAAGGAAAACTATGCATTGTTCTAAAGCTCTTTGGGAACCGCTTGCGTAGCCCCACAGACCTGGGGGCTGCAGGCTTTGCTGCTGCCTTCAGCCTCAAAGCCACCCTTTCCCACTTGGCGTCGCGCTAGGCACAAATTGGCCATACGGCTGGAGATGGGTCCCCCGCCCAAAGAGCCAGCAGGGAAAACTATGCCTTGTTCTAAAGCTCTTTGGGAACCGCTTGCTTGGCCCCACAGACGTGTGGGCTGCGGGCTTTCCTGCTGCCTTCAGCCTCAAAACCACCCTATGCCACTACGCACCGCGTCAGGCACAAAAATAGCCATACGGCTGGAGATGGGTCCCCCACCCAAAGAGCCAGCAGGGAGAACTATGCCTTGTTCTAAAGCTCTTTGGGAACCGCTTGCGTAGCCCCACAGACCTGGTGGCTGCAGGCTTTCCTGCTGTCTTTAGCCTCAAAGCCACCCTTTCCCACTTGGCGCCCTATTAGGCACAAAAATGGCCTATGGGTGGAGATGGGTCCCATGCCCAAAGAGCCAGCAGGGAAAACTATGCCTTGTTCTAAAGCTCTTTGGGAACCGCTTGCGTAGCCCCACAGACCTGGGGGCTGCGGGCTTTCCTGCTGCCTTCAGCCTCAAAGCCACCCTTTCCCACTTGGCGCTGCGCCATGCACAAAAATGGCCATACGGCTGGAGATGGGTCCCCCGCCCAAAGAGCCAGCAGGGAAAACTATGCCTTGTTCTAAAGCTCTTTGGGAACTGCTTGCGTAGCTCCACAGACCTGGGGGCTGCGGGCTTTCCTGCTGCCTTTAGCCTCGACACCACCCTTTCCCTCTTGGCGCCGCGCCAGGCACAAAAATGGCCGTACGGCTGGAGATGGGTCCCCCGCCCAAAGAGCCAGCAGGGAAAACTATGCCTTGTTGTAAAGCTCTTTGGGAACCGCTTGCGTAGCCCCACAGACCTGGGGGCTGCAGGCTTTGCTGCTGCCTTCAGCCTCAAAACCACCCTTTCCCACTTGGCGCTGCGCCAGGCACAAAAATGGCCATATGGCTGGAGATGGGTACCCCGCCCAAAGAGCCAGCAGGGAAAATTATGCCTTGTTCTAAAGCTCTTTGGGAACCGCTTGCGTAGCCCCACAGACCTGGGGGCTGCGGGCTTTCCTGCTGCCTTCAAGCCTCAAAGCCACCCTTTCCCACTGGGCGCCGGGCCAGGCACAAAAATGGCCTATGGCTGGAGATGGGTCCCCCGCCCAGAGAGCCAGCAGGGAAAACTATGCCTTGTTCTAAAGCTCTTTGGGAACCGCTTGCGTAGCCCCACAGACCTGGGGGCTGCGGGCTTTCCTGCTGCCTTCAGTCTCAAAGCCACCCTTTCCCACTTGGCGCCGCGCCAGGCACAAAAATGGCCATACGGCTGGAGATGGGTCCCCTGCCAAAAGAGCCAGCAGGGAAAACTATGCCTTGTTCTAAAGCTCTTTGGGAACCGCTTGCGTAGCCCCACAGACCTGGGGGCTGCGGGCTTTCCTGCTGCCTTCAGCCTCACAGCCACCCTTTCGCACTTGGGGCTTCGCCAGGCACAAAAATGGCCATATGGCTGGAGATGGGTCCCCCGCCCAAAGAGCGAGCAGGGAAAACTATGCCTTGTTCTAAAGCTCTTTGGGAACCGCTTGCGTAGCCCCACAGACCTGGGGGCTGCGGGCTTTCCTGCTGCCTTCAGCCTCAAAGCCACCCTTTCCCACTTGGCGCCGGGCCAGGGACAAAAATGGCCATACGGCTGGAGATGGGTCCCATGCCCAAAGAGCCAGCAGGGAAAACTATGCCTTGTTCTAAAGCTCTTTGGGAACCGCTTGCTTGGCCCCACAGACCTGGGGGCTGCAGGCTTTGCTGCTGCCTTCAGCCTCGACACCACCCTTTCCCACTTGGCGCCCTATCAGGCACAAAAATGGCCATACGGCTGGAGATGGGTCCCCCGCCCAAAGAGCCAGCAGGGAAAACTATGCCTTGTTCTAAAGCTCTTTGGGAACCGCTTGCGTAGCCCCACAGACCTGGGGGCTGCGGGCTTTCCTGCTGCCTTCAGCCTCAAAACCACCCTTTCCCACTACGCACCGCGCCAGGCACAAAAATGGCCATACGGCTGGAGATGGGTCCCCCGCCCAAAGAGCCAGCAGGGAAAACTATGCCTTGTTCTAAAGCTCTTTGGGAACCGCTTGCTTGGCCCCACAGACCTGGGGGCTGCGGGCTTTCCTGCTGCCTTCAGCCTCAAAACCACCCTATGCCACTACGCACCGCGTCAGGCACAAAAATAGCCATACGGCTGGAGATGGGTCCCCCACCCAAAGAGCCAGCAGGGAAAACTATGCCTTGTTCTAAAGGTCTTTGGGAACCGCTTGCGTAGCCCCACAGACCTGGGGGCTGCAGGCTTTCCTGCTGTCTTCAGCCTCAAAGCCACCCTTTCCCACTTGGCGCCCTATCAGGCACAAAAATGGCCTATGGGTGGAGATGGGTCCCATGCCCAAAGAGCCAGCAGGGAAAACTATGCCTTGTTCTAAAGCTCTTTGGGAACCGCTTGCGTAGCCCCACAGACCTGGGGGCTGCGGGCTTTCCTGCTGCCTTTAGCCTCGACACCACCCTTTCCCTCTTGGCGCCGCGCCAGGCACAAAAATGGCCGTACGGCTGGAGATGGGTCCCCCACCCAAAGAGCCAGCAGGGAAAACTATGCCTTGTTCTAAAGCTCTTTGGGAACCGCTTGCGTAGCCGCACAGACCTGGGGGCTGCGGGCTTTCCTGCTGCCTTCAGCCTCAAAGCCACCCTTTCCCACTTTGCGCCGGGCCAGGCACAAAAATGGCCATACGGCTGGAGATGGGTCCCCCGCCCAAAGAGCCAGCAGGGAAAACTATGCCTTGTTCTAAAGCTCTTTGGGAACCGCTTGCGTAGCCCCACAGACCTGGGGGCTGCAGGCTTTCCTGCTGCCTTCAGCCTCAAAACCACCCTTTCCCACTATGCAACGCGCCAGGCATAAAAATAGCCATACGACTGGAGATGGGTCCCCCGCCCAAAGAGCCAGCAGGGAAAACTATGCCTTGTTCTAAAGCTCTTTGGGAACCGCTTGCGTAGCCCCACAGACCTTGGGGCTGCGGGCTTTCCTGCTGCCTTCAGCCTCGACACCACCCTTTCCCACTTGGCTTCGCGCCAGGCACAAAAATGGCCTATGGCTGGAGATGGGTCCCATGCCCTAAGAGCCAGCTGGGAAAACTATGCCTTCTTCTAAAGCTCTTTGGGAACCGCTTGCGTAGCACCACAGACCTGGGGGCTGCAGGCTTTGCTGCTGCCTTCAGCCTCAAAGCCACCCTTTCCCACCTGGCGCCGCGCCAGGCTCAAAAATGGCCATACGGCTGGAGATGGGTCCCCCGCCCAGAGAGCCAGCAGGGAAAACTATGCCTTGTTCTAAAGCTCTTTGGGAACCGCTTGCGTAGCCCCACAGACCTGGGGGCTGCGGGCTTTCCTGCTGCCTTTAGCCTCGACACCACCCTTTCCCACTTGGCGCCCTATCAGCCACAAAAATGGCCATACGGCTGGAGATGGGTCCCCCACCCAGAGAGCCAGCAGGGAAAACTATGCCTTGTTCTAAAGCTCTTTGGGAACCGCTTGCGTAGCCCCACAGACCTGGGGGCTGCGGGCTTTCCTGCTGCCCTCAAGCCTCAAAGCCACCCTTTCCCACTGGGCGCCGGGCCAGGCACAAAAATGGCCTATGGCTGGAGATGGGTCCCCCGAACAAAGAGCCAGCAGGGAAAACTATGCCTTGTTCTAAAGCTCTTTGGGAACTGCTTGCGTAGCCCCACAGACCTGGGGGCTGCAGGCTTTCCTTCTGCCTTCAGCCTCAAAGCCACCCTTTCCCACTTGGCGCCCTATCAAGCACAAAAATGGCCTATGGCTGGAGATGGGTCCCAGGCCCAAAGAGCCATCAGGGAAAACTATGCCTTGTTCTAAAGCTCTTTGGGAACCGCTTGCTTGGCCCCACAGACGTGGGGGCTGCGGGCTTTCCTGCTGCCTTCAGCCTCGACACCACCCTTTCCCACTTGGCGCCGCGCCAGGCACAAAAATGGCCATACGGCTGGACATGGGTCCCCCGCCCAGAGAGCCAGCAGGGAAAACTATGCCTTGTTCTAAAGCTCTTTGGGAACCGCTTGCGTAGCCCCACAGACCTGGGGGCTGCGGGCTTTCCTGCTGCCTTCACCCTCAAAACCACCCTTTCCCACTTGGCACTGCTCCAGGCTCAAAAATGGCCATACGGCTGGAGATGGGTCCCCCACCCAAAGAGCCAGCAGGGAAAACTATGCCTTGTTCTAAAGCTCTTTGGGAACCGCTTGCGTAGCCCCACAGACCTGGGGGCTGCAGGCTTTCCTGCTGTCTTTAGCCTCAAAGCCACCCTTTCCCACTTGGCGCCCTATCAGGCACAAAAATGGCCTATGGGTGGAGATGGGTCCCATGCCCAAAGAGCCAGCAGGGAAAACTATGCCTTGTTCTAAAGCTCTTTGGGAACCGCTTGCGTAGCCCCACAGACCTGGGGGCTGCGGGCTTTCCTGCTGCCTTCAGCCTCAAAGCCACCCTTTCACACTTGGCGCCGCGCCAGGCACAAAAATGGCCGTACGGCTGGAGATGGGTCCCCCGCCCAGAGAGCCAGCAGGGAAAATTATGCCTTGTTCTAAAGCTCTTTGGGAACCGCTTGCGTAGCCGCACAGACCTGGGGGCTGCGGGCTTTCCTGCTGCCTTCAGCCTCGACACCACCCTTTCCCACTTGGCGCCCTATCAAGCACAAAAATGGCCTATGGCTGGAGATGGGTCCCATGCCCAAAGAGCCAGCAGGGAAAACTATGCCTTGTTCTAAAGCTCTTTGGGAACTGCTTGCGTAGCCCCACAGACCTGGGGGCTGCGGGCTTTCCTGCTGCCTTCAGCCTCGACACCACCCTTTCCCACTTGGCACTGCTCCAGGCTCAAAAATGGCCATACGACTGGAGATGGGTCCCCCGCCCAGAGAGCCAGCAGGGAAAACTATGCCTTGTTCTAAAGCTCTTTGGGAACCGCTTGCGTAGCCCCACAGACCTGGGGGCTGCAGGCTTTGCTGCTGCCTTCAGCCTCAAAACCACCCTTTCCCACTACGCACCGCGCCAGGCACAAAAATGGCCATACGTCTGGAGATGGGTCCCACGCCCAAAAAGCCAGCAGGGAAAACTATGCCTTGTTCTAAAGCTCTTTGGGAACCGCTTGCTTGGCCCCACAGACGTGGGGGCTGCGGGCTTTCCTGCTCTCTTCAGCCTCCACACTACCCTTTCCCACTTGGCGCCCTATCAGCCACAAAAATGGCCATACGGCTGGAGATGGGTCCCCCGCCCAAAGAGCCAGCAGGGAAAACTATGCCTTGTTCTAAAGCTCTTTGGGAACCGCTTGCGTAGCCCCACAGACCTGGGGGCTGCGGGCTTTCCTGCTGCCTTCAGCCTCAAAGCCACCCTTTCGCACTTGGGGCTTCGCCAGGCACAAAAATGGCCATATGGCTGGAGATGGGTCCCCCGCCCAAAGAGCCAGCAGGGAAAACTATGCCTTGTTCTAAAGCTCTTTGGGAACCGCTTGCGTAGCCCCACAGACCTGGGGGCTGCGGGCTTTCCTGCTGCCTTCAGCCTCAAAGCCACCCTTTCCCACTTGGCGCCGGGCCAGGGACAAAAATGGCCATACGGCTGGAGATGGGTCCCATGCCCAAAGAGCCAGCAGGGAAAACTATGCCTTGTTCTAAAGCTCTTTGGGAACCGCTTGCTTGGCCCCACAGACCTGGGGGCTGCAGGCTTTGCTGCTGCCTTCAGACTCAAAGCCACCCTTTCCCACTACGCACCGCGCCAGGCACAAAAATGGCCATACGGCTGGAGATGGGTCCCCCGCCCAAAGAGCCAGCAGGGAAAACTATGCCTTGTTCTAAAGCTCTTTGGGAACCGCTTGCTTGGCCCCATAGACGTGGGGACTGCGGGCTTTCCTGCTGCCTTCAGCCTCAAAACCACCCTATGCCACTACGCACCGCGTCAGGCACAAAAATAGCCATACGGCTGGAGATGGGTCCCCCGCCCAAAGAGCCAGCAGGGAAAACTATGCCTTGTTCTAAAGGTCTTTGGGAACCGCTTGCGTAGCCCCACAGACCTGGGGGCTGCAGGCTTTCCTGCTGTCTTCAGCCTCAAAGCCACCCTTTCCCACTTGGCGCCCTATCAGGCACAAAAATGGCCTATGGGTGGAGATGGGTCCCATGCCCAAAGAGCCAGCAGGGAAAACTATGCCTTGTTCTAAAGCTCTTTGGGAACCGCTTGCGTAGCCCCACAGACCTGGGGGCTGCGGGCTTTCCTGCTGCCTTCAGCCTCGATACCACCATTTCCCACTTGGCGCTGCGCCATGCACAAAAATGGCCATACGGCTGGAGATGGGTCCCCCGCCCAAAGAGCCAGCAGGGAAAACTATGCCTTGTTCTAAAGCTCTTTGGGAACCGCTTGCGTAGCCCCACAGACCTGGGGGCTGCGGGCTTTCCTGCTGCCTTTAGCCTCGACACCACCCTTTCCCTCTTGGCGCCGCGCCAGGCACAAAAATGGCCGTACGGCTGGAGATGGGTCCCCCGCCCAAAGAGCCAGCAGGGAAAACTATGCCTTGTTCTAAAGCTCTTTGGGAACCGCTTGCGTAGCCGCACAGACCTGGGGGCTGCGGGCTTTCCTGCTGCCTTCAGCCTCAAAGCCACCCTTTCCCACTTGGCTTCGCGCCAGGCACAAAAATGGCCTATGGCTGGAGATGGGTCCCATGCCCTAAGAGCCAGCTGGGAAAACTATGCCTTGTTCTAAAGCTCTTTGGGAACCGCTTGCGTAGCACCACAGACCTGGGGGCTGCAGGCTTTGCTCCTGCCTTCAGCCTCAAAGCCCCCTTTCCCACCTGGCGCTGCGCCAGGCTCAAAAATGGCCATACGGCTGGAGATGGGTCCCCCGCCCAGAGAGCCAGCAGGGAAAACTATGCCTTGTTCTAAAGCTCTTTGGGAACCGCTTGCGTAGCCCCACACACCTGGGGGCTGCGGGCTTTCCTGCTGTCTTCAGCCTCAAAGCAACCCTTTCTCACTTGGCGACCTATCAAGCACAAAAATGGCCTATGGCTGGACATGGGTCCCATGCCCAAAGAGCCAGCAGGGAAAACTATGCCTTGTTCTAAAGCTCTTTGGGAACCGCTTGCGTAGCCCCACACACCTGGGGGCTGCGGGCTTTCCTGCTGCCTTCAGCCTCGACACCACCCTTTCCCACTTGGCCCCCGGCCAGGCACAAAAATGGCCATATGTCTGCAGATGGGTCCCCCGCCCAAAGAGCCAGCAGGGAAAACTATGCCTTGTTCTAAAGCTCTTTGGGAACCGCTTGCGTAGCCCCACAGACCTGGGGGCTGCATGCTTTGCTGCTGCCTTCAGCCTCAAAACCACCCTTTCCCACTTGGCGCTGCGCCAGGCACAAAAATGGCCATACGGCTGGAGATGGGTCCCCCGCCCAAAGAGCCAGCAGGGAAAACTATGCCTTGTTCTAAAGCTCTTTGGGAACCGCTTGCGTAGCCCCACACACCTGGGGGCTGCGGGCTTTCCTGCTGCCTTCAAGCCTCAAAGCCACCCTTTCCCACTGGGGGCCGGGCCAGGCACAAAAATGGCCTATGGCTGGAGATGGGTCCCCCGAACAAAGAGCCAGCAGGGAAAACTATGCCTTGTTCTAAAGCTCTTTGGGAACCGCTTGCGTAGCCCCACAGACCTGGGGGCTGCGGGCTTTCCTGCTGCCTTCAGCCTCAAAGCCACCCTTTCCCACTTGGCGCCGGGCCAGGGACAAAAATGGCCATACGGCTGGAGATGGGTCCCATGCTCAAAGAGCCAGCAGGGAAAACTATGCCTTGTTCTAAAGCTCTTTGGGAACCCCTTGCTTGGCCCCACAGACCTGGGGGCTGCAGGCTTTGCTGCTGCCTTCAGCCTCGACACCACCCTTTCCCACTACGCACCGCGCCAGGCACAAAAATGGCCATACGGCTGGAGATGGGTCCCCCGCCCAAAGAGCCAGCAGGGAAAACTATGCCTTGTTCTAAAGCTCTTTGGGAACCGCTTGCTTGGCCCCACAGACGTGGGGGCTGCGGGCTTTCCTGCTGCCTTCAGCCTCAAAACCACCCTATGCCACTACGCACCGCGTCAGGCACAAAAATAGCCATACGGCTGGAGATGGGTCCCCCGCCCAAAGAGCCAGCAGGGAAAACTATGCCTTGTTCTAAAGGTCTTTGGGAACCGCTTGCGTAGCCCCACAGACCTGGGGGCTGCAGGCTTTCCTGCTGTCTTCAGCCTCAAAGCCACCCTTTCCCACTTGGCGCCCTATCAGGCACAAAAATGGCCTATGGGTGGAGATGGGTCCCATGCCCAAAGAGCCAGCAGGGAAAACTATGCCTTGTTCTAAAGCTCTTTGGGAACCGCTTGCGTAGCCCCACAGACCTGGGGGCTGCGGGCTTTCCTGCTGCCTTCAGCGTCGATACCACCATTTCCCACTTGGCGCTGCGCCATGCACAAAAATGGCCATACGGCTGGAGATGGGTCCCCCGCCCAAAGAGCCAGCAGGGAAAACTATGCCTTGTTCTAAAACTCTTTGGGAACCGCTTGCGTAGCCCCACAGACCTGGGGGCTGCGGGCTTTCCTGCTGTCTTCAGCCTCAAAGCAACCCTTTCTCACTTGGCGCCCTATCAAGGACAAAAATGGCCTATGGCTGGAGATGGGTCCCATGCCCAAAGAGCCAGCAGGGAAAACTATGCCTTGTTCTAAAGCTCTTTGGGAACCGCTTGCGTAGCCCCACACACCTGGGGGCTGCGGGCTTTCCTGCTGCCTTCAGCCTCAAAACCACACTTTCCCACTTGGCCCCCGGCCAGGCACAAAAATGGCCATATGTCTGCAGATGGGTCCCCCGCCCAAAGAGCCAGCAGGGAAAACTATGCCTTGTTCTAAAGCTCTTTGGGAACCGCTTGCGTAGCCCCACAGACCTGGGGGCTGCAGGCTTTGCTGCTGACTTCAGCCTCAAAACCACCCTTTCCCACTTGGCGCTGCGCCAGGCACAAAAATGGCCATACGGCTGGAGATGGGTCCCCCGCCCAAAGAGCCAGCAGGGAAAACTATGCCTTGTTCTAAAGCTCTTTGGGAACCGCTTGCGTAGCCCCACAGACCTGGGGGCTGCGGGCTTTGCTGCTGCCTTCAAGCCTCAAAGCCACCCTTTCCCACTGGGTGCCGGGCCAGGCACAAAAATGGCCTATGGCTGGAGATGGGTCCCCCGAACAAAGAGCCAGCAGGGAAAACTATGCCTTGTTCTAAAGCTCTTTGGGAACTGCTTGCGTAGCCCCACAGACCTGGGGGCTGCAGGCTTTCCTGCTGCCTTCAGCCTCAAAGCCACCCTTTCGCACTTGGCGCCCTATCAAGCACAAAAATGGCCTATGGCTGGAGATGGGTCCCCCGCCCAAAGAGCCAGCAGGGAAAACTATGCCTTGTTCTAAAGCTCTTTGGGAACCGCTTGCTTGGCCCCACAGACATGGGGGCTGCGGGCTTTCCTGCTGCCTTCAGCCTCAAAACCACCCTTTCCCACTTGGCGCCGGGCCAGGGACAAAAATGGCCATACGGCTGGAGATGGGTCCCCCGCCCAAAGAGCCAGCAGGGAAAACTATGCCTTGTTCTAAAGCTCTTTGGGAACCGCTTGCGTAGCCCCACAGACCTGGGGGCTGCGGGCTTTCCTGCTGCCTTCAGCCTCAAAGCCACCCTTTCTCACTTGGCGCCACGCCAGGCACAAAAATGGCCATACGGCTGGAGATGGGTCCCCTGCCCAAGGAGCCAGCAGGGAAAACTATGCCTTGTTCTAAAGCTCTTTGGGAACCGCTTGCTTGGCCCCACAGACGTGGGGGCTGCAGGCTTTCTTGCTGCCTTCAGCCTCGACAGCACACTTTCCCATTTGGCACCGCGTCAGGCACAAAAATGGCCTATGGATGGAGATGGGTCCCATGCCCAAAGAGCCAGCAGGGAAAACTATGCCTTGTTCTAAAGCTCTTTGGGAACCGCTTGCGTAGCCCCACAGACCTGGGGCTGTGGGGTTTCCTGCTGTCTTCAGCCTCAAAACCACCCTTTCCCACTTGGCACCGCGCCAGGCACAAAAATGGCCTATTGCTGGAGATGGGTGCCCCGCCCAAAGAGCCAGCAGGGAAAACTATGCCTTGTTCTAAAGCTCTTTGGGAACCACTTGCGTAGCCCCACAGACCTGGGGGCTGTGGGCCTTCCTGCTGCCTTCAACCTCGACACCACCCTTTCCCACTTGGCCCCTGGCCAGGCACAAAAATGGCCATACGGCTGGAGATGGGTCCCCCGCCCAAAGAGCCAGCAGGGAAAACTATGCCTTGTTCTAAAGCTCTTTGGGAACCGCTTGCGTAGCCCCACAGACCTGGGGGCTGCAGGCTTTGCTCCTGCCTTCAGCCTCAAAACCACCCTTTCCCACTTGGCGCCGCGCCAGGCACAAAAATGGCCATACGGCTGGAGATGTGTCGACCGCCCAAAGAGCCAGCAGGGAAAAATATGCCTTGTTCTAAAGCTCTTTGGGAACCGCTTGCGTAGCCCCACAGACCTGGGGGCTGCGGGCTTTGCTGCTGCCTTCAGCCTCAAAGCCACCCTTTCCCACTTGGCGCCGCGCCAGGCACAAAAATGGCCATACGGCTGGAGATGGGTCGACCGCCCTAAGAGCCAGCAGGGAAAACTATGCCTTGTTCTAAAGCTCTTTGGGAACCGCTTGCTTGGCCCCACAGACCTGGGGGCTGCGGGCTTTCCTGCTGCCTTCAGCCTCGACACCACACTTTCCCACTTGGCGCCGCGCCAGGCACAAAAATGGCCATACGGCTGGAGATGGGTCCCCCGCCCAAAGAGCCAGCAGGGAAAACTATGCCTTGTTCTAAAGCTCTTTGGGAACCGCTTGCGTAGCCCCACAGACCTGGGGGCTGCAGGCTCTCCTGCTGCCTTCAGCCTCGACACCACCCTTTCCCACTTGGCACTGCGCCAGGCACAAAAATGGCCATACGGCTGGAGATGGGTCCCCCGCCCAAAGAGCCAGCAGGGAAAACTATGCCTTGTTCTAAAGCTCTTTGGGAACCACTTGCGTAGCCCCACAGACCTGGGGGCTGCGGGCTTTCCTGCTGCCTTCAGCCTCGACACCACCCTTTCCCACTTGGCACTGCGCCAGGCACAAAAATGGCCTATGGCTGAAGATGGGTCCCCCGCCCAAAGAGCCAGCAGGGAAAACTATGCCTTGTTCTAAAGCTCTTTGGGAACCGCTTGCGTAGCCCCACAGAACTGGGGGCTGTGGGCTTTCCTGCTGCCTTCAGCCTCGACACCACCCTTTCCCACTTGGCGCCGCGCCAGGCACAAAAATGGCCATACGGCTGGAGATGGGTCCCCCGCCCAAAGAGCCAGCAGGGAAAACTATGCCTTCTTCTAAAGCTCTTTGGGAACCGCTTGCGTAGCCCCACAGACCTGGGGGCTGGAGCCTTTGCTGCTGCCTTCAGCCTCAAAACCACCCTTTCCCACTTGGCGCCGCGCCAGGCACAAAAATGGCCTATGGCTGGAGATGGGTCCCCCGCCCAAAGAGCCAGCAGGGAAAACTATGCCTTGTTCTAAAGCTCTTTGGGAACCGCATGCGTAGCCCAACAGATCTTGGGCCTGTGGGCTTTCCTGCTGCCTTCAGCCTAGACAACACCCTTTCCCACTAGGTGCCTCGCCACGCACACAAATGGCCATACGGCTGGAGATGGGTCCCCTGCCCAAGGAGCCAGCAGGGAAAACTATGCCTTGTTCTAAAGCTCTTTGGGAACCGCTTGCTTGGCCCCACAGACCTGGGGGCTGCAGGCTTTCTTGCTGCCTTCAGCCTCGACAGCACACTTTCCCTTTTGGCACCGCGTCAGGCACAAAAATGGCCTATGGATGGAGATGGGTCCCATGCCCAAAGAGCCAGCAGGGAAAACTATGCCTTGTTCTAAAGCTCTTTGGGAACCGCTTGCGTAGCCCCACAGACCTGGGGGCTGCAGGCTTTGCTGCTGCCTTCAGCCTCAAAACCACCCTTTCCCACTTGGCACCGCGCCAGGCACAAAAATGGCCTATGGCTGGAGATGGGTGCCCCGCCCAAAGAGCCAGCAGGGAAAACTATGCCTTGTTCTAAAGCTCTTTCAGAACCGCTTGCGTAGCCCCCAGACCTGGTGGCTGCAGGCTTTCTTGCTGCCTTCAGCCTCGACAGCACACTTTCCCACTTGGCACCGCGTCAGTCACAAAAATGGCCTATGGCTGGAGATGGGTCCCCTGCCCAAGGAGCCAGCAGGGAAAACTATGCCTTGTTCTAAAGCTCTTTGGGAACCGCTTGCGTAGCCCCACAGACCTGGGGGCTGCGGGATTTCCTGCTGCCTTCAGCCTCGACACCACCCTTTCCCACTTGGCGCCGCGCCAGGCTCAAAAATGGCCATACGGCTGGAGATGGGTCCCCCACCCAAAGAGTCAGCAGGGAAAACTATGCCTTGTTCTAAAGCTCTTTGTGAACCGCTTGGATAGCCCCACAGACCTGGGGGCTGCAGGCTCTCCTGCTGCCTTCAGCCTCGACACCACCCTTTCCCACTTGGCGCCGCGCCAGGCACAAAAATGGCCTATGGCTGGAGATGGGTCCCATGCCCTAACAGCCAGCAGGGAAAACTATGCCTTGTTCTAAAGCTCTTTGGGAACCGCTTGCGTAGCCCCACAGACCTGGGGGCTGCGGGATTTCCTGCTGCCTTCAGACTCGACACCACCCTTTCCCACTTGGCGCCGCGCCAGGCACAAAAATGGCCATACGGCTGGAGATGGGTGCCCCGCCCAAAGAGCCAGCAGGGAAAACTATGCCTTGTTCTAAAGCTCTTTGGGAACCGCTTGCGTAGCCCCACAGACCTGGGGGCTGCGGGCTTTCCTGCTGCCTTCAGCCTCGACAACACCCTTTCCCACTTGGCGCCGCGCCAGGCACAAAAATAGCTATACGGCTGGAGATGGGTCCCCTGCCCAAGGAGCCAGCAGGGAAAACTATGCCTTGTTCTAAAGCTCTTTCAGAACCGCTTGCGTAGCCCCCAGACCTGGGGGCTGCAGGCTTTCTTGCTGCCTTCAGCCTCGACAGCACACTTTCCCACTTGGCGCCGCGCCAGGCACAAAAATGGCCTATGGCTGGAGATGGGTCCCCCGCCCAAGGAGCCAGCAGGGAAAACTATGCCTTGTTCTAAAGCTCTTTCAGAACCGCTTGCGTAGCCCCACAGACCTGGGGGCTGCGGGCTTTCCTGCTGCCTTCAGCCTCGACACCACCCTTTCCCACTTGGCGCCGCGCCAGGCACAAAAATGGCCATACGGCTGGAGATGTGTCGACCGCCCAAAGAGCCAGCAGGGAAAACTATGCCTTGTTCTAAAGCTCTTTGGGAACCGCTTGCGTAGCCCCACAGACCTGGCGGCTGCGGGCTTTGCTGCTGCCTTCAGCCTCGACACCACCCTTTCCCACTTGGCGCCGCGCCAGGCACAAAAATGGCCATACGGCTGGAGATGGGTCCCCCGCCCTAAGAGCCAGCAGGGAAAACTATGCCTTGTTCTAAAGCTCTTTGGGAACCGCTTGCTTGGCCCCACAGACCTGGGGGCTGCGGGCTTTGCTGCTGCCTTCAGCCTCGACACCACCCTTTCCCACTTGGCCCCGCGCCAGGCACAAAAATGGCCATACGGCTGGAGATGGGTCCCCCGCCCAAAGAGCCAGCAGGGAAAACTATGCCTTGTTCTAAAGCTCTTTGGGAACCGCTTGCGTAGCCCCACAGACCTGGGGGCTGCAGGCTCTCCTGCTGCCTTCAGACTCAAAGCCACCCTTTCCCACTTGGCCCCGCGCCAGGCACAAAAATGGCCTATGGCTGGAGATGGGTCCCCTGCCCAAAGAGCCAGCAGGGAAAACTATGCCTTGTTCTAAAGCTCTTTGGGAACCGCTTGCGTAGCCCCACAGACCTGGGGGCTGCGGGCTTTCCTGCTGCCTTCAGCCTCGACACCACCCTTTCCCACTTGGCGCCGCGCCAGGCACAAAAATGGCCATACGGCTGGAGATGGGTCCCCCGCCCAAAGAGCCAGCAGGGAAAACTATGCCTTGTTCTAAAGCTCTTTGGGAACCACTTGCGTAGCGCCACAGACCTGGGGGCTGCAGGCTTTCCTGCTGCCTTCAGCCTCGACACCACCCTTTCCCACTTGGCACTGCGCTAGGCACAAAAATGGCCATACGGCTGGAGATGGGTCCCCCGCCCAAAGAGCCAGCAGGGGAAACTATGCCTTGTTCTAAAGCTCTTTGGGAACCACTTGCGTAGCCCCACAGACCTGGGGGCTGCGGGCTTTCCTGCTGCCTTCAGCCTCGACACCACCCTTTCCCACTTGGCACTGCGCCAGGCACAAAAATGGCCTATGGCTGGAGATGGGTCCCCCGCCCAAAGAGCCAGCAGGGAAAACTATGCCTTGTTCTAAAGCTCTTTGGGAACCGCTTGCGTAGCCCCACAGACCTGGGGGCTGCAGGCTTTGCTCCTGCCTTCAGCCTCAAAGCCACCCTTTCCCACTTGGCGCTACGCCAGGCACAAAAATGGCCATACGGCTGGAGATGGGTCCCCCGCCCAAAGAGCCAGCAGGGAAAACTATGCCTTGTTCTAAATCTCTTTGGGAACCACTTGCGTAGCCCAACAGACCTGGGGGCTGCGGGCTTTCCTGCTGCCTTCAGCCTCAAAGCCACCCTTTCCCACTTGGCGCCACGCCAGGCACAAAAATGGCCATACGGCTGGAGATGGGTCCCCCGCCCAAAGAGCCAGCAGGGAAAACTATGCCTTGTTCTAAAGCTCTTTGGGAACCGCATGCGTAGCGCCACAGACCTGGGGGCTGCAGGCTTTCCTGCTGCCTTCAGCCTCGACACCACCCTTTCCCACTTGGCACTGCGCCAGGCACAAAAATGGCCATACGGCTGGAGATGGGTCCCCCGCCCAACGAACAAGCAGGGAAAACTATGCCTTGTTCTAAAGCTCTTTGGGAACCGCTTGCGTAGCCCCACAGACCTGGGGGCTGCAGGCTTTCCTGCTGCCTTCAGCCTCAAAGCCACCCTTTCCCACTTGGCGCTACGCCAGGCACAAAAATGGCCATACGGCTGGAGATGGGTCCCCCGCCCAAAGAGCCAGCAGGGAAAACTATGCCTTGTTCTAAATCTCTTTGGGAACCACTTGCGTAGCCCAACAGACCTGGGGGCTGCGGGCTTTCCTGCTGCCTTCAGCCTCAAAGCCACCCTTTCCCACTTGGCGCCACGCCAGGCACAAAAATGGCCATACGGCTGGAGATGGGTCCCCCGCCCAAAGAGCCAGCAGGGAAAACTATGCCTTGTTCTAAAGCTCTTTGGGAACCGCATGCGTAGCCCAACAGATCTTGGGCCTGTGGGCTTTCCTGCTGCCTTCAGCCTAGACAACACCCTTTCCCACTAGGTGCCTCGCACGCACACAAATGGCCATACGGCTGGAGATGGGTCCCCTGCCCAAGGAGCCAGCAGGGAAAACTATGCCTTGTTCTAAAGCTCTTTGGGAACCGCTTGCTTGGCCCCACAGACGTGGGGGCTGCAGGCTTTCTTGCTGCCTTCAGCCTCGACAGCACACTTTCCCTTTTGGCACCGCGTCAGGCACAAAAATGGCCTATGGATGGAGATGGGTCCCATGCCCAAAGAGCCAGCAGGGAAAACTATGCCTTGTTCTAAAGCTCTTTCAGAACCGCTTGCGTAGCCCCCAGACCTGGTGGCTGCAGGCTTTCTTGCTGCCTTCAGCCTCGACAGCACACTTTCCCACTTGGCACCGCGTCAGTCACAAAAATGGCCTATGGCTGGAGATGGGTCCCCTGCCCAAGGAGCCAGCAGGGAAAACTATGCCTTGTTCTAAAGCTCTTTGGGAACCGCTTGCGTAGCCCCACAGACCTGGGGGCTGCGGGCTTTCCTGCTGCCTTCAGCCTCGACACCACCCTTTCCCACTTGGCGCCGCGCCAGGCTCAAAAATGGCCATACGGCTGGAGATGGGTCCCCCACCCAAAGAGTCAGCAGGGAAAACTATGCCTTGTTCTAAAGCTCTTTGTGAACCGCTTGGATAGCCCCACAGACCTGGGGGCTGCAGGCTCTCCTGCTGCCTTCAGCCTCGACACCACCCTTTCCCACTTGGCGCCGCGCCAGGCACAAAAATGGCCTATGGCTGGAGATTGGTGCCCCGCCCAAAGAGCCAGCAGGGAAAACTATGCCTTGTTCTAAAGCTCTTTGGGAACCGCTTGCGTAGCCCCACAGACCTGGGGGCTGCGGGCTTTCCTGCTGCCTTCAGCCTCGACAACACCCTTTCCCACTTGGCGCCGTGCCAGGCACAAAAATAGCTATACGGCTGGAGATGGGTCCCATGCCCAAAGAGCCAGCAGGGAAAACTATGCCTTGTTCTAAAGCTCTTTGGGAACCGCGTGCGTAGCCCCCAGACCTGGGGGCTGCAGGCTTTCTTGCTGCCTTCAGCCTCGACAGCACACTTTCCCACTTGGCACCGCGTCAGTCACAAAAATGGCCTATGGCTGGAGATGGGTCCCCCGCCCAAGGAGCCAGCAGGGAAAACTATGCCTTGTTCTAAAGCTCTTTCAGAACCGCTTGCGTAGCCCCACAGACCTGGGGGCTGCAGGCTTTGCTCCTGCCTTCAGCCTCAAAGCCACCCTTTCCCACTTGGCGCTACGCCAGGCACAAAAATGGCCATACGGCTGGAGATGGGTCCCCCGCCCAAAGAGCCAGCAGGGAAAACTATGCCTTGTTCTAAATCTCTTTGGGAACTGCTTGCGTAGCCCAACAGACCTGGGGGCTGCGGGCTTTCCTGCTGCCTTCAGCCTCAAAGCCACCCTTTCCCACTTGGCGCCACGCCAGGCACAAAAATGGCCATACGGCTGGAGATGGGTCCCCCGCCCAAAGAGCCAGCAGGGAAAACTATGCCTTGTTCTAAAGCTCTTTGGGAACCGCTTGCGTAGCCCCACAGACCTGGGGGCTGCATGCTTTCCTGCTGCCTTCAGCCTCGACACCACCCTTTCCCACTTGGCACTGCGCCAGGCACAAAAATGGCCATACGGCTGGAGATGGGTCCCCCGCCCAAAGAGCCAGCAGGGAAAACTATGCCTTGTTCTAAAGCTCTTTGGGAACCACTTGCGTAGCCCCACAGACCTGGGGGCTGCGGGCTTTCCTGCTGCCTTCAGCCTCGACACCACCCTTTCCCACTTGGCGCCGCGCCAGGCACAAAAATGGCCTATGGCTGGAGATGGGTCCCCCGCCCAACGAACAAGCAGGGAAAACTATGCCTTGTTCTAAAGCTCTTTGGGAACCGCTTGCGTAGCCCCACAGACCTGGGGGCTGCAGGCTTTCCTGCTGCCTTCAGCCTCAAAGCCACCCTTTCCCACTTGGCGCTACGCCAGGCACAAAAATGGCCATACGGCTGGAGATGGGTGCCCCGCCCAAAGAGCCAGCAGGGAAAACTATGCCTTGTTCTAAAGCTCTTTCAGAACCGCTTGCGTAGCCCCCAGACCTGGTGGCTGCAGGCTTTCTTGCTGCCTTCAGCCTCGACAGCACACTTTCCCACTTGGCACCGCGTCAGTCACAAAAATGGCCTATGGCTGGAGATGGGTCCCCTGCCCAAGGAGCCAGCAGGGAAAACTATGCCTTGTTCTAAAGCTCTTTGGGAACCGCTTGCGTAGCCCCACAGACCTGGGGGCTGCGGGATTTCCTGCTGCCTTCAGCCTCGACACCACCCTTTCCCACTTGGCGCCGCGCCAGGCTCAAAAATGGCCATACGGCTGGAGATGGGTCCCCCACCCAAAGAGTCAGCAGGGAAAACTATGCCTTGTTCTAAAGCTCTTTGTGAACCGCTTGGATAGCCCCACAGACCTGGGGGCTGCAGGCTCTCCTGCTGCCTTCAGCCTCGACACCACCCTTTCCCACTTGGCGCCGCTCCAGGCACAAAAATGGCCTATGGCTGGAGATGGGTCCCATGCCCTAACAGCCAGCAGGGAAAACTATGCCTTGTTCTAAAGCTCTTTGGGAACCGCTTGCGTAGCCCCACAGACCTGGGGGCTGCGGGATTTCCTGCTGCCTTCAGACTCGACACCACCCTTTCCCACTTGGCGCCGCGCCAGGCACAAAAATGGCCATACGGCTGGAGATGGGTGCCCCGCCCAAAGAGCCAGCAGGGAAAACTATGCCTTGTTCTAAAGCTCTTTGGGAACCGCTTGCGTAGCCCCACAGACCTGGGGGCTGCGGGCTTTCCTGCTGCCTTCAGCCTCGACAACACCCTTTCCCACTTGGCGCCGCGCCAGGCACAAAAATAGCTATACGGCTGGAGATGGGTCCCCTGCCCAAGGAGCCAGCAGGGAAAACTATGCCTTGTTCTAAAGCTCTTTCAGAACCGCTTGCGTAGCCCCCAGACCTGGGGGCTGCAGGCTTTCTTGCTGCCTTCAGCCTCGACAGCACACTTTCCCACTTGGCGCCGCGCCAGGCACAAAAATGGCCTATGGCTGGAGATGGGTCCCCCGCCCAAGGAGCCAGCAGGGAAAACTATGCCTTGTTCTAAAGCTCTTTCAGAACCGCTTGCGTAGCCCCACAGACCTGGGGGCTGCGGGCTTTCCTGCTGCCTTCAGCCTCGACACCACCCTTTCCCACTTGGCGCCGCGCCAGGCACAAAAATGGCCATACGGCTGGAGATGTGTCGACCGCCCAAAGAGCCAGCAGGGAAAACTATGCCTTGTTCTAAAGCTCTTTGGGAACCGCTTGCGTAGCCCCACAGACCTGGCGGCTGCGGGCTTTGCTGCTGCCTTCAGCCTCGACACCACCCTTTCCCACTTGGCGCCGCGCCAGGCACAAAAATGGCCATACGGCTGGAGATGGGTCCCCCGCCCTAAGAGCCAGCAGGGAAAACTATGCCTTGTTCTAAAGCTCTTTGGGAACCGCTTGCTTGGCCCCACAGACCTGGGGGCTGCGGGCTTTGCTGCTGCCTTCAGCCTCGACACCACCCTTTCCCACTTGGCCCCGCGCCAGGCACAAAAATGGCCATACGGCTGGAGATGGGTCCCCCGCCCAAAGAGCCAGCAGGGAAAACTATGCCTTGTTCTAAAGCTCTTTGGGAACCGCTTGCGTAGCCCCACAGACCTGGGGGCTGCAGGCTCTCCTGCTGCCTTCAGACTCAAAGCCACCCTTTCCCACTTGGCCCCGCGCCAGGCACAAAAATGGCCTATGGCTGGAGATGGGTCCCCTGCCCAAAGAGCCAGCAGGGAAAACTATGCCTTGTTCTAAAGCTCTTTGGGAACCGCTTGCGTAGCCCCACAGACCTGGGGGCTGCGGGCTTTCCTGCTGCCTTCAGCCTCGACACCACCCTTTCCCACTTGGCGCCGCGCCAGGCACAAAAATGGCCATACGGCTGGAGATGGGTCCCCCGCCCAAAGAGCCAGCAGGGAAAACTATGCCTTGTTCTAAAGCTCTTTGGGAACCACTTGCGTAGCGCCACAGACCTGGGGGCTGCAGGCTTTCCTGCTGCCTTCAGCCTCGACACCACCCTTTCCCACTTGGCACTGCGCTAGGCACAAAAATGGCCATACGGCTGGAGATGGGTCCCCCGCCCAAAGAGCCAGCAGGGGAAACTATGCCTTGTTCTAAAGCTCTTTGGGAACCACTTGCGTAGCCCCACAGACCTGGGGGCTGCGGGCTTTCCTGCTGCCTTCAGCCTCGACACCACCCTTTCCCACTTGGCACTGCGCCAGGCACAAAAATGGCCTATGGCTGGAGATGGGTCCCCCGCCCAAAGAGCCAGCAGGGAAAACTATGCCTTGTTCTAAAGCTCTTTGGGAACCGCTTGCGTAGCCCCACAGACCTGGGGGCTGCAGGCTTTGCTCCTGCCTTCAGCCTCAAAGCCACCCTTTCCCACTTGGCGCTACGCCAGGCACAAAAATGGCCATACGGCTGGAGATGGGTCCCCCGCCCAAAGAGCCAGCAGGGAAAACTATGCCTTGTTCTAAATCTCTTTGGGAACCACTTGCGTAGCCCAACAGACCTGGGGGCTGCGGGCTTTCCTGCTGCCTTCAGCCTCAAAGCCACCCTTTCCCACTTGGCGCCACGCCAGGCACAAAAATGGCCATACGGCTGGAGATGGGTCCCCCGCCCAAAGAGCCAGCAGGGAAAACTATGCCTTGTTCTAAAGCTCTTTGGGAACCGCATGCGTAGCGCCACAGACCTGGGGGCTGCAGGCTTTCCTGCTGCCTTCAGCCTCGACACCACCCTTTCCCACTTGGCACTGCGCCAGGCACAAAAATGGCCATACGGCTGGAGATGGGTCCCCCGCCCAACGAACAAGCAGGGAAAACTATGCCTTGTTCTAAAGCTCTTTGGGAACCGCTTGCGTAGCCCCACAGACCTGGGGGCTGCAGGCTTTCCTGCTGCCTTCAGCCTCAAAGCCACCCTTTCCCACTTGGCGCTACGCCAGGCACAAAAATGGCCATACGGCTGGAGATGGGTCCCCCGCCCAAAGAGCCAGCAGGGAAAACTATGCCTTGTTCTAAATCTCTTTGGGAACCACTTGCGTAGCCCAACAGACCTGGGGGCTGCGGGCTTTCCTGCTGCCTTCAGCCTCAAAGCCACCCTTTCCCACTTGGCGCCACGCCAGGCACAAAAATGGCCATACGGCTGGAGATGGGTCCCCCGCCCAAAGAGCCAGCAGGGAAAACTATGCCTTGTTCTAAAGCTCTTTGGGAACCGCATGCGTAGCCCAACAGATCTTGGGCCTGTGGGCTTTCCTGCTGCCTTCAGCCTAGACAACACCCTTTCCCACTAGGTGCCTCGCACGCACACAAATGGCCATACGGCTGGAGATGGGTCCCCTGCCCAAGGAGCCAGCAGGGAAAACTATGCCTTGTTCTAAAGCTCTTTGGGAACCGCTTGCTTGGCCCCACAGACGTGGGGGCTGCAGGCTTTCTTGCTACCTTCAGCCTCGACAGCACACTTTCCCTTTTGGCACCGCGTCAGGCACAAAAATGGCCTATGGATGGAGATGGGTCCCATGCCCAAAGAGCCAGCAGGGAAAACTATGCCTTGTTCTAAAGCTCTTTCAGAACCGCTTGCGTAGCCCCCAGACCTGGTGGCTGCAGGCTTTCTTGCTGCCTTCAGCCTCGACAGCACACTTTCCCACTTGGCACCGCGTCAGTCACAAAAATGGCCTATGGCTGGAGATGGGTCCCCTGCCCAAGGAGCCAGCAGGGAAAACTATGCCTTGTTCTAAAGCTCTTTGGGAACCGCTTGCGTAGCCCCACAGACCTGGGGGCTGCGGGCTTTCCTGCTGCCTTCAGCCTCGACACCACCCTTTCCCACTTGGCGCCGCGCCAGGCTCAAAAATGGCCATACGGCTGGAGATGGGTCCCCCACCCAAAGAGTCAGCAGGGAAAACTATGCCTTGTTCTAAAGCTCTTTGTGAACCGCTTGGATAGCCCCACAGACCTGGGGGCTGCAGGCTCTCCTGCTGCCTTCAGCCTCGACACCACCCTTTCCCACTTGGCGCCGCGCCAGGCACAAAAATGGCCTATGGCTGGAGATTGGTGCCCCGCCCAAAGAGCCAGCAGGGAAAACTATGCCTTGTTCTAAAGCTCTTTGGGAACCGCTTGCGTAGCCCCACAGACCTGGGGGCTGCGGGCTTTCCTGCTGCCTTCAGCCTCGACAACACCCTTTCCCACTTGGCGCCGTGCCAGGCACAAAAATAGCTATACGGCTGGAGATGGGTCCCATGCCCAAAGAGCCAGCAGGGAAAACTATGCCTTGTTCTAAAGCTCTTTGGGAACCGCGTGCGTAGCCCCCAGACCTGGGGGCTGCAGGCTTTCTTGCTGCCTTCAGCCTCGACAGCACACTTTCCCACTTGGCACCGCGTCAGTCACAAAAATGGCCTATGGCTGGAGATGGGTCCCCCGCCCAAAGAGCCAGCAGGGAAAACTATGCCTTGTTCTAAAGCTCTTTCAGAACCGCTTGCGTAGCCCCACAGACCTGGGGGCTGCAGGCTTTGCTCCTGCCTTCAGCCTCAAAGCCACCCTTTCCCACTTGGCGCTACGCCAGGCACAAAAATGGCCATACGGCTGGAGATGGGTCCCCCGCCCAAAGAGCCAGCAGGGAAAACTATGCCTTGTTCTAAATCTCTTTGGGAACTGCTTGCGTAGCCCAACAGACCTGGGGGCTGCGGGCTTTCCTGCTGCCTTCAGCCTCAAAGCCACCCTTTCCCACTTGGCGCCACGCCAGGCACAAAAATGGCCATACGGCTGGAGATGGGTCCCCCGCCCAAAGAGCCAGCAGGGAAAACTATGCCTTGTTCTAAAGCTCTTTGGGAACCGCTTGCGTAGCGCCACAGACCTGGGGGCTGCATGCTTTCCTGCTGCCTTCAGCCTCGACACCACCCTTTCCCACTTGGCACTGCGCCAGGCACAAAAATGGCCATACGGCTGGAGATGGGTCCCCCGCCCAAAGAGCCAGCAGGGAAAACTATGCCTTGTTCTAAAGCTCTTTGGGAACCACTTGCATAGCCCCACAGACCTGGGGGCTGCGGGCTTTCCTGCTGCCTTCAGCCTCGACACCACCCTTTCCCACTTGGCGCCGCGCCAGGCACAAAAATGGCCTATGGCTGGAGATGGGTCCCCCGCCCAACGAACAAGCAGGGAAAACTATGCCTTGTTCTAAAGCTCTTTGGGAACCGCTTGCGTAGCCCCACAGACCTGGGGGCTGCAGGCTTTCCTGCTGCCTTCAGCCTCAAAGCCACCCTTTCCCACTTGGCGCTACGCCAGGCACAAAAATGGCCATACGGCTGGAGATGGGTCCCCCGCCCAAAGAGCCAGCAGGGAAAACTATGCCTTGTTCTAAATCTCTTTGGGAACCACTTGCGTAGCCCAACAGACCTGGGGGCTGCGGACTTTCCTGCTGCCTTCAGCCTCAAAGCCACCCTTTCCCACTTGGCGCCACGCCAGGCACAAAAATGGCCATACGGCTGGAGATGGGTCCCCCGCCCAAAGAGCCAGCAGGGAAAACTATGCCTTGTTCTAAAGCTCTTTGGGAACCGCATGCGTAGCCCAACAGATCTTGGGCCTGTGGGCTTTCCTGCTGCCTTCAGCCTAGACAACACCCTTTCCCACTAGGTGCCTCGCACGCACACAAATGGCCATACGGCTGGAGATGGGTCCCCTGCCCAAGGAGCCAGCAGGGAAAACTATGCCTTGTTCTAAAGCTCTTTGGGAACCGCTTGCTTGGCCCCACAGACCTGGGGGCTGCAGGCTTTCTTGCTGCCTTCAGCCTCGACAGCACACTTTCCCTTTTGGCACCGCGTCAGGCACAAAAATGGCCTATGGCTGGAGATGGGTCCCATGCCCAAAGAGCCAGCAGGGAAAACTATGCCTTGTTCTAAAGCTCTTTGGGAACCGCTTGCGTAGCCCCACAGACCTGGGGGCTGCAGGCTTTGCTGCTGCCTTCAGCCTCAAAACCACCCTTTCCCACTTGGCACCGCGCCAGGCTCAAAAATGGCCTATGGCTGGAGATGGGTGCCCCGCCCAAAGAGCCAGCAGGGAAAACTATGCCTTGTTCTAAAGCTCTTTGGGAACCGCTTGCGTAGCCCCACAGACCTGGGGGCTGCGGGCTTTCCTGCTGCCTTCAGCCTCGACAACACCCTTTCCCACTTGGCGCCGCGCCAGGCACAAAAATAGCTATACGGCTGGAGATGGGTCCCATGCCCAAAGAGCCAGCAGGGAAAACTATGCCTTGTTCTAAAGCTCTTTCAGAACCGCTTGCGTAGCCCCCAGACCTGGGGGCTGCAGGCTTTCTTGCTGCCTTCAGCCTCGACAGCACACTTTCCCACTTGGCACCGCGTCAGTCACAAAAATGGCCTATGGCTGGAGATGGGTCCCCCACCCAAAGAGTCAGCAGGGAAAACTATGCCTTGTTCTAAAGCTCTTTGTGAACCGCTTGGATAGCCCCACAGACCTGGGGGCTGCAGGCTCTCCTGCTGCCTTCAGCCTCGACACCACCCTTTCCCACTTGGCGCCGCGCCAGGCACAAAAATGGCCTATGGCTGGAGATGGGTCCCATGCCCAAAGAGCCAGCAGGGAAAACTATGCCTTGTTCTAAAGCTCTTTGGGAACCGCTTGCGTAGCCCCACAGACCTGGGGGCTGCGGGATTTCCTGCTGCCTTCAGACTCGACACCACCCTTTCCCACTTGGCGCCGCGCCAGGCACAAAAATGGCCATACGGCTGGAGATGGGTGCCCCGCCCAAAGAGCCAGCAGGGAAAACTATGCCTTGTTCTAAAGCTCTTTGGGAACCGCTTGCGTAGCCCCACAGACCTGGGGGCTGCGGGCTTTCCTGCTGCCTTCAGCCTCGACAACACCCTTTCCCACTTGGCGCCGCGCCAGGCACAAAAATAGCTATACGGCTGGAGATGGGTCCCATGCCCAAAGAGCCAGCAGGGAAAACTATGCCTTGTTCTAAAGCTCTTTCAGAACCGCTTGCGTAGCCCCCAGACCTGGGGGCTGCAGGCTTTCTTGCTGCCTTCAGCCTCGACAGCACACTTTCCCACTTGGCACCGCGTCAGTCACAAAAATGGCCTATGGCTGGAGATGGGTCCCCCGCCCAAGGAGCCAGCAGGGAAAACTATGCCTTGTTCTAAAGCTCTTTCAGAACCGCTTGCGTAGCCCCACAGACCTGGGGGCTGCGGGCTTTCCTGCTGCCTTCAGCCTCGACACCACCCTTTCCCACTTGGCGCCGCGCCAGGCTCAAAAATGGCCATACGGCTGGAGATGGGTCCCATGCCCAAAGAGCCAGCAGGGAAAACTATGCCTTGTTCTAAAGCTCTTTGGGAACCGCTTGCGTAGCCCCACAGACCTGGGGGCTGCGGGATTTCCTGCTGCCTTCAGACTCGACACCACCCTTTCCCACTTGGCGCCGCGCCAGGCACAAAAATGGCCATACGGCTGGAGATGGGTCCCCCGCCCAAAGAGCCAGCAGGGAAAACTATGCCTTGTTCTAAAGCTCTTTGGGAACCGCTTGCGTAGCCCCACAGACCTGGGGGCTGCGGGCTTTCCTGCTGCCTTCAGCCTCGACACCACCCTTTCCCACTTGGCGCCGCGCCAGGCACAAAAATGGCCATACGGCTGGAGATGGGTTCCCCGCTGAAGGAGCCAGCTGGGAAAACTATGCCTTGTTCTAAAGCTCTTTGGGAACCGCTTGCGTAGCCCCACAGACCTGGGGGCTGTGGGCTTTCCTGCTGTCTTCAGCCTCGACACCACCCTTTCCCACTTGGCGCCACGCCAGGCACAAAAATGGCCATACGGCTGGAGATGGGTCCCCCGCCCAAAGAGCCAGCAGGGAAAACTTTGTCTATAGTCAGTCAAGGTCGACGTACTCAACACTGATAAGAAAGATCACATGTGTTCTTGTGGTGAGGGATATCAAGTGGAAATCCTTCTCGCGGAGTGATCAAGCGATTTAAACTTTTCATCATAATCCAAAGTCTAACATGCAAAACAATTGTCTAAGCAAAGCACAATACAGTGAGTATTAGTAAAACAACAACAGAGTGAAGCATCTTGTTATAAAGTCCTGTAACTGTCGGTGACCATCCAAAAAGAGGATCTCCCCATCTATGTCCTTCGCCTCTCTTCACTCTTTCCAACGCTTGGTGTATTTCTTCAACCTGATGATGGACGGTAATCAAAGTTGTCTGTCTATTTTCTTGGGCCTCTTTCAAGAGTCGCTTCAATTCATTGTGTTTTAGCAGCTTCTTCACCAGGGAGAGATTCATTCCGATAGGGGCAGGCAACAATCTCGAATCAACGTATAATTAGGTTGTAGCAATTGAAAAGACGTAACAGGAGCTTAATAATTGAAGTCGCATCCCGTAACTTTGTGTTAGTAAAGTTCAAACACAAAGATTTGAGTGATTACTATGTCATCTCTGAATACAAGACTACAGGGAGACCTCATGCTAACGCACCCTTTCCCAATATAGTCAAGCACAGTCTCTGGGGTTTCATCGGGATGTGTGTCAAAGTGACAAACATTCTGGTTGGTGTCAAGACAAAGGTCTTGTGCTTTGAGAGTATTACTCTCACAAATGAATCCTTGTTGGTCTCGTGAAACGCATGCGTCAACATCAGCAGTTTGCCATTTAGTCTCATTTTGTCGTGCCCAACCTCTGTGCTGTGTTGGATAGAGTAGAGCTCCTTGGTGATTCAACCCCAGTGCGATGATTGGGTATATGGTGGATACTGAGGCATTGCGTATCGTTAAGACAAAAGCTGTGGCTTTGCTCTCAGTGGGATCGTAGGTGAAATTAACCAGATAACACCTGGACTGAAATTTTTTCTCAAATTCAATTGCGTTATCCCATATTACTTTTCGAATTTCGGTGGGCAAGGTGCCTTCTTCACCTTCCCTTATGATTGCGGCTGTCATAGATTGCATCCACAATTGGGCTTGGATACAACTAAGAGCCAAGGAAACATTGGTTTGAGTTGTACCAAGTGCATCTGTGATCAGCTGATGGTCTTTTTCACCCGTTTCTTCCCATTGAGGCAATATATTCGATAAAAGCCGTTGGTGGTTTCCCAATGCTAATAGAGAGGACTGTAGGGGACGTCTTAATTTGTCCAGATCAGTAGCGGTTGTGACTAGTTTGTTGGCAAGTATCTCAGCATCTATACTATTCAAGACTCCCAGGCCTGTTCCTAAGATACCAGTCGCATCCCTCTTCCGTCCGTGTGAAGTGGCAAGAGTTCGTTTGCGTAACCATGCTGACCATTCTGCATAAGATGTACTCAGGAATGGTAAGCAGGTGGGTTTGATCGCAGAGATTTTAATCTGCATTGACAATTCTGCTCGTTTGAGGGAATATGTGGGATTAAACAGTACCTGTTGTTGACCTGTGTGTGTTTAATAACGTAAGGGCCAATGTTGAAAATGTAAGGAGTTAGTCTAATGGAGGGCTTAGAAAAGAGAGAGGTGTTTTTTTTTTTTCTCTTAGAAGAGAGAGCCTTTGAGAGTTTGTGGGGTGTAGGTTCTGGATTCATTTCAGCAAGTTCAGGTGTATTTGAGTCAATCATAAATTCAAATAACAATTCTGTGCCCTTGTAGCCCCAAATACAGTACACTACTGTAGGTTTGATGAAAGTGAAATTGTGCCAGCAATCTGAATTTGGCTCCATAATTTTGTAACAATCAGTGTTGTATTTGTCCGCTTTGGTAGAGTCTACATAGATGGTTTTGATTACAGTTGGCCTGTGGTGATTAGACCCGTTGATAAATCGGCAACCAATGTGTGTTCTTGTGGAATAATTACTAAATTGGCCAAGAATACAAAAATACAGCATTGTTCACACATTAAGGAAAGTCATAAAATCAAGAGGCTTCTGAGGTAGAATACAGCCGCAGCTAGCACACGAAGAATGCAACAGCTGTGATTCCCTGTACAAGGTTGTTTGCGAAACTACACGAGGGATGGAACGGAACGCGCTTGTTCCGTGGCCTTCCCTTGTGACGAATAGCAGATATGGGGACGAGATGGTACTACGGAACTGATAAGCGGCCTACACGCCACCCGAGCCAACATTTCGTCAAATGTTGATGAAATGCTGTCCTTTTGTGCGAACTTTGCTCACCACAATGTACCAAAACACACCTCCATCCCGGAGGCTATCCGCCCCCGAGGTGTGAACACTCCTCCTTGAGTACATTAATCATAATAAAAGTACATATGACTAAAGTCACTCAAACTCCACTTTGAAGTTAAAAAAATAATATAAAAATAGCCCAAGAGAGGGGGAATGTCTGGGAAGACACCATCGCGAAGAATCCCACCGCTGTTTTCTGGGATCAGTCGACGGGCTGAGCCTTTCTTCCCCCTCATAAGGACGCCTTTGGGTAAGACTTTGATTACACCGAGTGCTTTCTCGGGGACTCTAGAAATTTCTCTAGAGAATCTCTACCCTACATTTATAGCCAGGCTGTATCGTTTATAATTTTGTCGCGCGTTTGTCTATTTAACAATGTCTTTATTTGCACGTGCTTTGCAGACAGTGTATTTATCACCGGCAATCCTAAAGAACCTGTATATCTGTTGTTTAAATAAACTGCACTGTTTCAGTAGCTAGTCGTTTCGCTTTCTCACTGAACGCGACCAAAACTTGAGAGAGGCCGTGCTGGTTCAGGAGCACGACTAGACTGAAGGTGCAGCCCACTATTAGTGTCTCCAAATCGTAATAGTTTAACACATATTAAACGCGATTGGGCTGATAGTGCTGAATTGGGCATCACTCAGAATTGAAACCCAGCCGCACCTGGCCTCCCACCTCGGTGAGGAGTGTTAGAACGCAAGGGGGTTTATCTTCTGCCAAAACCGCTTGGCCCCGTTTCACGCAACAGAATTTGGCGTAGTCGGCAGGATTGCCATGGATAAACTGCTGCAAAAATATGATTGTGCCCCTTCCCAGGCTGGGAAGGAGTGGGCCCAAAAATTTTGGAAGGATGAAGAGAAAGTGGTGGAACGTATTGAAGAGCGTCGGGTTTCACAGAAGCTCAGAGCGGGGAAAGGCAAGGGTGTGATTTGTGCTGTGTTAGGCGCCTGTTTATCTTGTGCACAACAAGAAGCTAGAGAAACCCCCGCTCCTAATCTGATTTCAGCTGTAGAATATGCAACCCTGAAATCGGAGAATGAGGTGCTGAAGTCATCATTAGCCTTGCAAAAGGAGACAGGAGAAAGATTAAGAACTCAAGTCGATAAGCTTGTGAGTGAGAATGAATGTTTAGGAAACCGGAATGCTCAACTTGGGAGTGAAAATCGCCAACTTAAAATGTTATTGAAAGGGTGACCGGGCTCTTAGATAAAATGCAGCCCTCGACCCAGGTCCAACAGATTCGTAAGTTAATGTGTTATCCAAATTCCGGAACCCAGACCGGAGATTTTTTTGTCTAATAGTGAGGATGACGAAGAAGATGAGGAGGAAAGGACTTTTACTTTGAAATCCCAAGTTTTTCCTTTACGTCCTCTGGTTAAAACTGAAACTGCAGTTGATGATGGTGATGAAATTCACACCACTGTGCGTACCGTTCCATGGACACCAACCGAGTTAACAAAAATAAGGGAGAAATATTCGAGGCGACCAGAAGAGTCAGCTGTTGAGTACGTGTGGCGAGTTTCTTCTGAAGGGGGGGGCAGAATTATGCTGAGTGAGGAAGAAGCAGGAGACTCTTGGGGACCAGGAGTGTTTTTAACCACTATGCCTGGGGATCATAATTATTCCCTAACCGCTCGAGCAGCCTATTGGGCAAGGGGTATGGATCCGCGAGAGAGGGGGGAGCCGTTAGAGATTAGAGCTACAGGCTACTCTGATCTGTTTGCGGCTGTACGGAAAGCAGCTTGTCTGCAAGCCATGTATGACAGAGAGGAATTTTGGAAATCCCCAATGTCAGCCCCTATCGACCCGGATCGATTAGCCCCTCTCATCCGTGGTCTTCCCGATTGCCTGAAACCGTTCCTTGTTCGCACTCAAGATCGTATACGGGATGCTCGGGGTGCTCATGGGCGGGGCCGTCGTCACTACATGCCCACCTGGAATGTACAGGAAATAGATCAATATGGGCGCCGAATGGGCTGGGCCAGCCAAACTAGTGAGAAATCCTCCGAACACCCGCGAAAGGTTCGCCAAGTCCAAACTCACACTCAAAACCCTAAATCAGAGGGAAGGTTTAAGCCTGATAAGGACCGGAATGAGTTGTGGCGTAAAGCCCTACAATTAGGGGTGCCCCGACAATTCTTGCACGGTGACCCTACGGGAGATCTCCGTACGCTAGTCCAATCTCTACCTAGAAAGAATAATGCGGCTGGGGAGAAAAGTCTAACCAGAGAATCCCCAAGCCGTGAGAAAACTGTGCCTTCTGCACCGGAACATAACTTGATTGATTTGACAGAGTCCCAGCCACAACACTCCTATCCCCGGGGAGGGCACTGAGCAACCCTGTCGGGCAGGTACTAGCAATCCAATGGCGCTCTCATAAAGACTCCGAACCTGTTATTGTCATTCCTGTTGGACCCCGGAAGATATTGGTAAATTTTATTATTGATACCGGAGCCCAAATGTCTGCAATCACTAACGAAACAGCACAACTTCTAGGTATAAATCCCACCCGACGCAGAGTCAACTTCACAGGAATTGATGGTGTGGTAAAAACATGCCCCACTGCAAAAATTAACCTCTGGTTGCCGGGAGAGCAGCGAATGACTAGGGCAGAAGTGTTAGTGGGTGCCTCACGTAGACCCGACTCAAAGTGTCAGGGACCCGCACAGGAAGTTAAATTCCTGGGGGTCTGGTGGATTAAGGGAGCTGCTTCTGTCCCTCAGGATACCCTGAAAAAATAGAACATGGACAGAATCCTTCCAGCACGAAGGAGTTACAGCAGGTCCTGGGAACTTTAAGTTATTGGCGTAAACACATCCCTGGCTTTTCCATCATTGCTCGCCCCCTTCATAGCTTGCCAAAAAAGGGTAAATCCTGGGTGTGGACTGAACAACACACTAATGCTCTGCAATTACTAATAAAGGAGCTAAGGTTATTCCAACAACTTGGCCCCATACATCCAACTGACCCTGTCCATGTAGAATGGGGGCTCAGTGAACATGGTTCCCGTTGTAATTTATGGCAGAAGGGACCAGCAGGACCGGAGAGACCATTAGAATTTTGCTCACACTCCTTCAATGATACTGAATGCAGCTATTCAGACCTGGAGAAGGGTTTACTGTCCCTGGTGCGAGCGTTGCAACGAGCAGAGCAGATAAGAAGAGAACAGAGTGTGATCTTTCCTGGGACCTTTTCGCCTCCCAGATGTGGTCCTTAAAGGGACACCACCACCAGCTGGCATTGCCCAGAGACCTACAGTTCGAAAGTGGTATGCTTATTTAGAAGGCATTAATGAAATCAAGCCAGTCTCTGAAGGCAGTGTTAAAGTATCCAAGGCTACTTCACAAGGATACCAAAGGATATAGATGGTGCCCTATTGTTCCAATCCCCACCAAACAGACCATCTCCGATCCAAGAAGCACCTCCTTTGAGGGACAGCAGTGATCTTAGAGGAGTGTGGTTTACTGGTGCGTCATCTCACCGTTAAAAAAATAAGTGCAAATATAAGGCCGTAGCACTGGAAGTAACAACGGGAGAAAGAGCAATTGAAATAGGGGAGGGTAGGGGAACTCAGAGCTGTCCTACTAGCTGCACAACATGGAGCCACCTCCTTTTACGCTGAGTCATATGCTGTTCTTAAAGGAGCCACTGAATGGCTAGGACACTGGGCAGCCAACGATTGGCAGGTGAATAGAGTCCCAGTTTGGGAGACAGATAATTGGAAGCAACTGTTGGAAATAGGAGGACAGAGACCATTGCACGTTGCTTGGGTAAAAGGCCACGATCGTTCAAACTCGATCACTGCTCAGTTCAACCAACAGGTAGATGGCCTCACGCGGCTGCAACAAATTGACATTGTAGATGATGGTCGGGAATGGGAACGCTTACTTGAATCGTTACATGTTAAACGTGGCCGCACAGGCCGTCCTGACCTGTATCGGGAAGGTGGGTGGCTTGTGTCAGTTAAGCTGTGCGAACAAATAGTAACTGCCTGTTCACAATGTCGCCTACGACTCAGCAAAGATCATCCGAGTAAGGCGCCTCCCTTACACATGCGGGACAAGAAAGCGTTGTGGCATTCATGGCAGCTTGATTATATTGGGCCCTTGAGATCATCAGGTGGGAAAAGATATGTCCTGGTAGGAGTGGAGATTATCTCCAGCCTCAGTATGGCCAGCAGTTTCAAACCAGCTACGAGGGACAACACAGTGAAAGGCCTAACAGGGTGGTTCAGCACACTTCCCCTTCCCGACGAAATCCAGAGTGATAACGTTTCACACTTTACGGCTTCGGTGGTACAAGATTGGGCCAAGGAAGAAGGGATTCGATGGGTATTTCATACTCCCTGTTATCCCCAGGCTAATGGCATTGTTGAACGCACCAATAGATTGGTTAAGCGTTTTGCAAAAAGTCATGAACCTGGTTGGCATTTGCGATTGGATGATGCCATCTATCAACTAAATAACAAATGGAGTGGAGACGGCTGTCCTAAAATGAAAGCTTTCTGTGTACCTGCCAATATTATCTCGCCAAAGGCTGCCAATGAACCGGGAAAATACCCCGGAAGATTTCACCCTGGACTACCTGTGCTAGTGAAAATGCCTCAAAATGGGACGGTGCCAATGGTGCTAGCTACTCCCAAAAATCCCTATGCATGGGAAGCCAAGGATTGTTCAGGGAAGATACACCGGATCAGCACCCGGTGGACCGCACCTTCTTTTTAACCCCGTCGGTCGAATAAGACCGAGCAGATTTTCTTTTCCTTTATGTCTTACAGGAACCTTGGATGAGCTGTACAGACGGATTGGCCTACGCTACCTTTGAATGTCTCCAGGGAATCCTGACATTGAACCTGGCAATAATACTACTTTTATGATGTATGGCTATTTGGAGGCCCAAATTCTAAAATGACGAATTGGCAGATGGAATTGATGCTATTCAGTTTCACCTTTTTATTCCCTGTTGTTTGTAGTCAAAGAGACCCAGAGTGGCCATGGTCTCAAGCCTTTCTCGTCTATAATACAAGACTACAGGGAGACCTCATGCTAACGCACCCTTTCCCAATATAGTCAAGCACAGTCTCTGGGGTTTCATCGGGATGTGTCTCAAAGTGACAAGCATTCTGGTTGGTGTCAAGACAAAGGTCTTGTGCTTTGAGAGTATTACTCTCACAAATGAATCCTTGTTGGTCTCGTGAAACGCATGCGTCAACATCAGCAGTTTGCCATTTAGTCTCATTTTGTCGTGCCCAACCTCTGTGCTGTGTTGGATAGAGTAGAGCTCCTTGATGATTCAACCCCAGTGCGATGATTGGGTATATGGTGGATACTGAGGCATTGCGTATCGTTAAGACAAAAGCTGTGGCTTTGCTCTCAGTGGGATCGTAGGTGAAATTAACCAGATACCACCAGGATTGAAATTTTCTCTCAAACTCAATTGCGTTATCCCATATTACTTTTCGAATTTCGGTGGGCAAGGTGCCTTCTTCACCTTCCCTTATGATTTATGAGTTTTTGCAAAACGCTTAACCAATCCGTTGGTGCATTCAACAATGCCATTAGCCTGAGGATAATAGGGAGTATGAAATACCCATCGAATCCCTTCTTCTTTGGCCCAATCTTGTACCACTGTAGCGGTAAAGTGTGAACCGTTATCACTTTGGATTTCCTCGGGAAGGGGAAGTGTGCTGAACCACCCTTTTAGGCCTTTCACTGTGTTGTCCCCAGCAGCTGATTTGAAGCCAGTGGCCATACTGAGGCTGGAGATAATCTCCACTCCGACTAGGACATATCTTTTCCCACCTGATGATCTCAAGGGCCCAATATAATCAATCTGCCATGAATGCCACAACATTTTCTTGTCCCGCATGTGTAAGGGAGGCGCCTTACTCGGATGATCTTTGCTGAGTCGTAGGCGACATTGTGACCAGGCAGTTACTACTTGTTCGCACAGCTTAACCGACACAGGCCACCCCCGGGCTAGACCTTCCTGATACAGATCAGCACGGCCTGTATGGCCAGGCTTAATATGTAACCATTCCCGACCATCATCTACAGTGTCAATTTGTTGTAGCCGCGTGAGGCTATCTACCTGTTGGTTGAACTGAGCAGTGATCGAGTTTGAACGATCGTGGCCTTTTACCCAAGCAATGTGCAATGGTCTCTGTCCTCCTATTTCCAACAGTTGCTTCCAACTGTCTGTCTCCCAGATCGGGACTCTATTCACCTGCCAATCATTGGCTGCCCAGTGTCCTAGCCATTCAGTGGCTCCTTTAAAAACAGCATATGAGTCAGTGTAAATGTAAGTAGCTCCATGTTGTGCAGCTAGTAGGACGGCTCTGAGTTCCCCTACTTGTGCCCTACCTTCTCCTGTTTCAATTGCTCTTTCCCCCGTTGCTACTTCCAGTGCTACGGCCTTGTATTTCCACTTGCTGTTCTCACGGTGAGATGACACACCAGTAAACCACACTCCTGTAAGATCACTGCCTGCTTTCAGAGGAGGTGCTTCTTGGATTGGAGATGGTCTGTTTGGTGGGGATTGGAACAATAGGGCACCATCTCTATCCTTCTGGAGCATGGATACTTTGATACTACCTTCAGAGACTGGCATGATATCATTAATGCCTTCTAAATAAGCATACCACTTTCGAACTGTGGGTTTCTGGGGAATGCCAGCTGGTGGTGGTGTCCCTTTAAGGACCACATCTGGGAGGCGAAAAGGGCCCCGAACAATCACGCTCTGTTGTCTCCTTATCTGCTCTGCTCGTTGCAATGCTCGCACCAGGGACAGTAAACCCTTCTCCAGGTCTGAATAGCTGCTCTCAGTATCATTAAAGGCGTGAGAGCTAAATTCTAATGGTCTCTCCGGTCCTGCTGGTCCCTTCTGGCATAAATTACAATGGGAACCATGTTCACTGAGCCCCCATTCTACATGGACAGGGTCAGTTGGATGTATGGGGCCAAGTTGTTGGAATAACCTTAGCTCTTTTATTAGCAATTCTAGTGCATTAGTGTGTTGTTCAGTCGACTCCCAGGATTTACCTTTTTTGAGCAAACAATAAAGGGGGCGAGCAATGATGGAAAAGCCAGGGATGTGTTTACGCTAATAACTTAAAGTTCCCAGGACTTGCTGTAACTCCTTCGTGCTGGAAGGATTCTGTCCATGTTCTATTTTTTCAGGGTATCCTGAGGGACAGAAGCAGCTCCCTTAATCCACCAGACCCCCAGGAATTTAACTTCCTGTGCGGGTCCCTGACACTTTGAGTCGGGAATTTCCAATCCGAAATCTGATAATGTTTTTCGGATGTTTTCCATCATGTCTTGTACACTTTCTTGGTTCTCTCCCCTATTAAGATGTCATCAATAATATATTGGTATACTGTACATCCCTGTGAAACAGGAATCTCTGATAGCACTTTAGCCAAAGCATTATGGGCAATAGTGGGGGAATGTTTGTATCCTTGTGGAAAGCGGTTAAAGGTATATTGCACTCCTTTCCATGTGAATGCAAACTGCGCTTTGTCCTGCTCAAGGAGGAGAATCATAAAAAAATATGTCTTTAAAATCTAAGGCAACCCTGCAAGGATGGGCAGCTCCTTTTATCATTGTCACAATTTCCGCGATATTCGGAACAGCAGCGGTCAGAGGTGCAGTGTTGGCGTTTAATTTTCCGTAATCTACTGTGAAACGCCATTGCCTTTTTGGTTTCTTTACTGGCCACACCGGTGAAAAATAAGGCGAGTGAATCCTCTTAATGATGTCCCTTTTTTTCTAAATTTGATACCAATCTGTCTGCTCCTGCAACAGCAGTTGCAGGCAGTGGATACTACAGGACACCAGAGATTTTAGAGGGAGGGAAAAGTATGGAAGTTTCCAATAGACTCAATTTCACTGTGTCTATTACTTTTTCAAATCCTGCAAAACTTCACACTGTGGAGACATCATTAAGAAAAGTCATTAAGAAACCCTCGGACGGCAGGCTTTTGTGACGCCTTCAGCCTCAAAATCACCCTTTCCCACGTGGCGCCGCGCCAGGCACAAAAATGGCCATACGACTGGAGATGGGTCCCCTGCCAAAAGAGCCAGCAGGTAAAACTATGCCTTGTTCTAAAGCTCTTTGGGAACCGCTTGCGTAGCCCCACAGACCTGGGGGCTGCGGGCTTTCCTGCTGCCTTCAGCCTCGACAACACCCTTTCCCACTTGGCGCCGCATCAGGCACAAAAATAGCCATACGACTGGAGATGGGTCCCCCGCCCAAAGAGCCAGCAGGGAAAACTATGCCTTGTTCTAAAGCTCTTTGGAAACCGCTTGCGTAGCTGCACAGACCTGGGGGCTGCAGGCTTTCCTGCTGCCTTCAGCCTCGACAGCACCCTTTCCCACTTGGCGCCGTGCCAGGCACAAAAATGGCCATACGGCTGGAGATGGGTCCCCTGCCAAAAGAGCCAGCAGGGAAAACTATGCCTTGTTCTAAAGCTCTTTGGGAACCGCTTGCTTGGCCCCACAGACCTGGGGGCTGCGGGCTTTCCTGCTGCCTTCAGCCTCAAAACCACCCTTTCCCACTTGGCGCCGCGCCAGGCACAAAAATGGCCATACGGCTGGAGATGGGTCCCCCGCCCAAAGAGCCAGCTGGGAAAACTATGCCTTGTTCTAAAGCTCTTTGGGAACCGCTTGCTTGGCCCTACAGACGTAGGGGCTGCGGGCTTTCCTGCTGCCTTCAGCCTCAAAACCACCCTATGCCACTACGCACCGCGTCAGGCACAAAAATAGCCATACGGCTGGAGATGGGTCCCCCACCCAAAGAGCCAGCAGGGAAAACTATGCCTTGTTCTAAAGCTCTTTGGGAACCGCTTGCGTAGCCCCACAGACCTGGGGGCTGCAGGCTTTCCTGCTGTCTTCAGCCTCAAAGCCACCCTTTCCCACTTGGCGCCCTATCAGGCACAAAAATGGCCTATGGGTGGAGATGGGTCCCATGCCCAAAGAGCCAGCAGGGAAAACTATGCCTTGTTCTAAAGCTCTTTGGGAACCGCTTGCGTAGCCCCACAGACCTGGGGGCTGCGGGCTTTCCTGCTGCCTTCAGCCTCGATACCACCATTTCCCACTTGGCGCTGCGCCATGCACAAAAATGGCCATACGGCTGGAGATGGGTCCCCCGCCCAAAGAGCCAGCAGGGAAAACTATGCCTTGTTCTAAAGCTCTTTGGGAACCGCTTGCGTAGCCCCACAGACCTGGGGGCTGCGGGCTTTCCTGCTGCCTTTAGCCTCGACACCACCCTTTCCCTCTTGGCGCCGCGCCAGGCACAAAAATGGCCGTACGGCTGGAGATGGGTCCCCCGCCCAAAGAGCCAGCAGGGAAAACTATGCCTGGTTCTAAAGCTCTTTGGGAACCGCTTGCGTAGCCGCACAGACCTGGGGGCTGCGGGCTTTCCTGCTGCCTTCAGCCTCAAAGCCACCCTTTCCCACTTTGCGCCGGGCCAGGCACAAAAATGGCCATACGGCTGGAGATGGGTCCCCCGCCCAAAGAGCCAGCAGGGAAAACTATGCCTTGTTCTAAAGCTCTTTGGGAACCGCTTGCGTAGCCCCACAGACCTTGGGGCTGCGGGCTTTCCTGCTGCCTTCAGCCTCGACAGCACCCTTTCCCACTTGGCTTCGCGCCAGGCACAAAAATGGCCTATGGCTGGAGATGGGTCCCATGCCCTAAGAGCGAGCAGGGAAAACTATGCCTTGTTCTAAAGCTCTTTGGGAACCGCTTGCGTAGCCCCACAGACCTGGGGGCTGCGGGCTTTCCTGCTGCCTTCAGCCTCAAAGCCACCCTTTCCCACTTGGCGCCGGGCCAGGCACAAAAATGGCCATACGGCTGGAGATGGGTCCCCCGCCCAAAGAGCCAGCAGGGAAAACTATGCCTTGTTCTAAAGCTCTTTGGGAACCGCTTGCTTGGCCCCACAGACCTGGGGGCTGCAGGCTTTGCTGCTGCCTTCAGCCTCGACACCACCCTTACCCACTTGGCGCCGCGCCAGGCACAAAAATGGCCATACGGCTGGAGATGGGTCCCCCGCCCAAAGAGCCAGCAGGGAAAACTATGCCTTGTTCTAAAGCTCTTTGGGAACCGCTTGCGTAGCCCCACAGACCTGGGGGCTGCGGGCTTTCCTGCTGCCTTCAGCCTCAAAACCACCCTTTCCCACTTGGCGCCGTGCCAGGCACAAAAATGGCCATACGGCTGGAGATGGGTCCCCCGCCCAAAGAGCCAGCTGGGAAAACTATGCCTTGTTCTAAAGCTCTTTGGGAACCGCTTGCTTGGCCCCACAGACGTGGGGGCTGCGGGCTTTCCTGCTGCCTTCAGCCTCAAAACCACCCTATGCCACTACGCACCGCGTCAGGCACAAAAATAGCCATACGGCTGGAGATGGGTCCCCCACCCAAAGAGCCAGCAGGGAAAACTATGCCTTGTTCTAAAGCTCTTTGGGAACCGCTTGCGTAGCCCCACAGACCTGGGGGCTGCGGGCTTTCCTGCTGCCTTCAGCCTCAAAACCACCCTTTCCCACTTGGCGCCGTGCCAGGCACAAAAATGGCCATACGGCTGGAGATGGGTCCCCCGCCCAAAGAGCCAGCTGGGAAAACTATGCCTTGTTCTAAAGCTCTTTGGGAACCGCTTGCTTGGCCCCACAGACGTGGGGGCTGCGGGCTTTCCTGCTGCCTTCAGCCTCAAAACCACCCTATGCCACTACGCACCGCGTCAGGCACAAAAATAGCCATACGGCTGGAGATGGGTCCCCCACCCAAAGAGCCAGCAGGGAAAACTATGCCTTGTTCTAAAGCTCTTTGGGAACCGCTTGCGTAGCCCCACAGACCTGGGGGCTGCAGGCTTTCCTGCTGCCTTTAGCCTCGACACCACCCTTTCCCTCTTGGCGCCGCGCCAGGCACAAAAATGGCCGTACGGCTGGAGATGGGTCCCCCGCCCAAAGAGCCAGCAGGGAAAACTATGCCTTGTTCTAAAGCTCTTTGGGAACCGCTTGCGTAGCCGCACACACCTGGGGGCTGCGGGCTTTCCTGCTGCCTTCAGCCTCAAAGCCACCCTTTCCCACTTTGCGCCGGGCCAGGCACAAAAATGGCCATACGGCTGGAGATGGGTCCCCCGCCCAAAGAGCCAGCAGGGAAAACTATGCCTTGTTCTAAAGCTCTTTGGGAACCGCTTGCGTAGCCCCACAGACCTTGGGGCTGCGGGCTTTCCTGCTGCCTTCAGCCTCGACAGCACCCTTTCCCACTTGGCTTCGCGCCAGGCACAAAAATGGCCTATGGCTGGAGATGGGTCCCATGCCCTAAGAGCCAGCAGGGAAAACTATGCCTTGTTCTAAAGCTCTTTGGGAACCGCTTGCGTAGCACCACAGACCTGGGGGCTGCAGGCTTTGCTCCTGCCTTCAGCCTCAAAGCCACCCTTTCCCACCTGGCGCCGCGCCAGGCTCAAAAACGGCCATACGGCTGGAGATGGGTCCCCCGCCCAGAGAGCCAGCAGGGAAAACTATGCCTTGTTCTAAAGCTCTTTGGGAACCTCTTGCGTAGCCCCACAGACCTGGGGGCTGCGGGCTTTCCTGCTGTCTTCAGCCTCAAAGCAACCCTTTCCCACTTGGCGCCCTATCAAGCACAAAAATGGCCTATGGCTGGAGATGGGTCCCATGCCCAAAGAGCCAGCAGGGAAAACTATGCCTTGTTCTAAAGCTCTTTGGGAACCGCTTGCGTAGCCGCACAGACCTGGGGGCTGCGGGCTTTCCTGCTGCCTTCAGCCTCAAAACCACCCTTTCCCACTTGGCCCCCGGCCAGGCACAAAAATGGCCATACGGCTGGAGATGGGTCCCCCGCCCAAAGAGCCAGCAGGGAAAACTATGCCTTGTTCTAAAGCTCTTTGGGAACCGCTTGCGTAGCCCCACAGACCTGGGGGCTGCGGGCTTTCCTGCTGCCTTCAGCCTCGACACCACCCTTTCCCACTTGGCGCCGCGCCAGGCACAAAAATGGCCATACGGCTGGAGATGGGTCCCCCGCCCAAAGAGCCAGCAGGGAAAACTATGCCTTGTTCTAAAGCTCTTTGGGAACCGCTTGCGTAGCCCCACAGACCTGGGGGCTGCGGGCTTTCCTGCTGCCTTCAGCCTCGACAGCACCCTTTCCCACTTGGCTTCGCGCCAGGCACAAAAATGGCCTATGGCTGGAGATGGGTCCCATGCCCTAAGAGCCAGCAGGGAAAACTATGCCTTGTTCTAAAGCTCTTTGGGAACCGCTTGCGTAGCACCACAGACCTGGGGGCTGCAGGCTTTGCTCCTGCCTTCAGCCTCAAAGCCACCCTTTCCCACCTGGCGCCGCGCCAGGCTCAAAAACGGCCATACGGCTGGAGATGGGTCCCCCGCCCAGAGAGCCAGCAGGGAAAACTATGCCTTGTTCTAAAGCTCTTTGGGAACCTCTTGCGTAGCCCCACAGACCTGGGGGCTGCGGGCTTTCCTGCTGTCTTCAGCCTCAAAGCAACCCTTTCCCACTTGGCGCCCTATCAAGCACAAAAATGGCCTATGGCTGGAGATGGGTCCCATGCCCAAAGAGCCAGCAGGGAAAACTATGCCTTGTTCTAAAGCTCTTTGGGAACCGCTTGCGTAGCCCCACAGACCTGGGGGCTGCGGGCTTTCCTGCTGCCTTCAGCCTCAAAACCACCCTTTCCCACTTGGCCCCCGGCCAGGCACAAAAATGGCCATACGGCTGGAGATGGGTCCCCCGCCCAAAGAGCCAGCAGGGAAAACTATGCCTTGTTCTAAAGCTCTTTGGGAACCGCTTGCGTAGCCCCACAGACCTGGGGGCTGCGGGCTTTCCTGCTGCCTTCAGCCTCGACACCACCCTTTCCCACTTGGCGCCGCGCCAGGCACAAAAATGGCCATACGGCTGGAGATGGGTCCCCCGCCCAAAGAGCCAGCAGGGAAAACTATGCCTTGTTCTAAAGCTCTTTGGGAACCGCTTGCGTAGCCCCACAGACCTGGGGGCTGCGGGCTTTCCTGCTGCCTTCACCCTCAAAACCACCCTTTCCCACTTGGCGCCGTGCCAGGCACAAAAATGGCCATACAGCTGGAGATGGGTCCCCCGCCCAAAGAGCCAGCTGGGAAAACTATGCCTTGTTCTAAAGCTCTTTGGGAACCGCTTGCTTGGCCCCACAGACGTGGGGGCTGCGGGCTTTCCTGCTGCCTTCAGCCTCAAAACCACCCTATGCCACTACGCACCGCGTCAGGCACAAAAATAGCCATACGGCTGGAGATGGGTCCCCCACCCAAAGAGCCAGCAGGGAAAACTATGCCTTGTTCTAAAGCTCTTTGGGAACCGCTTGCGTAGCCCCACAGACCTGGGGGCTGCAGGCTTTCCTGCTGTCTTCAGCCTCAAAGCCACCCTTTCCCACTTGGCGCCCTATCAGGCACAAAAATGGCCTATGGGTGGAGATGGGTCCCATGCCCAAAGAGCCAGCAGGGAAAACTATGCCTTGTTCTAAAGCTCTTTGGGAACCGCTTGCGTAGCCCCACAGACCTGGGGGCTGCGGGCTTTCCTGCTGCCTTCAGCCTCAATACCACCATTTCCCACTTGGCGCTGCGCCATGCACAAAAATGGCAATACGGCTGGAGATGGGTCCCCCGCCCAAAGAGCCAGCAGGGAAAACTATGCCTTGTTCTAAAGCTCTTTGGGAACCGCTTGCGTAGCCCCACAGACCTGGGGGCTGCAGGCTTTCCTGCTGCCTTTAGCCTCGACACCACCCTTTCCCTCTTGGCGCCGCGCCAGGCACAAAAATGGCCGTACGGCTGGAGATGGGTCCCCCGCCCAAAGAGCCAGCAGGGAAAACTATGCCTTGTTCTAAAGCTCTTTGGGAACCGCTTGCGTAGCCGCACACACCTGGGGGCTGCGGGCTTTCCTGCTGCCTTCAGCCTCAAAGCCACCCTTTCCCACTTTGCGCCGGGCCAGGCACAAAAATGGCCATACGGCTGGAGATGGGTCCCCCGCCCAAAGAGCCAGCAGGGAAAACTATGCCTTGTTCTAAAGCTCTTTGGGAACCGCTTGCGTAGCCCCACAGACCTTGGGGCTGCGGGCTTTCCTGCTGCCTTCAGCCTCGACAGCACCCTTTCCCACTTGGCTTCGCGCCAGGCACAAAAATGGCCTATGGCTGGAGATGGGTCCCATGCCCTAAGAGCCAGCAGGGAAAACTATGCCTTGTTCTAAAGCTCTTTGGGAACCGCTTGCGTAGCACCACAGACCTGGGGGCTGCAGGCTTTGCTCCTGCCTTCAGCCTCAAAGCCACCCTTTCCCACCTGGCGCCGCGCCAGGCTCAAAAACGGCCATACGGCTGGAGATGGGTCCCCCGCCCAGAGAGCCAGCAGGGAAAACTATGCCTTGTTCTAAAGCTCTTTGGGAACCTCTTGCGTAGCCCCACAGACCTGGGGGCTGCGGGCTTTCCTGCTGTCTTCAGCCTCAAAGCAACCCTTTCCCACTTGGCGCCCTATCAAGCACAAAAATGGCCTATGGCTGGAGATGGGTCCCATGCCCAAAGAGCCAGCAGGGAAAACTATGCCTTGTTCTAAAGCTCTTTGGGAACCGCTTGCGTAGCCGCACAGACCTGGGGGCTGCGGGCTTTCCTGCTGCCTTCAGCCTCAAAACCACCCTTTCCCACTTGGCCCCCGGCCAGGCACAAAAATGGCCATACGGCTGGAGATGGGTCCCCCGCCCAAAGAGCCAGCAGGGAAAACTATGCCTTGTTCTAAAGCTCTTTGGGAACCGCTTGCGTAGCCCCACAGACCTGGGGGCTGCGGGCTTTCCTGCTGCCTTCAGCCTCGACACCACCCTTTCCCACTTGTCGCCGGGCCAGGCACAAAAATGGCCATACGGCTGGAGATGGGTCCCCCGCCCAAAGAGCCAGCAGGGAAAACTATGCCTTGTTCTAAAGCTCTTTGGGAACCGCTTGCGTAGCCCCACAGACCTGGGGGCTGCGGGCTTTCCTGCTGCCTTCAGCCTCGACAGCACCCTTTCCCACTTGGCTTCGCGCCAGGCACAAAAATGGCCTATGGCTGGAGATGGGTCCCATGCCCTAAGAGCCAGCAGGGAAAACTATGCCTTGTTCTAAAGCTCTTTGGGAACCGCTTGCGTAGCACCACAGACCTGGGGGCTGCAGGCTTTGCTCCTGCCTTCAGCCTCAAAGCCACCCTTTCCCACCTGGCGCCGCGCCAGGCTCAAAAACGGCCATACGGCTGGAGATGGGTCCCCCGCCCAGAGAGCCAGCAGGGAAAACTATGCCTTGTTCTAAAGCTCTTTGGGAACCTCTTGCGTAGCCCCACAGACCTGGGGGCTGCGGGCTTTCCTGCTGTCTTCAGCCTCAAAGCAACCCTTTCCCACTTGGCGCCCTATCAAGCACAAAAATGGCCTATGGCTGGAGATGGGTCCCATGCCCAAAGAGCCAGCAGGGAAAACTATGCCTTGTTCTAAAGCTCTTTGGGAACCGCTTGCGTAGCCGCACAGACCTGGGGGCTGCGGGCTTTCCTGCTGCCTTCAGCCTCAAAACCACCCTTTCCCACTTGGCCCCCGGCCAGGCACAAAAATGGCCATACGGCTGGAGATGGGTCCCCCGCCCAAAGAGCCAGCAGGGAAAACTATGCCTTGTTCTAAAGCTCTTTGGGAACCGCTTGCGTAGCCCCACAGACCTGGGGGCTGCGGGCTTTCCTGCTGCCTTCAGCCTCGACACCACCCTTTCCCACTTGGCGCCGCGCCAGGCACAAAAATGGCCATACGGCTGGAGATGGGTCCCCCGCCCAAAGAGCCAGCAGGGAAAATTATGCCTTGTTCTAAAGCTCTTTGGGAACCGCTTGCGTAGCCCCACAGACCTGGGGGCTGCGGGCTTTCCTGCTGCCTTCACCCTCAAAACCACCCTTTCCCACTTGGCACTGCTCCAGGCTCAAAAATGGCCATACGGCTGCAGATGGGTCCCCCGCCCAGAGAGCCAGCAGGGAAAATTATGCCTTGTTCTAAAGCTCTTTGGGAACCGCTTGCGTAGCCCCACAGACCTGGGGGCTGCAGTCTTTGCTGCTGCCTTCAGCCTCAAAGCCACCCTTTCCCACTTGGCGCCGGGCCAGGCACAAAAATGGCCATACGGCTGGAGATGGGTCCCCCGCCCAAAGAGCCAGCAGGGAAAACTATGCCTTGTTCTAAAGCTCTTTGGGAACCGCTTGCGTAGCCCCACAGACCTGGGGGCTGCAGGCTTTCCTGCTGCCTTCAGCCTCAAAGCCACCCTTTCCCACTTGGCGCCGTGCCAGGCACAAAAATGGCCATACGGCTGGAGATGGGTCCCCCGCCCAAAGAGCCAGCAGGGAAAACTATGCCTTGTTCTAAAGCTCTTTGGGAACCGCTTGCTTGGCCCCACAGAGGTGGGGGCTGCAGTCTTTGCTGCTGCCTTCAGCCTCAACACCACCCTTTCCCACTTGGCGCCGGGCCAGGGACAAAAATGGCCATACGGCTGGAGATGGGTCCCCTGCCAAAAGAGCCAGCAGGGAAAACTATGCCTTGTTCTAAAGCTCTTTGGGAGCCACTTGCGTAGCACCACAGACCTGGGGGCTGCAGGCTTTGCTCCTGCCTTCAGCCTCAAAGCCGCCCTTTCCCACCTGGCGCCGCGCCAGTCTCAAAAATGGCCATACGGCTGGAGATGGGTCCCCACCCAGAGAGCCAGCAGGGAAAACTATGCCTTGTTCTAAAGCTCTTTGGGAACCGCTTGCGTAGCCCCACAGACCTGGGGACTGCGGGCTTTCCTGCTGCCTTCAGCCTCGACACCACCCTTTCCTACTTGGCGCCGCGCCAGGCACAAAAATGGCCATACGGCTGGAGATGGGTCCCCCGCCCTAAGAGCCAGCAGGGAAAACTACGCCTTGTTCTAAAGCTCTTTGGGAACCGCTTGCATAGCCCCACAGACCTGGGGGCTGCAGGCTTTCCTGCTGTCTTCAGCCTCAAAGCCACCCTTTCCCACTTGGCGCCCTATCAGGCACAAAAATGGCCATACGGCTGGAGATGGGTCCCCCGCCCAAAGAGCCAGCAGGGAAAACTATGCCTTGTTCTAAAGCTCTTTGGGAACCGCTTGCGTAGCCCCACAGACCTGGGGGCTGCGGGCTTTCCTGCTGCCTTCAGCCTCGACACCAACCTTTCCCCCTTGGCACCCTATCAGGCACAAAAATGGCCATACGGCTGGAGATGGGTCCCCCGCCCAAAGAGCCAGCAGGGAAAACTATGCCTTGTTCTAAAGCTCTTTGGGAACCGCTTGCGTAGCCCCACAGACCTGGGGGCTGCGGGCTTTGCTGCTGCCTTCAGCCTCAAAGCCACCCTTTCCCACTTGGCGCCGCGCCAGGCACAAAAATGGCCATACGGCTGGAGATGGGTCCCCCGCCCAAAGAGCCAGCAGGGAAAATTATGCCTTGTTCTAAAGCTCTTTGGGAACCGCTTGCGTAGCCCCACAGACCTGGGGGCTGCGGGCTTTCCTGCTGCCTTTAGCCTCGACACAACCCTTTCCCACTTGGCGCCGCGCCAGGCTCAAAAATGGCCATACGGCTGGAGATGGGTCCCCCGCCCAAAGAGCCAGCAGGGAAAACTATGCCTTGTTCTAAAGCTCTTTGGGAACCGCTTGCGTAGCCCCACAGACCTGGGGGCTGCGGGCTTTCCTGCTGCCTTCAAGCCTCAAAGCCACCCTTTCCCACTGGGCGCCGGGCCAGGCACAAAAATGGCCTATGGCTGGAGATGGGTCCCCCGAACAAAGAGCCAGCAGGGAAAACTATGCCTTGTTCTAAAGCTCTTTGGGAACTGCTTGCGTAGCCCCACAGACCTGGGGGCTGCAGGCTTTCCTGCTGCCTTCAGCCTCAAAGCCACCCTTTCCCACTTGGCGCCCTATCAAGCACAAAAATGGCCTATGGCTGGAGATGGGTCCCATGCCCAAAGAGCCAGCAGGGAAAACTATGCCTTGTTCTAAAGCTCTTTGGGAACCGCTTGCTTGGCCCCACAGACGTGGGGGCTGCGGGCTTTCCTGCTGCCTTCAGCCTCGACACCACCCTTTCCCACTTGGCGCCGCGCCAGGCACAAAAATGGCCATACGGCTGGAGATGGGTCCCCCGCCCAAAGAGCCAGCAGGGAAAACTATGCCTTGTTCTAAAGCTCTTTGGGAACCGCTTGCGTAGCCCCACAGACCTGGGGGCTGCGAGCTTTCCTGCTGCCTTCACCCTCAAAACCACCCTTTCCCACTTGGCACTGCTCCAGGCTCAAAAATGGCCATACGGCTGCAGATGGGTCCCCCGCCCAGAGAGCCAGCAGGGAAAACTATGCCTTGTTCTAAAGCTCTTTGGGAACCGCTTGCGTAGCCCCACAGACCTGGGGGCAGCAGGCTTTGCTGCTGCCTTCAGCCTCAAAGCCACCCTTTCCCACTTGGCGCCGCGCCAGGCACAAAAATGGCCATACGGATGGAGATGGGTCCCCCGCCCAAAGAGCCAGCAGGGAAAACTATGCCTTGTTCTAAAGCTCTTTGGGAACCGCTTGCGTAGCCCCACAGACCTGGGGGCTGTGGGCTTTGCTGCTGCCTTCAGCCTCAAAGCCACCCTTTCCCACTTGGCGCCGCGCCAGGCACAAAAATGGCCATACGGCTGGAGATGGGTCCCCCGCCCAAAGAGCCAGCAGGGAAAACTATGCCTTGTTCTAAAGCTCTTTGGGAACCGCTTGCGTAGACCCACAGACCTGGGGGCTGCGGGCTTTGCTGCTGCCTTCAACCTCAAAACCACCCTTTCCCACTACGCACCGCGCCAGGCACAAAAATGGCCATACGGCTGGAGATGGGTCCCCCGCCCAAAGAGCCAGCTGGGAAAACTATGCCTTGTTCTAAAGCTCTTTGGGAACCGCTTGCTTGGCCCCACAGACGTGGGGGCTGCGGGCTTTCCTGCTGCCTTCAGCCTCAAAACCACCCTATGCCACTACGCACCGCGTCAGGCACAAAAATAGCCATACGGCTGGAGATGGGTCCCCCACCCAAAGAGCCAGCAGGGAAAACTATGCCTTGTTCTAAAGCTCTTTGGGAACCGCTTGCGTAGCCCCACAGACCTGGGGGCTGCAGGCTTTCCTGCTGTCTTCAGCCTCAAAGCCACCCTTTCCCACTTGGCGCCCTATCAGGCACAAAAATGGCCTATGGGTGGAGATGGGTCCCATGCCCAAAGAGCCAGCAGGGAAAACTATGCCTTGTTCTAAAGCTCTTTGGGAACCGCTTGCGTAGCCCCACAGACCTGGGGGCTGCGGGCTTTCCTGCTGCCTTCAGCCTCGATACCACCCTTACCCACTTGGCGCTGCGCCATGCACAAAAATGGCCATACGGCTGGAGATGGGTCCCCCGCCCAAAGAGCCAGCAGGGAAAACTATGCCTTGTTCTAAAGCTCTTTGGGAACCGCTTGCGTAGCCCCACAGACCTGGGGGCTGCGGGCTTTCCTGCTGCCTTTAGCCTCGACACCACCCTTTCCCTCTTGGCGCCGCGCCAGGCACAAAAATGGCCGTACGGCTGGAGATGGGTCCCCCGCCCAAAGAGCCAGCAGGGAAAACTATGCCTTGTTCTAAAGCTCTTTGGGAACCGCTTGCGTAGCCGCACAGACCTGGGGGCTGCGGGCTTTCCTGCTGCCTTCAGCCTCAAAGCCACCCTTTCCCACTTTGCGCCGGGCCAGGCACAAAAATGGCCATACGGCTGGAGATGGGTCCCCCGCCCAAAGAGCCAGCAGGGAAAACTATGCCTTGTTCTAAAGCTCTTTGGGAACCGCTTGCGTAGCCCCACAGACCTTGGGGCTGCGGGCTTTCCTGCTGCCTTCAGCCTCGACAGCACCCTTTCCCACTTGGCGCCGCGCCAGGCACAAAAATGGCCTATGGCTGGAGATGGGTCCCATGCCCTAAGAGCGAGCAGGGAAAACTATGCCTTGTTCTAAAGCTCTTTGGGAACCGCTTGCGTAGCCCCACAGACCTGGGGGCTGCGGGCTTTCCTGCTGCCTTCAGCCTCAAAGCCACCCTTTCCCACTTGGCGCCGGGCCAGGGACAAAAATGGCCATACGGCTGGAGATGGGTCCCATGCCCAAAGAGCCAGCAGGGAAAACTATGCCTTGTTCTAAAGCTCTTTGGGAACCGCTTGCTTGGCCCCACAGACCTGGGGGCTGCAGGCTTTGCTGCTGCCTTCAGCCTCAAAGCCACCCTTACCCACTTGGCGCCGCGCCAGGCACAAAAATGGCCATACGGCTGGAGATGGGTCCCCCGCCCAAAGAGCCAGCAGGGAAAACTATGCCTTGTTCTAAAGCTCTTTGGGAACCGCTTGCGTAGCCCCACAGACCTGGGGGCTGCGGGCTTTCCTGCTGCCTTCAGCCTCAAAACCACCATTTCCCACTACGCACCGCGCCAGGCACAAAAATGGCCATACGGCTGGAGATGGGTCCCCCGCCCAAAGAGCCAGCTGGGAAAACTATGCCTTGTTCTAAAGCTCTTTGGGAACCGCTTGCTTGGCCCCACAGACGTGGGGGCTGCGGGCTTTCCTGCTGCCTTCAGCCTCAAAACCACCCTATGCCACTACGCACCGCGTCAGGCACAAAAATAGCCATACGGCTGGAGATGGGTCCCCCACCCAAAGAGCCAGCAGGGAAAACTATGCCTTGTTCTAAAGCTCTTTGGGAACCGCTTGCGTAGCCCCACAGACCTGGGGGCTGCAGGCTTTCCTGCTGTCTTCAGCCTCAAAGCCACCCTTTCCCACTTGGCGCCCTATCAGGCACAAAAATGGCCTATGGGTGGAGATGGGTCCCATGCCCAAAGAGCCAGCAGGGAAAACTATGCCTTGTTCTAAAGCTCTTTGGGAACCGCTTGCGTAGCCGCACAGACCTGGGGGCTGCGGGCTTTCCTGCTGCCTTCAGCCTCGATACCACCATTTCCCACTTGGCGCTGCGCCATGCACAAAAATGGCCATACGGCTGGAGATGGGTCCCCCGCCCAAAGAGCCAGCAGGGAAAACTATGCCTTGTTCTAACGCTCTTTGGGAACCGCTTGCGTAGCCCCACAGACCTGGGGGCTGCGGGCTTTCCTGCTGCCTTTAGCCTCGACACCACCCTTTCCCTCTTGGCGCCGCGCCAGGCACAAAAATGGCCGTACGGCTGGAGATGGGTCCCCCGCCCAAAGAGCCAGCAGGGAAAACTATGCCTTGTTCTAAAGCTCTTTGGGAACCGCTTGCGTAGCCGCAAAGACCTGGGGGCTGCGGGCTTTCCTGCTGCCTTCAGCCTCAAAGCCACCCTTTCCCACTTTGCGCCGGGCCAGGCACAAAAATGGCCTATGGCTGGAGATGGGTCCCATGCCCTAAGAGCCAGCTGGGAAAACTATGCCTTGTTCTAAAGCTCTTTGGGAACCGCTTGCGTAGCACCACAGACCTGGGGGCTGCAGGCTTTGCTCCTGCCTTCAGCCTCAAAGCCACCCTTTCCCACCTGGCGCCGCGCCAGGCTCAAAAATGGCCATACGGCTGGAGATGGGTCCCCCGCCCAGAGAGCCAGCAGGGAAAACTATGCCTTGTTCTAAAGCTCTTTGGGAACCGCTTGCGTAGCCCCACAGACCTGGGGGCTGCGGGCTTTCCTGCTGTCTTCAGCCTCAAAGCAACCCTTTCCCACTTGGCGCCCTATCAAGCACAAAAATGGCCTATGGCTGGAGATGGGTCCCATGCCCAAAGAGCCAGCAGGGAAAACTATGCCTTGTTCTAAAGCTCTTTGGGAACCGCTTGCGTAGCCCCACAGACCTGGGGGCTGCGGGCTTTCCTGCTGCCTTTAGCCTCGACACAACCCTTTCCCACTTGGCGCCGCGCCAGGCTCAAAAATGGCCATACGGCTGGAGATGGGTCCCCCGCCCAGAGAGCCAGCAGGGAAAACTATGCCTTGTTCTAAAGCTCTTTGGGAACCGCTTGCGTAGCCCCACAGACCTGGGGGCTGCGGGCTTTGCTGCTGCCTTCAGCCTCAAAGCCACCCTTTCCCACTTGGCGCCGTGCCAGGCACAAAAATGGCCATACGGCTGGAGATGGGTCCCAGGCCCAAAGAGCCAGCAGGGAAAACTATGCCTTGTTCTAAAGCTCTTTGGGAACCGCTTGCTTGGCCCCACAGACGTGGGGGCTGCGGGCTTTCCTGCTGCCTTCAGCCTCGACACCACCCTTTCCCACTTGGCGCCGCGCCAGGCACAAAAATGGCCATACGGCTGGAGATGGGTCCCCCGCCCAAAGAGCCTGCAGGGAAAACTATGCCTTGTTCTAAAGCTCTTTGGGAACCGCTTGCGTAGCCCCACAGACCTGGGGGCTGCGGGCTTTCCTGCTGCCTTCAGATTCAAAGCCACCCTTTCCGTCTTGGGGCTTCGCCAGGCACAAAAATGGCCATACGGCTGGAGATGGGTCCCCCGCCCAAAGAGCGAGCAGGGAAAACTATGCCTTGTTCTAAAGCTCTTTGGGAACCGCTTGCGTAGCCCCACAGACCTGGGGGCTGCGGGCTTTCCTGCTGCCTTCAGCCTCGACACCACCCTTTCCCACTTGGCGCCGCGCCAGGCTCAAAAATGGCCATACGGCTGGAGATGGGTCCCCCGCCCTAAGAGCCAGCAGGGAAAACTATGCCTTGTTCTAAAGCTCTTTGGGAACCGCTTGCGTAGCCCCACAGACCTGGGGGCTGCAGGCTTTGCTCCTGCCTTCAGCCTCAAAGCCACCCTTTCCCACCTGGCGCCGCGCCAGGCTCAAAAATGGCCATACGGCTGGAGATGGGTCCCCCGCCCAGAGAGCCAGCAGGGAAAACTATGCCTTGTTCTAAAGCTCTTTGGGAACCGCTTGCGTAGCCCCACAGACCTGGGGGCTGCGGGCTTTCCTGCTGCCTTCAGCCTCAAAGCCACCCTTTCCCACTTGGCGCCGCGCCAGGCACAAAAATGGCCATACGGCTGGAGATGGGTCCCCCGCCCAAAGAGCCAGCAGGGAAAACTATGCCTTGTTCTAAAGCTCTTTGGGAACCGCTTGCGTAGCCCCACAGACCTGGGGGCTGCAGGCTTTCCTGCTGTCTTCAGCCTCAAAGCCACCCTTTCCCACTTGGCGCCCTATCAGGCACAAAAATGGCCATACGGCTGGAGATGGGTCCCCCGCCCAAAGAGCCAGCAGGGAAAACTATGCCTTGTTCTAAAGCTCTTTGGGAACCGCTTGCGTAGCCCCACAGACCTGGGGGCTGCGGGCTTTCCTGCTGCCTTCAGCCTCGACACCACCCTTTCCCACTTGGCGCCCTATCAGGCACAAAAATGGCCATACGGCTGGAGATGTGTCCCCCGCCCAAAGAGCCAGCAAAGAAAACTATGCCTTGTTCTAAAGCTCTTTGGGAACCGCTTGCGTAGCCCCACAGACCTGGGGGCTGCGGGCTTTGCTGCTGCCTTCAGCCTCAAAGCCACCCTTTCCCACTTGGCGCCGCGCCAGGCACAAAAATGGCCATACGGCTGGAGATGGGTCCCCCGCCCAAAGAGCCAGCAGGGAAAACTATGCCTTGTTCTAAAGCTCTTTGGGAACCGCTTGCGTAGCCCCACAGACCTGGGGGCTGCGGGCTTTCCTGCTGCCTTCACCCTCAAAACCACCCTTTCCCACTTGGCGCCGCGCCAGGCTCAAAAATGGCCATACGGCTGGAGATGGGTCCCCCGCCCAGAGAGCCAGCAGGGAAAACTATGCCTTGTTCTAAAGCTCTTTGGGAACCGCTTGCGTAGCCCCACAGACCTGGGGGCTGCGGGCTTTCCTGCTGCCTTCAAGCCTCAAAGCCACCCTTTCCCACTGGGCGCCGGGCCAGGCACAAAAATGGCCTATGGCTGGAGATGGGTCCCCCGAACAAAGAGCCAGCAGGGAAAACTATGCCTTGTTCTAAAGCTCTTTGGGAACTGCTTGCGTAGCCCCACAGACCTGGGGGCTGCAGGCTTTCCTGCTGCCTTCAGCCTCAAAGCCACCCTTTCCCACTTGGCGCCCTATCAAGCACAAAAATGGCCTATGGCTGGAGATGGGTCCCATGCCCAAAGAGCCAGCAGGGAAAACTATGCCTTGTTCTAAAGCTCTTTGGGAACCGCTTGCTTGGCCCCACAGACGTGGGGGCTGCGGGCTTTCCTGCTGCCTTCAGCCTCGACACCACCCTTTCCCACTTGGCGCCGCGCCAGGCACAAAAATGGCCATACGGCTGGAGATGGGTCCCCCGCCCAAAGAGCCAGCAGGGAAAACTAGGCCTTGTTCTAAAGCTCTTTGGGAACCGCTTGCGTAGCCCCACAGACCTGGGGGCTGCGGGCTTTCCTGCTGCCTTCACCCTCAAAACCACCCTTTCCCACTTGGCACTGCTCCAGGCTCAAAAATGGCCATACGGCTGCACATGGGTCCCCCGCCCAGAGAGCCAGCAGGGAAAACTATGCCTTGTTCTAAAGCTCTTTGGGAACCGCTTGCGTAGCCCCACAGACCTGGGGGCTGCAGGCTTTGCTGCTGCCTTCAGCCTCAAAGCCACCCTTTCCCACTTGGCGCCGTGCCAGGCACAAAAATGGCCATACGGCTGGAGATGGGTCCCCCGCCCAAAGAGCCAGCAGGGAAAACTATGCCTTGTTCTAAAGCTCTTTGGGAACCGCTTGCTTGGCCCCACAGACGTGGGGGCTGCGGGCTTTGCTGCTGGCTTCAGCCTCAAAGCCACCCTTTCCCACTTGGCGCCGTGCCAGGCACAAAAATGGCCATACAGCTGGAGATGGGTCCCCCGCCGAAAGAGCCAGCAGGGAAAACTATGCCTTGTTCTAAAGCTCTTTGGGAACCGCTTGCTTGGCCCCACAGACCTGGGGGCTGCAGTCTTTGCTGCTGCCTTCAGCCTCAAAGCCACCCTTTCCCACTTGGCGCCGGGCCAGGGACAAAAATGGCCATACGGCTGGAGATGGGTCCCCTGCCAAAAGAGCCAGCAGGGAAAACTATGCCTTGTTCTAAAGCTCTTTGGGAACCGCTTGCGTAGCCCCACAGACCTGGGGGCTGCGGGCTTTCCTGCTGCCTTCAGCCTCGATACCACCCTTTCCCTCTTGGCGCCGCGCCAGGCACAAAAATGGCCGTACGGCTGGAGATGGGTCCCCCGCCCAAAGAGCCAGCAGGGAAAACTATGCCTTGTTCTAAAGCTCTTTGGGAACCGCTTGCGTAGCCGCACAGACCTGGGGGCTGCGGGCTTTCCTGCTGCCTTCAGCCTCAAAGCCACCCTTTCCCACTTTGCGCCGGGCCAGGCACAAAAATGGCCATACGGCTGGAGATGGGTCCCCCGCCCAGAGAGCCAGCAGGGAAAACTATGCCTTGTTCTAAAGCTCTTTGGGAACCGCTTGCGTAGCCCCACAGACCTGGGGGCTGCGGGCTTTCCTGCTGCCTTCAGCCTCGACAGCACCCTTTCCCACTTGGCTTCGCGCCAGGCACAAAAATGGCCTATGGCTGGAGATGGGTCCCATGCCCTAAGAGCGAGCAGGGAAAACTATGCCTTGTTCTAAAGCTCTTTGGGAACCGCTTGCGTAGCCCCACAGACCTGGGGGCTGCGGGCTTTCCTGCTGCCTTCAGCCTCAAAGCCACCCTTTCCCACTTGGCGCCGGGCCAGGGACAAAAATGGCCATACGGCTGGAGATGGGTCCCATGCCCAAAGAGCCAGCAGGGAAAACTATGCCTTGTTCTAAAGCTCTTTGGGAACCGCTTGCGTAGCCCCACAGACCTGGGGGCTGCAGGCTTTGCTGCTGCCTTCAGCCTCGACACCACCCTTTCCCACTTGGCGCCGCGCCAGGCACAAAAATGGCCATACGGCTGGAGATGGGTCCCCCGCCCAAAGAGCCAGCAGGGAAAATTATGCCTTGTTCTAAAGCTCTTTGGGAACCGCTTGCGTAGCCCCACAGACCTGGGGGCTGCGGGCTTTCCTGCTGCCTTCAGCCTCAAAACCACCCTTTCCCACTACGCACCGCGCCAGGCACAAAAATGGCCATACGGCTGGAGATGGGTCCCCCGCCCAAAGAGCCAGCTGGGAAAACTATGCCTTGTTCTAAAGCTCTTTGGGAACCGCTTGCTTGGCCCCACAGACGTGGGGGCTGCGGGCTTTCCTGCTGCCTTCAGCCTCAAAACCACCCTATGCCACTACGCACCGCGTCAGGCACAAAAATAGCCATACGGCTGGAGATGGGTCCCCCACCCAAAGAGCCAGCAGGGAAAACTATGCCTTGTTCTAAAGCTCTTTGGGAACCGCTTGCGTAGCCCCACAGACCTGGGGGCTGCAGGCTTTCCTGCTGTCTTCAGCCTAAAAGCCACCCTTTCCCACTTGGCGCCCTATCAGGCACAAAAATGGCCTATGGGTGGAGATGGGTCCCATGCCCAAAGAGCCAGCAGGGAAAACTATGCCTTGTTCTAAAGCTCTTTGGGAACCGCTTGCGTAGCCCCACAGACCTGGGGACTGCGGGCTTTCCTGCTGCCTTTAGCCTCAAAGCCACCCTTTCCCTCTTGGCGCCGCGCCAGGCACAAAAATGGCCGTATGGCTGGAGATGGGTCCCCCGCCCAAAGAGCCAGCAGGGAAAACTATGCCTTGTTCTAAAGCTCTTTGGGAACCGCTTGCGTAGCCCCACAGACCTGGGGGCTGCGGGCTTTCCTGCTGCCTTCAGCCTCAAAACCACCCTTTCCCACTTGGCTTCGCGCCAGGCACAAAAATGGCCTATGGCTGGAGATGGGTCCCATGCCCTAAGAGCCAGCAGGGAAAACTATGCCTTGTTCTAAAGCTCTTTGGGAACCGCTTGCCTAGCACCACAGACCTGGGGGCTGCAGGCTTTGCTCCTGCCTTCAGCCTCAAAGCCACCCTTTCCCACCTGGCGCCGCGCCAGGCTCAAAAATGGCCATACGGCTGGAGATGGGTCCCCCGCCCAGAGAGCCAGCAGGGAAAACTATGCCTTGTTCTAAAGCTCTTTGGGAACCGCTTGCGTAGCCCCACAGACCTGGGGGCTGCGGGCTTTCCTGCTGTCTTCAGCCTCAAAGCAACCCTTTCCCACTTGGCGCCCTATCAAGCACAAAAATGGCCTATGGCTGGAGATGGGTCCCATGCCCAAAGAGCCAGCAGGGAAAACTATGCCTTGTTCTAAAGCTCTTTGGGAACCGCTTGCGTAGCCGCACAGACCTGGGGGCTGCGGGCTTTCCTGCTGCCTTCAGCCTCAAAACCACCCTTTCCCACTTGGCCCCCGGCCAGGCACAAAAATGGCCATACGGCTGGAGATGGGTCCCCCGCCCAAAGAGCCAGCAGGGAAAACTATGCCTTGTTCTAAAGCTCTTTGGGAACCGCTTGCGTAGCCCCACAGACCTGGGGGCTGCAGGCTTTGCTGCTGCCTTCAGCCTCAAAACCACCCTTTCCCACTTGGCGCTGCGCCAGGCACAAAAATGGCCATACGGCTGGAGATGGGTCCCCCGCCCAAAGAGCCAGCAGGGAAAATTATGCCTTGTTCTAAAGCTCTTTGGGAACCGCTTGCGTAGCCCCACAGACCTGGGGGCTGCGGGCTTTCCTGCTGCCTTTAGCCTCGACACAACCCTTTCCCACTTGGCGCCGCGCCAGGCTCAAAAATGGCCATACGGCTGGAGATGGGTCCCCCGCCCAAAGAGCCAGCAGGGAAAACTATGCCTTGTTCTAAAGCTCTTTGGGAACCGCTTGCGTAGCCCCACAGACCTGGGGGCTGCGGGCTTTCCTGCTGCCTTCAAGCCTCAAAGCCACCCTTTCCCACTGGGCGCCGGGCCAGGCACAAAAATGGCCTATGGCTGGAGATGGGTCCCCCGCCCAAAGAGCCAGCAGGGAAAACTATGCCTTGTTCTAAAGCTCTCTGGGAACTGCTTGCGTAGCCCCACAGACCTGGGGGCTGCAGGCTTTCCTGCTGCCTTCAGCCTCAAAGCCACCCTTTCCCACTTGGCGCCCTACCAAGCACAAAAATGGCCTATGGCTGGAGATGGGTCCCAGGCCCAAAGAGCCAGCAGGGAAAACTATGCCTTGTTCTAAAGCTCTTTGGGAACCGCTTGCTTGGCCCCACAGACGTGGGGGCTGCGGGCTTTCCTGCTGCCTTCAGCCTCGACACCACCCTTTCCCACTTGGCGCCGCGCCAGGCACAAAAATGGCCATACGGCTGGAGATGGGTCCCCCGCCCAAAGAGCCAGCAGGGAAAACTATGCCTTGTTCTAAAGCTCTTTGGGAACCGCTTGCGTAGCCCCACAGACCTGGGGGCTGCGGGCTTTGCTGCTGCCTTCAGCCTCAAAGCCACCCTTTCCCACTTGGCGCCGTGCCAGGCACAAAAATGGCCATACGGCTGGAGATGGGTCCCCCGCCCAAAGAGCCAGCAGGGAAAACTATGCCTTGTTCTAAAGCTCTTTGGGAACCGCTTGCTTGGCCCCACAGACCTGGGGGCTGCAGTCTTTGCTGCTGCCTTCAGCCTCGACACCACCCTTTCCCACTTGGCGCCGGGCCAGGCACAAAAATGGCCATACGGCTGGAGATGGGTCCCCCGCCCAAAGAGCCAGCAGGGAAAACTATGCCTTGTTCTAAAGCTCTTTGGGAACCGCTTGCGTAGCCCCACAGACCTGGGGGCTGCGGGCTTTCCTGCTGCCTTCAGATTCAAAGCCACCCTTTCCCTCTTGGGGCTTCGCCAGGCACAAAAATGGCCATACGGCTGGAGATGGGTCCCCCGCCCAGAGAGCCAGCAGGGAAAACTATGCCTTGTTCTAAAGCTCTTTGGGAACCGCTTGCGTAGCCCCACAGACCTGGGGGCTGCGGGCTTTCCTGCTGCCTTCAGCCTCGACACCACCCTTTCCCACTTGGCGCCGCGCCAGGCTCAAAAATGGCCATACGGCTGGAGATGGGTCCCCCGCCCTAAGAGCCAGCAGGGAAAACTATGCCTTGTTCTAAAGCTCTTTGGGAACCGCTTGCGTAGCCCCACAGACCTCGGGGCTGCAGGCTTTGCTCCTGCCTTCAGCCTCAAAGCCACCCTTTCCCACCTGGCGCCGCGCCAGGCTCAAAAATGGCCATACGGCTGGAGATGGGTCCCCGCCCAGAGAGCCAGCAGGGAAAACTATGCCTTGTTCTAAAGCTCTTTGGGAACCGCTTGCGTAGGCCCACAGACCTGGGGGCTGCGGGCTTTCCTGCTGTCTTCAGCCTCAAAGCAACCCTTTCCCACTTGGCGCCGCGCCAGGCACAAAAATGGCCATACGGCTGGAGATGGGTCCCATGCCCAAAGAGCCAGCAGGGAAAACTATGCCTTGTTCTAAAGCTCTTTGGGAACCGCTTGCGTAGCCGCACAGACCTGGGGGCTGCGGGCTTTCCTGCTGCCTTCAGCCTCAAAACCACCCTTTCCCACTTGGCCCCCGGCCAGGCACAAAAATGGCCATACGGCTGGAGATGGGTCCCCCGCCCAAAGAGCCAGCAGGGAAAACTATGCCTTGTTCTAAAGCTCTTTGGGAACCGCTTGCGTAGCCCCACAGACCTGGGGGCTGCAGGCTTTGCTGCTGCCTTCAGCCTCAAAACCACCCTTTCCCACTTGGCGCTGCGCCAGGCACAAAAATGGCCATACGGCTGGAGATGGGTCCCCCGCCCAAAGAGCCAGCAGGGAAAATTATGCCTTGTTCTAAAGCTCTTTGGGAACCGCTTGCGTAGCCCGACAGACCTGGGGGCTGCGGGCTTTCCTGCTGCCTTTAGCCTCGACACAACCCTTTCCCACTTGGCGCCGCGCCAGGCTCAAAAATGGCCATACGGCTGGAGATGGGTCCCCCGCCCAAAGAGCCAGCAGGGAAAACTATGCCTTGTTCTAAAGCTCTTTGGGAACCGCTTGCGTAGCCCCACAGACCTGGGGGGCTGCGGGCTTTCCTGCTGCCTTCAAGCCTCAAAGCCACCCTTTCCCACTGGGCGCCGGGCCAGGCACAAAAATGGCCTATGGCTGGAGATGGGTCCCATGCCCAAAGAGCCAGCAGGGAAAACTATGCCTTGTTCTAAAGCTCTTTGGGAACTGCTTGCGTAGCCCCACAGACCTGGGGGCTGCAGGCTTTCCTGCTGCCTTCAGCCTCAAAGCCACCCTTTCCCACTTGGCGCCCTACCAAGCACAAAAAAGGCCTATGGCTGGAGATGGGTCCCAGGCCCAAAGAGCCAGCAGGGAAAACTATGCCTTGTTCTAAAGCTCTTTGGGAACCGCTTGCTTGGCCCCACAGACGTGGGGGCTGCTGCGGGCTTTCCTGCTGCCTTCAGCCTCGACACCACCCTTTCCCACTTGGCGCCGCGCCAGGCACAAAAATGGCCATACGGCTGGAGATGGGTCCCCCGCCCAAAGAGCCAGCAGGGAAAACTATGCCTTGTTCTAAAGCTCTTTGGGAACCGCTTGCGTAGCCCCACAGACCTGGGGGCTGCGGGCTTTCTGCTGCCTTCAGCCTCAAAGCCACCCTTTCCCACTTGGCGCCGTGCAGGCACAAAAATGGCCATACGGCTGGAGATGGGTCCGCCGCCCAAAGAGCCAGCAGGGAAAACTATGCCTTGTTCTAAAGCTCTTTGGGAACCGCTTGCTTGGCCCCACAGACCTGGGGGCTGCAGTCTTTGCTGCTGCCTTCAGCCTCGACACCACCCTTTCCCACTTGGCGCCGGGCCAGGGACAAAAATGGCCATACGGCTGGAGATGGGTCCCCCGCCCAAAGAGCAGCAGGGAAAACTATGCCTTGTTCTAAAGCTCTTTGGGAACCGCTTGCGTAGCCCCACAGACCTGGGGGCTGCGGGCTTTCCTGCTGCCTTCAGCCTCGACAGCACCCTTTCCCACTTGGCTTCGCGCCAGGCACAAAAATGGCCTATGGCTGGAGATGGGTCCCATGCCCTAAGAGCGAGCAGGGAAAACTATGCCTTGTTCTAAAGCTCTTTGGGAACCGCTTGCGTAGCCCCACAGACCTGGGGGCTGCGGGCTTTCCTGCTGCCTTCAGCCTCGACACCACCCTTTCCCACTTGGCGCCGCGCCAGGCTCAAAAATGGCCATACGGCTGGAGATGGGTCCCCCGCCCTAAGAGCCAGCAGGGAAAACTATGCCTTGTTCTAAAGCTCTTTGGGAACCGCTTGCTTGGCCCCACAGACCTGGGGGCTGCAGGCTTTGCTCCTGCCTTCAGCCTCAAAGCCACCCTTTCCCACCTGGCGCCGCGCCAGGCTCAAAAATGGCCATACGGCTGGAGATGGGTCCCCGCCCAGAGAGCCAGCAGGGAAAACTATGCCTTGTTCTAAAGCTCTTTGGGAACCGCTTGCGTAGCCCCACAGACCTGGGGACTGCGGGCTTTCCTGCTGCCTTCAGCCTCGACACCACCCTTTCCCACTTGGCGCCGCGCCAGGCACAAAAATGGCCATACGGCTGGAGATGGGTCCCCCGCCCAAAGAGCCAGCAGGGAAAACTATGCCTTGTTCTAAAGCTCTTTGGGAACCGCTTGCATAGCCCCACAGACCTGGGGGCTGCAGGCTTTCCTGCTGCCTTCAGCCTCGACACCACCCTTTCCCACTTGGCGCCGCGCCAGGCACAAAAATGGCCATACGGTTGGAGATGGGTCCCCCGCCCAAAGAGCCAGCAGGGAAAACTATGCCTTGTTCTAAAGCTCTTTGGGAACCGCTTGCGTAGCCCCACAGACCTGGGGGCTGCGGGCTTTCCTGCTGCCTTCACCCTCAAAACCACCCTTTCCCACTTGGCACTGCTCCAGGCACAAAAATGGCCATACGGCTGCAGATGGGTCCCCCGCCCAGAGAGCCAGCAGGGAAAACTATGCCTTGTTCTAAAGCTCTTTGGGAACCGCTTGCGTAGCCCCACAGACCTGGGGGCTGCAGGCTTTGCTGCTGCCTTCAGCCTCAAAGCCACCCTTTCCCACTTGGCGCCGGGCCAGGCACAAAAATGGCCATACGGCTGGAGATGGGTCCCCCGCCCAAAGAGCCAGCAGGGAAAACTATGCCTTGTTCTAAAGCTCTTTGGGAACCGCTTGCGTAGCCCCACAGACGTGGGGGCTGCGGGCTTTGCTGCTGCCTTCAGCCTCAAAGCCACCCTTTCCCACTTGGCGCCGTGCCAGGCACAAAAATGGCCATACGGCTGGAGATGGGTCCCCCGCCCAAAGAGCCAGCAGGGAAAACTATGCCTTGTTCTAAAGCTCTTTGGGAACCGCTTGCTTGGCCCCACAGACCTGGGGGCTGCAGTCTTTGCTGCTGCCTTCAGCCTCAACACCACCCTTTCCCACTTGGCGCCGGGCCAGGGACAAAAATGGCCATACGGCTGGAGATGGGTCCCCTGCCAAAAGAGCCAGCAGGGAAAACTATGCCTTGTTCTAAAGCTCTTTGGGAACCGCTTGCGTAGCCCCACAGACCTGGGGGCTGCGGGCTTTCCTGCTGCCTTCAGCCTCGACACCACCCTTTCCCACTTGGCGCCGCGCCAGGCTCAAAAATGGCCATACGGCTGGAGATGGGTCCCCCGCCCTAAGAGTCAGCAGGGAAAACTATGCCTTGTTCTAAAGCTCTTTGGGAACCGCTTGCGTAGCCCCACAGACCTGGGGGCTGCAGGCTTTGCTCCTGCCTTCAGCCTCAAAGCCACCCTTTCCCACCTGGCGCCGCGCCAGGCTCAAAAATGGCCATACGGCTGGAGATGGGTCCCCGCCCAGAGAGCCAGCAGGGAAAACTATGCCTTGTTCTAAAGCTCTTTGGGAACCGCTTGCGTAGCCCCACAGACCTGGGGACTGAGGGCTTTCCTGCTGCCTTCAGCCTCGACACCACCCTTTCCCACTTGGCGCCGCGCCAGGCACAAAAATGGCCATACGGCTGGAGATGGGTCCCCCGCCCAAAGAGCCAGCAGGGAAAACTATGCCTTGTTCTAAAGCTCTTTGGGAACCGCTTGCATAGCCCCACAGACCTGGGGGCTGCAGGCTTTCCTGCTGTCTTCAGCCTCAAAGCCACCCTTTCCCACTTGGCGCCGGGCCAGGCACAAAAATGGCCATACGGCTGGAGATGGGTCCCCCGCCCAAAGAGCCAGCAGGGAAAACTATGCCTTGTTCTAAAGCTCTTTGGGAACCGCTTGCGTAGCCCCACAGACCTGGGGGCTGCGGGCTTTCCTGCTGCCTTCAGCCTCGACACCACCCTTTCCCACTTGGCGCCCTATCAGGCACAAAAATGGCCATACGGCTGGAGATGTGTCCCCCGCCCAAAGAGCCAGCAGGGAAAACTATGCCTTGTTCTAAAGCTCTTTGGGAACCGCTTGCGTAGCCCCACAGACCTGGGGGCTGCGGGCTTTGCTGCTGCCTTCAGCCTCAAAGCCACCCTTTCCCACTTGGCGCCGCGCCAGGCACAAAAATGGCCTATGGCTGGAGCTGGGTCCCATGCCCAAAGAGCCAGCAGGGAAAACTATGCCTTGTTCTAAAGCTCTTTGGGAACCGCTTGCTTGGCCCCACAGACCTGGGGGCTGCGGGCTTTCCTGCTGCCTTCAGCCTCAAAACTACCCTTTCCCACTACGCACCGCGCCAGGCACAAAAATGGCCATATGGCTGGAGTTGGTCCCCCGCCCAAAGAGCCAGCAGGGAAAACTATGCCTTGTTCTAAAGCTCTCTGGGAACCGCTTGCTTGGGCCCACAGACGTGGGGGCTGCGGGCTTTCCTGCTGCCTTCAGCCTCAAAACCACCCTATGCCACTACGCACCGCGCCAGGCACAAAAATAGCCATACGTCTGGAGATGGGTCCCCCACCCAAAGAGCCAGCAGGGAAAACTATGCCTTGTTCTAAAGCTCTTTGGGAACCGCTTGCGTAGCCCCACAGACCTGGGGGCTGCGGGCTTTCCTGCTGCCTTCAAGCCTCAAAGCCACCCTTTCCCACTGGGCGCCGGGCCAGGCACAAAAATGGCCTATGGCTGGAGATGGGTCCCCCGAACAAAGAGCCAGCAGGGAAAACTATGCCTTGTTCTAAAGCTCTTTGGGAACTGCTTGTGTAGCCCCACAGACCTGGGGGCTGCAGGCTTTCCTGCTGCCTTCAGCCTCAAAGCCACCCTTTCCCACTTGGCGCCCTATCAAGCACAAAAATGGCCTATGGGTGGAGATGGGTCCCATGCCCAAAGAGCCAGCAGGGAAAACTATGCCTTGTTCTAAAGCTCTTTGGGAACCGCTTGCTTGGCCCCACAGACGTGGGGGCTGCGGGCTTTCCTGCTGCCTTCAGCCTCGACACCACCCTTTCCCACTTGGCGCCGCGCCAGGCACAAAAATGGCCATACGGTTGGAGATGGGTCCCCCGCCCAAAGAGCCAGCAGGGAAAACTATGCCTTGTTCTAAAGCTCTTTGGGAACCGCTTGCGTAGCCCCACAGACCTGGGGGCTGCGGGCTTTCCTGCTGCCTTCACCCTCAAAACCACCCTTTCCCACTTGGCACTGCTCCAGGCACAAAAATGGCCATACGGCTGCAGATGGGTCCCCCGCCCAGAGAGCCAGCAGGGAAAACTATGCCTTGTTCTAAAGCTCTTTGGGAACCGCTTGCGTAGCCCCACAGACCTGGGGGCTGCAGGCTTTGCTGCTGCCTTCAGCCTCAAAGCCACCCTTTCCCACTTGGCGCCGGGCCAGGCACAAAAATGGCCATACGGCTGGAGATGGGTCCCCCGCCCAAAGAGCCAGCAGGGAAAACTATGCCTTGTTCTAAAGCTCTTTGGGAACCGCTTGCGTAGCCCCACAGACGTGGGGGCTGCGGGCTTTGCTGCTGCCTTCAGCCTCAAAGCCACCCTTTCCCACTTGGCGCCGTGCCAGGCACAAAAATGGCCATACGGCTGGAGATGGGTCCCCCGCCCAAAGAGCCAGCAGGGAAAACTATGCCTTGTTCTAAAGCTCTTTGGGAACCGCTTGCTTGGCCCCACAGACCTGGGGGCTGCAGTCTTTGCTGCTGCCTTCAGCCTCAACACCACCCTTTCCCACTTGGCGCCGGGCCAGGGACAAAAATGGCCATACGGCTGGAGATGGGTCCCCTGCCAAAAGAGCCAGCAGGGAAAACTATGCCTTGTTCTAAAGCTCTTTGGGAACCGCTTGCATAGCCCCACAGACCTGGGGGCTGCGGGCTTTCCTGCTGCCTTCAGATTCAAAGCCACCCTTTCCCTCTTGGGGCTTCGCCAGGCACAAAAATGGCCATACGGCTGGAGATGGGTCCCCCGCCCAAAGAGCCAGCAGGGAAAACTATGCCTTGTTCTAAAGCTCTTTGGGAACCGCTTGCGTAGCCCCACAGACCTGGGGGCTGCGGGCTTTCCTGCTGCCTTCAGCCTCGACACCACCCTTTCCCACTTGGCGCCGCGCCAGGCTCAAAAATGGCCATACGGCTGGAGATGGGTCCCCCGCCCTAAGAGTCAGCAGGGAAAACTATGCCTTGTTCTAAAGCTCTTTGGGAACCGCTTGCGTAGCCCCACAGACCTGGGGGCTGCAGGCTTTGCTCCTGCCTTCAGCCTCAAAGCCACCCTTTCCCACCTGGCGCCGCGCCAGGCTCAAAAATGGCCATACGGCTGGAGATGGGTCCCCGCCCAGAGAGCCAGCAGGGAAAACTATGCCTTGTTCTAAAGCTCTCTGGGAACTGCTTGCGTAGCCCCACAGACCTGGGGACTGAGGGCTTTCCTGCTGCCCTTTCCCACTTGGCGCCGCGCCAGGCACAAAAATGGCCATACGGCTGGAGATGGGTCCCCCGCCCAAAGAGCCAGCAGGGAAAACTATGCCTTGTTCTAAAGCTCTTTGGGAACCGCTTGCATAGCCCCACAGACCTGGGGGCTGCAGGCTTTCCTGCTGTCTTCAGCCTCAAAGCCACCCTTTCCCACTTGGCGCCGGGCCAGGCACAAAAATGGCCATACGGCTGGAGATGGGTCCCCCGCCCAAAGAGCCAGCAGGGAAAACTATGCCTTGTTCTAAAGCTCTTTGGGAACCGCTTGCGTAGCCCCACAGACCTGGGGGCTGCGGGCTTTCCTGCTGCCTTCAGCCTCGACACCACCCTTTCCCACTTGGCGCCCTATCAGGCACAAAAATGGCCATACGGCTGGAGATGTGTCCCCCGCCCAAAGAGCCAGCAGGGAAAACTATGCCTTTTTCTAAAGCTCTTTGGGAACCGCTTGCGTAGCCCCACAGACCTGGGGGCTGCGGGCTTTGCTGCTGCCTTCAGCCTCAAAGCCACCCTTTCCCACTTGGCGCCGCGCCAGGCACAAAAATGGCCTATGGCTGGAGCTGGGTCCCATGCCCAAAGAGCCAGCAGGGAAAACTATGCCTTGTTCTAAAGCTCTTTGGGAACCGCTTGCTTGGCCCCACAGACCTGGGGGCTGCGGGCTTTCCTGCTGCCTTCAGCCTCAAAACCACCCTTTCCCACTACGCACCGCGCCAGGCACAAAAATGGCCATATGGCTGGAGTTGGTCCCCCGCCCAAAGAGCCAGCAGGGAAAACTATGCCTTGTTCTAAAGCTCTCTGGGAACCGCTTGCTTGGGCCCACAGACGTGGGGGCTGCGGGCTTTCCTGCTGCCTTCAGCCTCAAAACCACCCTATGCCACTACGCACCGCGCCAGGCACAAAAATAGCCATACGTCTGGAGATGGGTCCCCCACCCAAAGAGCCAGCAGGGAAAACTATGCCTTGTTCTAAAGCTCTTTGGGAACCGCTTGCGTAGCCCCACAGACCTGGGGGCTGCGGGCTTTCCTGCTGCCTTCAAGCCTCAAAGCCACCCTTTCCCACTGGGCGCCGGGCCAGGCACAAAAATGGCCTATGGCTGGAGATGGGTCCCCCGAACAAAGAGCCAGCAGGGAAAACTATGCCTTGTTCTAAAGCTCTTGGGGAACTGCTTGTGTAGCCCCACAGACCTGGGGCTGCAGGCTTTCCTGCTGCCTTCAGCCTCAAAGCCACCCTTTCCCACTTGGCGCCCTATCAAGCACAAAAATGGCCTATGGGTGGAGATGGGTCCCATGCCCAAAGAGCCAGCAGGGAAAACTATGCCTTGTTCTAAAGCTCTTTGGGAACCGCTTGCTTGGCCCCACAGACGTGGGGGCTGCGGGCTTTCCTGCTGCCTTCAGCCTCGACACCACCCTTTCCCCACTTGGCGCCGCGCCAGGCACAAAAATGGCCATACGGTTGGAGATGGGTCCCCCGCCCAAAGAGCCAGCAGGGAAAACTATGCCTTGTTCTAAAGCTCTTTGGGAACCGCTTGCGTAGCCCCACAGACCTGGGGGCTGCGGGCTTTCCTGCTGCCTTCACCCTCAAAACCACCCTTTCCCACTTGGCACTGCTCCAGGCTCAAAAATGGCCATACGGCTGCAGATGGGTCCCCCGCCCAGAGAGCCAGCAGGGAAAACTATGCCTTTGTTCTAAAGCTCTTTGGGAACCGCTTGCGTAGCCCCACAGACCTGGGGGCTGCAGGCTCTTGCTGCTGCCTTCAGCCTCAAAGCCACCCTTTCCCACTTGGCGCCGGGCCAGGCACAAAAATGGCCATACGGCTGGAGATGGGTCCCCCGCCCAAAGAGCCAGCAGGGGAAAACTATGCCTTGTTCTAAAGCTCTTTGGGAAACCGCTTGCGTAGCCCCACAGACCTGGGGGCTGCGGGCTTTGCTGCTGCCTTCAGCCTCAAAGCCACCCTTTCCCACTTGGCGCCGTGCCAGGCACAAAAATGGCCATACGGCTGGAGATGGGTCCCCCCGCCCAAAGAGCCCAGCAGGGAAAACTATGCCTTGTTCTAAAGCTCTTTGGGAACCGCTTGCTTGGCCCCACAGACCTGGGGGCTGCAGTCTTTGCTGCTGGCCTTCAGCCTCAACACCACCCTTTCCCACTTGGCGCCGGGCCAGGGACAAAAATGGCCATAAGGCTGGAGATGGGTCCCCTGCCAAAAGAGCCAGCAGGGAAAACTATGCCTTGTTCTAAAGCTCTTTGGGAACCGCTTGCATAGCCCCACAGACCTGGGGGCTGCGGGCTTTCCTGCTGCCTTCAGATTCAAAGCCACCCTTTCCCTCTTGGGGCTTCGCCAGGCACAAAATGGCCATACGGCTGGAGATGGGTCCCCCGCCCCAAAGAGCGAGCAGGGAAAACTATGCCTTGTTCTAAAGCTCTTTGGGAACCCGCTTGCGTAGCCCCACAGACCTGGGGGCTGCGGGCTTTCCTGCTGCCTTCAGCCTCGACACCACCCTTTCCCACTTGGCGCCGCGCCAGGCTCAAAAAATGGCCAATACGGCTGGAGATGGGTCCCCCGCCCCTAAGGAGCCAGCAGGGAAAACTATGCTTGTTCTAAAGCTCTTTGGGAACCGCTTGCGTAGCCCCCACAGACCTGGGGGCTGCAGGCTTTGCTCCTGCCTTCAGCCTCAAAGCCACCCTTTCCCACCTGGCGCCGCGCCAGGCTCAAAAATGGCCATACGGCTGGAGATGGGTCCCCGCCCAGAGAGCCAGCAGGGAAAACTATGCCCTTGTTCTAAAGCTCTTGGGAACCGCTTGCGTAGCCCCACAGACCTGGGGACTGCGGGCTTTCCTGCTGCCTTCAGCCTCGACACCACCCCTTTTCCCACTTGGCGCCGCGCCAGGCACAAAAATGGCCATACGGCTGGAGATGGGTCCCCCCGCCCAAAGAGCCAGCAGGGAAAACTATGCCTTGTTCTAAAGCTCTTTGGGAACCGCTTGCGTAGCCCCACAGACCTGGGGGCTGCAGGCTTTCCTGCTGTCTTCAGCCTCAAAGCCACCCTTTCCCACTTGGCGCCGGGCCAGGCACAAAAATGGCCATACGGCTGGAGATGGGTCCCCCGCCCAAAGAGCCAGCAGGGGAAAACTATGCCTTGTTCTAAAGCTCTTTGGGGAACCGCTTGCGTAGCCCCACAGACCTGGGGGCTGCGGGCTTTCCTGCTGCCTTCAGCCTCGACACCACCCTTTCCCACTTGGCGCCCTATCAGGCACAAAAATGGCCATACGGCTGGAGATGTGTCCCCCGCCCAAAGAGCCAGCAGGGAAAACTATGCCTTGTTCTAAGCTCTTTGGGAACCGCTTGCGTAGCCCCACAGACCTGGGGGCTGCGGGCTTTGCTGCTGCCTTCAGCCTCAAAGCCACCCTTTCCCACTTGGCGCCGCGCCAGGCACAAAAATGGCCTATGGCTGGAGCTGGGTCCCATGCCCAAAGAGCCAGCAGGGAAAACTATGCCTTGTTCTAAAGCTCTTTGGGAACCGCTTGCTTGGCCCCACAGACCTGGGGGCTGCGGGCTTTCCTGCTGCCTTCAGCCTCAAAACCACCCTTTCCCACTACGCACCGCGCCAGGCACAAAATGGCCATATGGCTGGAGTTGGTCCCCCGCCCAAAGAGCCAGCAGGGAAAACTATGCCTTGTTCTAAAGCTCTCTGGGAACCGCTTGCTTGGGCCCACAGACGTGGGGGCTGCGGGCTTTCCTGCTGCCTTCAGCCTCAAAACCACCCTATGCCACTACGCACCGCGCCAGGCACAAAAATAGCCATACGTCTGGAGATGGGTCCCCCACCCAAAGAGCCAGCAGGGAAAACTATGCCTTGTTCTAAAGCTCTTTGGGAACCGCTTGCGTAGCCCCACAGACCTGGGGGCTGCGGGCTTTCCTGCTGCCTTCAGCCTCGACACCACCCTTTCCCACTTGGCGCCGCGCCAGGCACAAAAATGGCCATACGGCTGGAGATGGTTCCCCCGCCCAAAGAGCCAGCAGGGAAAAATATGCCTTGTTCTAAAGCTCTTTGGGAACCGCTTGCATAGCCCCACAGACCTGGGAGCTGCAGGCTTTCCTGCTGTCTTCAGCCTCAAAGCCACCCTTTCCCACTTGGCGCCCTATCAGGCACAAAAATGGCCTATGGCTGGAGATGGGTCCCATGCCCAAAGAGCCAGCAGGGAAAACTATGCCTTGTTCTAAAGCTCTCTGGGAACCGCTTGCTTGGGCCCACAGACCTGGGGCTGCGGGCTTTCCTGCTGCCTTCAGGCTCAAAACCACCCTATGCCACTACGCACCGCGCCAGGCACAAAAATAGCCATACGTCTGGAGATGGGTCCCCCGCCCAAAGAGCCAGCAGGGAAAACTATGCCTTGTTCTAAAGCTCTTTGGGAACCGCTTGCTTGGCCCCACAGACGTGGGGGCTGCGGGCTTTCCTGCTGCCTTCAGCCTCGACACCACCCTTTCCCACTTGGCGCCGCGCCAGGGCACAAAAATGGCCATACGGCTGGAGATGGGTCCCCCGCCCAAAGAGCCAGCAGGGAAAACTCTGCCTTGTTCTAAAGCTCTTTGGGAACCGCTTGCGTAGCCCCACAGACCTGGGGGCTGCAGGCTTTCCTGCTGCCTTCAGACTCGACACCACCCTTTCCCACTTGGCGCCGCGCCAGGCACAAAAATGGCCATACGGCTGGAGATGGGTCCCCCGCCCAAAGAGCCAGCAGGGAAAACTATGCCTTGTTCTAAAGCTCTTTGGGAACCGCTTGCGTAGCCCCACAGACCTGGGGGCTGCAGGCTTTGCTGCTACCTTCAGCCTCGACACCACCCTTTCCCACTTGGCTTCGCGCAAGGCACAAAAATGGCCCTATGCTGGAGATGGGTCCCATGCCCTAAGAGCGAGCAGGGAAAACTATGCCTTGTTCTAAAGCTCTTTGGGGAACCGCTTGCGGTAGCCCCACAGACCTGGGGGCTGCGGGCTTTCTGCTGCCTTCAGCCTCAAGCCACCCTTTCCCACTTGGCGCCGGGCCAGGGACAAAAAATGGCCATACGGCTGGAGATGGGTCCCATGCCCAAAGAGCCAGCAGGGAAAACTATGCCTTGTTCTAAAGCTCTTTGGGAACCGCTTGCTTGGCCCCACAGACCTGGGGGCTGCAGGCTTTGCTGCTGCCTTCAGCCTCGACACCACCCTTACCCACTTGGCGCCGCGCCAGGCACAAAAATGGCCATACGGCTGGAGATGGGTCCCCCGCCCAAAGAGCCAGCAGGGAAAATTATGCCTTGTTCTAAAGCTCTTTGGGAACCGCTTGCGTAGCCCCACAGACCTGGGGGGCTGCGGGCTTTCCTGCTGGCCTTCAGCCTCAAAACCACCCTTTCCCACTACGCACCGCGCCAGGCACAAAAATGGCCATACGGCTGGAGATGGGTCCCCCGCCCAAAGAGCCAGCAGGGAAAACTATGCCTTGTTCTAAAGCTCTTTGGGAACCGCTTGCTTGGCCCCACAGACGTGGCGGCTGCGGGCTTTCCTGCTGCCTTCAGCCTCAAAGCCACCCTTTCCCACTTGGCGCCCTATCAGGCACAAAAATGGCCATACGGCTGGAGATGGGTCCCCCGCCCAAAGAGCCAGCAGGGAAAACTTTGCCTTGTTCTAAAGCTCTTTGGGAACCGCTTGCGTAGCCGCACAGACCTGGGGGGCTGCGGGCTTTCCTGCTGCCTTCAGCCTCGACACCACCCTTTCCCACTTGGCGCCCTATCAGGCACAAAAATGGCCATACGGCTGCAGATGTGTCCCCGCCCAAAGAGCCAGCAGGGAAAACTATGCCTTGTTCTAAAGCTCTTTGGGAACCGCTTGCGTAGCCCACAGACCTGGGGGCTGCGGGCTTTGCTGCTGCCTACAGCCTCAAAGCCACCCTTTCCACTTGGCGCCGCGCCAGGCACAAAAATGGCCATACGGCTGGAGATGGGTCCCCCGCCCAAAGAGCCAGCAGGGAAAATTATGCCTTGTTCTAAAGCTCTTTGGGAACCGCTTGCGTAGCCACCACAGACCTGGGGGCTGCGGGCTTTCCTGCTGCCTTTAGCCTCGACACAACCCTTTCCCACTTGGCGCCGCGCCAGGCTCAAAAATGGCCATACGGCTGGAGATGGGTCCCCCGCCCAGAGAGCCAGCAGGGAAAACTATGCCTTGTTCTAAAGCTCTTTGGGAACCGCTTGCGTAGCCCCACAGACCTGGGGGGCTGCGGGCTTTCCTGCTGCCTTCAAGCCTCAAAGCCACCCTTTCCCACTGGGCGCCGGGCCAGGCACAAAAATGGCCTATGGCTGGAGATGGGTCCCCCGAACAAAGAGCCAGCAGGGAAAACTATGCCTTGTTCTAAAGCTCTTTGGGAACTGCTTGTGTAGCCCCACAGACCTGGGGGCTGCAGGCTTTCCTGCTGCCTTCAGCCTCAAAGCCACCCTTTCCACTACGCACCGCGCCAGGCACAAAAATGGCCATATGGCTGGAGTTGGTCCCCCGCCCAAAGATCCAGCAGGGAAAACTATGCCTTGTTCTAAAGCTCTCTGGAACCGCTTGCTTGGGCCCACAGACGTGGGGGCTGCGGGGCTTTCCTGCTGCCTTCAGCCTCAAACACCACCCTATGCCACTACGGCACCGCGCCAGGCACAAAAATAGCCATACGGCTGGAGATGGGTCCCCCACCCAAAGAGCCAGCAGGGAAAACTATGCCTTGTTCTAAAGCTCTTTGGGAACCGCTTGCGTAGCCCCACAGACCTGGGGGCTGCGGGCTTTCCTGCTGCCTTCAAGCCTCAAAGCCACCCTTTCCCACTGGGCGCCGGGCCAGGCACAAAAATGGCCTATGGCTGGAGATGGGTCCCCCGAACAAAGAGCCAGCAGGGAAAACTATGCCTTGTTCTAAAGCTCTTTGGGAACTGCTTGTGTAGCCCCACAGACCTGGGGGCTGCAGGCTTTCCTGCTGCCTTCAGCCTCAAAGCCACCCTTTCCCACTTGGCGCCCTATCAAGCACAAAAATGGCCAATGGGTGGAGATGGGTCCCATGCCCAAAGAGCCAGCAGGGAAAACTATGCCTTGTTCTAAAGCTCTTTGGGAACCGCTTGCTTGGCCCCACAGACGTGGGGGCTGCGGGCTTTCCTGCTGCCTTCAGCCTCGACACCACCCTTTCCCACTTGGCGCCGCGCCAGGCACAAAAATGGCCATACGGTTGGAGATGGGTCCCCCGCCCAAAGAGCCAGCAGGGAAAACTATGCCTTGTTCTAAAGCTCTTTGGGAACCGCTTGCGTAGCCCCACAGACCTGGGGGCTGCGGGCTTTCCTGCTGCCTTCACCCTCAAAACCACCCTTTCCCACTTGGCACTGCTCCAGGCACAAAAATGGCCATACGGCTGCAGATGGGTCCCCCGCCCAGAGAGCCAGCAGGGAAAACTATGCCTTGTTCTAAAGCTCTTTGGGAACCGCTTGCGTAGCCCCACAGACCTGGGGGCTGCAGGCTTTGCTGCTGCCTTCAGCCTCAAAGCCACCCTTTCCCACTTGGCGCCGGGCCAGGCACAAAAATGGCCATACGGCTGGAGATGGGTCCCCCGCCCAAAGAGCCAGCAGGGAAAATTATGCCTTGTTCTAAAGCTCTTTGGGAACCGCTTGCGTAGCCCCACAGACCTGGGGGCTGCGGGCTTTGCTGCTGCCTTCAGCCTCAAAGCCACCCTTTCCCACTTGGCGCCGTGCCAGGCACAAAAATGGCCATACGGCTGGAGATGGGTCCCCTGCCAAAAGAGCCAGCAGGGAAAACTATGCCTTGTTCTAAAGCTCTTTGGGAACCGCTTGCATAGCCCCACAGACCTGGGGGCTGCGGGCTTTCCTGCTGCCTTCAGATTCAAAGCCACCCTTTCCCTCTTGGGGCTTCGCCAGGCACAAAAATGGCCATACGGCTGGAGATGGGTCCCCCGCCCAAAGAGCCAGCAGGGAAAACTATGCCTTGTTCTAAAGCTCTTTGGGAACCGCTTGCGTAGCCCCACAGACCTGGGGGCTGCGGGCTTTCCTGCTGCCTTCAGCCTCGACACCACCCTTTCCCACTTGGCGCCGCGCCAGGCTCAAAAATGGCCTATGGCTGGAGATGGGTCCCCCGCCCTAAGAGTCAGCAGGGAAAACTATGCCTTGTTCTAAAGCTCTTTGGGAACCGCTTGCGTAGCCCCACAGACCTGGGGGCTGCGGGCTTTGCTCCTGCCTTCAGCCTCAAAGCCACCCTTTCCCACCTGGCGCCGCGCCAGGCTCAAAAATGGCCATACGGCTGGAGATGGGTCCCCGCCCAGAGAGCCAGCAGGGAAAACTATGCCTTGTTCTAAAGCTCTTTGGGAACCGCTTGCGTAGCCCCACAGACCTGGGGACTGCGGGCTTTCCTGCTGCCTTCAGCCTCGACACCACCCTTTCCCACTTGGCGCCGCGCCAGGCACAAAAATGGCCATACGGCTGGAGATGGGTCCCCCGCCCAAAGAGCCAGCAGGGAAAACTATGCCTTGTTCTAAAGCTCTTTGGGAACCGCTTGCATAGCCCCACAGACCTGGGGGCTGCAGGCTTTCCTGCTGTCTTCAGCCTCAAAGCCACCCTTTCCCACTTGGCGCCGGGCCAGGCACAAAAATGGCCATACGGCTGGAGATGGGTCCCCCGCCCAAAGAGCCAGCAGGGAAAACTATGCCTTGTTCTAAAGCTCTTTGGGAACCGCTTGCGTAGCCCCACAGACCTGGGGGCTGCGGGCTTTCCTGCTGCCTTCAGCCTCGACACCACCCTTTCCCACTTGGCGCCCTATCAGGCACAAAAATGGCCATACGGCTGGAGATGTGTCCCCCGCCCAAAGAGCCAGCAGGGAAAACTATGCCTTGTTCTAAAGCTCTTTGGGAACCGCTTGCGTAGCCCCACAGACCTGGGGGCTGCGGGCTTTGCTGCTGCCTTCAGCCTCAAAGCCACCCTTTCCCACTTGGCGCCGCGCCAGGCACAAAAATGGCCTATGGCTGGAGCTGGGTCCCATGCCCAAAGAGCCAGCAGGGAAAACTATGCCTTGTTCTAAAGCTCTTTGGGAACCGCTTGCTTGGCCCCACAGACCTGGGGGCTGCGGGCTTTCCTGCTGCCTTCAGCCTCAAAACCACCCTTTCCCACTACGCACCGCGCCAGGCACAAAAATGGCCATATGGCTGGAGTTGGTCCCCCGCCCAAAGAGCCAGCAGGGAAAACTATGCCTTGTTCTAAAGCTCTCTGGGAACCGCTTGCTTGGGCCCACAGACGTGGGGGCTGCGGGCTTTCCTGCTGCCTTCAGCCTCAAAACCACCCTATGCCACTACGCACCGCGCCAGGCACAAAAATAGCCATACGTCTGGAGATGGGTCCCCCACCCAAAGAGCCAGCAGGGAAAACTATGCCTTGTTCTAAAGCTCTTTGGGAACCGCTTGCGTAGCCCCACAGACCTGGGGGCTGCGGGCTTTCCTGCTGCCTTCAAGCCTCAAAGCCACCCTTTCCCACTGGGCGCCGGGCCAGGCACAAAAATGGCCTATGGCTGGAGATGGGTCCCCCGAACAAAGAGCCAGCAGGGAAAACTATGCCTTGTTCTAAAGCTCTTTGGGAACTGCTTGTGTAGCCCCACAGACCTGGGGGCTGCAGGCTTTCCTGCTGCCTTCAGCCTCAAAGCCACCCTTTCCCACTTGGCGCCCTATCAAGCACAAAAATGGCCTATGGGTGGAGATGGGTCCCATGCCCAAAGAGCCAGCAGGGAAAACTATGCCTTGTTCTAAAGCTCTTTGGGAACCGCTTGCTTGGCCCCACAGACGTGGGGGCTGCGGGCTTTCCTGCTGCCTTCAGCCTCGACACCACCCTTTCCCACTTGGCGCCGCGCCAGGCACAAAAATGGCCATACGGTTGGAGATGGGTCCCCCGCCCAAAGAGCCAGCAGGGAAAACTATGCCTTGTTCTAAAGCTCTTTGGGAACCGCTTGCGTAGCCCCACAGACCTGGGGGCTGCGGGCTTTCCTGCTGCCTTCACCCTCAAAACCACCCTTTCCCACTTGGCACTGCTCCAGGCTCAAAAATGGCCATACGGCTGCAGATGGGTCCCCCGCCCAGAGAGCCAGCAGGGAAAACTATGCCTTGTTCTAAAGCTCTTTGGGAACCGCTTGCGTAGCCCCACAGACCTGGGGGCTGCAGGCTTTGCTGCTGCCTTCAGCCTCAAAGCCACCCTTTCCCACTTGGCGCCGGGCCAGGCACAAAAATGGCCATACGGCTGGAGATGGGTCCCCCGCCCAAAGAGCCAGCAGGGAAAACTATGCCTTGTTCTAAAGCTCTTTGGGAACCGCTTGCGTAGCCCCACAGACCTGGGGGCTGCGGGCTTTGCTGCTGCCTTCAGCCTCAAAGCCACCCTTTCCCACTTGGCGCCGTGCCAGGCACAAAAATGGCCATACGGCTGGAGATGGGTCCCCTGCCAAAAGAGCCAGCAGGGAAAACTATGCCTTGTTCTAAAGCTCTTTGGGAACCGCTTGCATAGCCCCACAGACCTGGGGGCTGCGGGCTTTCCTGCTGCCTTCAGATTCAAAGCCACCCTTTCCCTCTTGGGGCTTCGCCAGGCACAAAAATGGCCATACGGCTGGAGATGGGTCCCCCGCCCAAAGAGCGAGCAGGGAAAACTATGCCTTGTTCTAAAGCTCTTTGGGAACCGCTTGCGTAGCCCCACAGACCTGGGGGCTGCGGGCTTTCCTGCTGCCTTCAGCCTCGACACCACCCTTTCCCACTTGGCGCCGCGCCAGGCTCAAAAATGGCCATACGGCTGGAGATGGGTCCCCCGCCCTAAGAGCCAGCAGGGAAAACTATGCCTTGTTCTAAAGCTCTTTGGGAACCGCTTGCGTAGCCCCACAGACCTGGGGGCTGCAGGCTTTGCTCCTGCCTTCAGCCTCAAAGCCACCCTTTCCCACCTGGCGCCGCGCCAGGCTCAAAAATGGCCATACGGCTGGAGATGGGTCCCCGCCCAGAGAGCCAGCAGGGAAAACTATGCCTTGTTCTAAAGCTCTTTGGGAACCGCTTGCGTAGCCCCACAGACCTGGGGACTGCGGGCTTTCCTGCTGCCTTCAGCCTCGACACCACCCTTTCCCACTTGGCGCCGCGCCAGGCACAAAAATGGCCATACGGCTGGAGATGGGTCCCCCGCCCAAAGAGCCAGCAGGGAAAACTATGCCTTGTTCTAAAGCTCTTTGGGAACCGCTTGCGTAGCCCCACAGACCTGGGGGCTGCAGGCTTTCCTGCTGTCTTCAGCCTCAAAGCCACCCTTTCCCACTTGGCGCCAGGCCAGGCACAAAAATGGCCATACGGCTGGAGATGGGTCCCCCGCCCAAAGAGCCAGCAGGGAAAACTATGCCTTGTTCTAAAGCTCTTTGGGAACCGCTTGCGTAGCCCCACAGACCTGGGGGCTGCGGGCTTTCCTGCTGCCTTCAGCCTCGACACCACCCTTTCCCACTTGGCGCCCTATCAGGCACAAAAATGGCCATACGGCTGGAGATGTGTCCCCCGCCCAAAGAGCCAGCAGGGAAAACTATGCCTTGTTCTAAAGCTCTTTGGGAACCGCTTGCGTAGCCCCACAGACCTGGGGGCTGCGGGCTTTGCTGCTGCCTTCAGCCTCGACACCACCCTTTCCCACTTGGCGCCGCGCCAGGCACAAAAATGGCCATACGGCTGGAGATGGGTCCCCCGCCCAAAGAGCCAGCAGGGAAAAATATGCCTTGTTCTAAAGCTCTTTGGGAACCGCTTGCATAGCCCCACAGACCTGGGAGCTGCAGGCTTTCCTGCTGTCTTCAGCCTCAAAGCCACCCTTTCCCACTTGGCGCCCTATCAGGCACAAAAATGGCCTATGGCTGGAGATGGGTCCCATGCCAAAAGAGCCAGCAGGGAAAACTATGCCTTGTTCTAAAGCTCTCTGGGAACCGCTTGCTTGGGCCCACAGACCTGGGGGCTGCGGGCTTTCCTGCTGCCTTCAGCCTCGACACCACCCTTTCCCACTTGGCGCCGCGCCAGGCACAAAAATGGCCATACGGCTGGAGATGGGTCCCCCGCCCAAAGAGCCAGCAGGGAAAACTCTGCCTTGTTCTAAAGCTCTTTGGGAACCGCTTGCGTAGCCCCACAGACCTGGGGGCTGCAGGCTTTCCTGCTGCCTTCAGACTCGACACCACCCTTTCCCACTTGGCGCCGCGCCAGGCACAAAAATGGCCATACGGCTGGAGATGGGTCCCCCGCCCAAAGAGCCAGCAGGGAAAACTATGCCTTGTTCTAAAGCTCTTTGGGAACCGCTTGCGTAGCCCCACAGACCTGGGGGCTGCGGGCTTTCCTGCTGCCTTCAGCCTCGACACCACCCTTTCCCACTTGGCTTCGCGCCAGGCACAAAAATGGCCTATGGCTGGAGATGGGTCCCATGCCCTAAGAGCGAGCAGGGAAAACTATGCCTTGTTCTAAAGCTCTTTGGGAACCGCTTGCGTAGCCCCACAGACCTGGGGGCTGCGGGCTTTCCTGCTGCCTTCAGCCTCAAAGCCACCCTTTCCCACTTGGCGCCGGGCCAGGGACAAAAATGGCCATACGGCTGGAGATGGGTCCCATGCCCAAAGAGCCAGCAGGGAAAACTATGCCTTGTTCTAAAGCTCTTTGGGAACCGCTTGCTTGGCCCCACAGACCTGGGGGCTGCAGGCTTTGCTGCTGCCTTCAGCCTCGACACCACCCTTACCCACTTGGCGCCGCGCCAGGCACAAAAATGGCCTATGGCTGGAGATGGGTCCCATGCCCAAAGAGCCAGCAGGGAAAACTATGCCTTGTTCTAAAGCTCTTTGGGAACCGCTTGCTTGGCCCCACAGACCTGGGGGCTGCGGGCTTTCCTGCTGCCTTCAGCCTCAAAACCACCCTTTCCCACTACGCACCGCGCCAGGCACAAAAATGGCCATATGGCTGAAGTTGGTCCCCCGCCCAAAGAGCCAGCAGGGAAAACTATGCCTTGTTCTAAAGCTCTCTGGGAACCGCTTGCTTGGGCCCACAGACGTGGGGGCTGCGGGCTTTCCTGCTGCCTTCAGCCTCAAAACCACCCTATGCCACTACGCACCGCGCCAGGCACAAAAATAGCCATACGTCTGGAGATGGGTCCCCCGCCCAGAGAGCCAGCAGGGAAAACTATGCCTTGTTCTAAAGGTCTTTGGGAACCGCTTGCGTAGCCCCACAGACCTGGGGGCTGCGGGCTTTCCTGCTGCCTTCAAGCCTCAAAGCCACCCTTTCCCACTGGGCGCCGCGCCAGGCACAAAAATGGCCTATGGCTGGAGATGGGTCCCCCGAACAAAGAGCCAGCAGGGAAAACTATGCCTTGTTCTAAAGCTCTTTGGGAACTGCTTGCGTAGCCCCACAGACCTGGGGGCTGCAGGCTTTCCTGCTGCCTTCAGCCTCAAAGCCACCCTTTCCCACTTGGCGCCCTATCAAGCACAAAAATGGCCTATGGCTGGAGATGGGTCCCAGGCGCAAAGAGCCAGCAGGGAAAACTATGCCTTGTTCTAAAGCTCTTTGGGAACCGCTTGCTTGGCCCCACAGACGTGGGGGCTGCGGGCTTTCCTGCTGCCTTCAGCCTCAAAACCACCCTTTCCCACTTGGCGCCGCGCCAGGCACAAAAATGGCCATACGGCTGGAGATGGGTCCCCCGCCCAAAGAGCCAGCAGGGAAAACTATGCCTTGTTCTAAAGCTCTTTGGGAACCGCTTGCGTAGCCCCACAGACCTGGGGGCTGCGGGCTTTCCTGCTGCCTTCACCCTCAAAACCACCCTTTCCCACTTGGCACTGCTCCAGGCTCAAAAATGGCCATACGGCTGCAGATGGGTCCCCCGCCCAGAGAGCCAGCAGGGAAAACTATGCCTTGTTCTAAAGCTCTTTGGGAACCGCTTGCGTAGCCCCACAGACCTGGGGGCTGCGGGCTTTGCTGCTGCCTTCAGCCTCAACACCACCCTTTCCCACTTGGCGCCGCGCCAGGCACAAAAATGGCCATACGGCTGGAGATGGGTCCCCTGCCAAAAGAGCCAGAAGGGAAAACTATGCCTTGTTCTAAAGCTCTTTGGGAACCGCTTGCGTAGCCCCACAGACCTGGGGGCTGCGGGCTTTCCTGCTGCCTTCAGATTCAAAGCCACCCTTTCCCTCTTGGGGCTTCGCCAGGCACAAAAATGGCCATACGGCTGGAGATGGGTCCCCCGCCCAAAGAGCGAGCAGGGAAAACTATGCCTTGTTCTAAAGCTCTTTGGGAACCGCTTGCGTAGCACCACAGACCTGGGGTGCTGCGGGCTTTCCTGCTGCCTTCAGCCTCGACACCACCCTTTCCCACTTGGCGCCGCGCCAGGCACAAAAATGGCCATACGGCTGGAGATGGGTCCCCCGCCCTAAGAGCCAGCAGGGAAAACTATGCCTTGTTCTAAAGCTCTTTGGGAACCGCTTGCGTAGCCCCACAGACCTGGGGGCTGCAGGCTTTGCTGCTGCCTTCAGCCTCAAAGCCACCCTTTCCCACCTGGCGCCGCGCCAGGCTCAAAAATGGCCATACGGCTGGAGATGGGTCCCCGCCCAGAGAGCCAGCAGGGAAAACTATGCCTTGTTCTAAAGCTCTTTGGGAACCGCTTGCGTAGCCCCACAGACCTGGGGGCTGCAGGCTTTCCTGCTGCCTTCAGCCTCGACACCACCCTTTCCCACTTGGCGCCGCGCCAGGCACAAAAATGGCCATACGGCTGGAGATGGGTCCCCCGCCCAAAGAGCCAGCAGGGAAAACTATGCCTTGTTCTAAAGCTCTTTGGGAACCGCTTGCATAGCCCCACAGACCTGGGGGCTGCGGGCTTTCCTTCTGTCTTCAGCCTCAAAGCCACCCTTTCCCACTTGGCGCCCTATCAGGCACAAAAATGGCCATACGGCTGGAGATGGGTCCCCCGCCCAAAGAGCCAGCAGGGAAAACTATGCCTTGTTCTAAAGCTATTTGGGAACCGCTTGCGTAGCCCCACAGACCTGGGGGCTGCGGGATTTCCTGCTGCCTTCAGCCTCGACACCAGCCTTTCCCACTTGGCGCCCTATCAGGCACAAAAATGGCCATACGGCTGGAGATGGGTCCCCCGCCCAAAGAGCCAGCAGGGAAAACTATGCCTTGTTCTAAAGCTCTTTGGGAACCGCTTGCGTAGCCCCACAGACCTGGGGGCTGCGGGCTTTGCTGCTGCCTTCAGCCTCAAAGCCACCCTTTCCCACTTGGCGCCGTGCCAGGCACAAAAATGGCCTATGGCTGGAGATGGGTCCCATGCCCAAAGAGCCAGCAGGGAAAACTATGCCTTGTTCTAAAGCTCTTTGGGAACCGCTTGCTTGGCCCCACAGACCTGGGGGCTGCGGGCTTTCCTGCTGCCTTTAGCCTCGACACAACCCTTTCCCACTTGGCGCCGCGCCAGGCTCAAAAATGGCCATACGGCTGGAGATGGGTCCCCCGCCCAGAGAGCCAGCAGGGAAAACTATGCCTTGTTCTAAAGCTCTTTGGGAACCGCTTGCGTAGCCCCACAGACCTGGGGGCTGCGGGCTTTCCTGCTGCCTTCAAGCCTCAAAGCCACCCTTTCCCACTGGGCGCCGGGCCAGGCACAAAAATGGCCTATGGCTGGAGATGGGTCCCCCGAACAAAGAGCCAGCAGGGAAAACTATGCCTTGTTCTAAAGCTCTTTGGGAACTGCTTGTGTAGCCCCACAGACCTGGGGGCTGCAGGCTTTCCTGCTGCCTTCAGCCTCAAAGCCACCCTTTCCCACTTGGCGCCCTATCAAGCACAAAAATGGCCTATGGGTGGAGATGGGTCCCATGCCCAAAGAGCCAGCAGGGAAAACTATGCCTTGTTCTAAAGCTCTTTGGGAACCGCTTGCTTGGCCCCACAGACGTGGGGGCTGCGGGCTTTCCTGCTGCCTTCAGCCTCGACACCACCCTTTCCCACTTGGCGCCGCGCCAGGCACAAAAATGGCCATACGGTTGGAGATGGGTCCCCCGCCCAAAGAGCCAGCAGGGAAAACTATGCCTTGTTCTAAAGCTCTTTGGGAACCGCTTGCGTAGCCCCACAGACCTGGGGGCTGCGGGCTTTCCTGCTGCCTTCACCCTCAAAACCACCCTTTCCCACTTGGCACTGCTCCAGGCTCAAAAATGGCCATACGGCTGGAGATGGGTCCCCCGCCCAGAGAGCCAGCAGGGAAAACTATGCCTTGTTCTAAAGCTCTTTGGGAACCGCTTGCGTAGCCCCACAGACCTGGAGGCTGCAGGCTTTGCTGCTGCCTTCAGCCTCAAAGCCACCCTTTCCCACTTGGCGCCGGACCAGGCACAAAAATGGCCATACGGCTGGAGATGGGTCCCCCGCCCAAAGAGCCAGCAGGGAAAACTATGCCTTGTTCTAAAGCTCTTTGGGAACCGCTTGCGTAGCCCCACAGACCTGGGGGCTGCGGGCTTTGCTGCTGCCTTCAGCCTCAAAGCAACCCTTTCCCACTTGGCGCCGTGCCAGGCACAAAAATGGCCATACGGCTGGAGATGGGTCCCCCGCCCAAAGAGCCAGCAGGGAAAACTATGCCTTGTTCTAAAGCTCTTTGGGAACCGCTTGCTTGGCCCCACAGACCTGGGGGCTGCAGTCTTTGCTGCTGCCTTCAGCCTCAACACCACCCTTTCCCACTTGGCGCCGGGCCAGGCACAAAAATGGCCATACGGCTGGAGATGGGTCCCCTGCCAAAAGAGCCAGCAGGGAAAACTATGCCTTGTTCTAAGGTCTTTGGGAACCGCTTGCATAGCCCCACAGACCTGGGGACTGCGGGCTTTCCTGCTGCCTTCAGATTCAAAGCCACCCTTTCCCTCTTGGGGCTTCGCCAGGCACAAAAATGGCCATACGGCTGGAGATGGGTCCCCCGCCCAAAGAGCGAGCAGGGAAAACTATGCCTTGTTCTAAAGCTCTTTGGGAACCGCTTGCGTAGCCCCACACACCTGGGGGCTGCGGGCTTTCCTGCTGCCTTCAGCCTCGACACCACCCTTTCCCACTTGGCGCCGCGCCAGGCTCAAAAATGGCCATACGGCTGGAGATGGGTCCCCCGCCCTAAGAGCCAGCAGGGAAAACTATGCCTTGTTCTAAAGCTCTTTGGGAACCGCTTGCGTAGACCCACAGACCTGGGGGCTGCAGGCTTTGCTCCTGCCTTCAGCCTCAAAGCCACCCTTTCCCACCTGGCGCCGCGCCAGGCTCAAAAATGGCCATACGGCTGGAGATGGGTCCCCGCCCAGAGAGCCAGCAGGGAAAACTATGCCTTGTTCTAAAGCTCTTTGGGAACCGCTTGCATAGCCCCACAGACCTGGGGGCTGCAGGCTTTCCTGCTGTCTTCAGCCTCAAAGCCACCCTTTCCCACTTGGCGCCCTATCAGGCACAAAAATGGCCATACGGCTGGAGATGGGTCCCCCGCCCAAAGAGCCATCAGGGAAAACTATGCCTTGTTCTAAAGCTCTTTGGGAACCGCTTGCGTAGCCCCACAGACCTGGGGGCTGCGGGCTTTCCTGCTGCCTTCAGCCTCGACACCACCCTTTCCCACTTGGCGCCCTATCAGGCACAAAAATGGCCATACGGCTGGAGATGTGTCCCCCGCCCAAAGAGCCAGCAGGGAAAACTATGCCTTGTTCTAAAGCTCTTTGGGAACCGCTTGCGTAGCCCCACAGACCTGGGGGCTGCGGGCTTTGCTCCTGCCTTCAGCCTCAAAGCCACCCTTTCCCACTTGGCGCCGCGCCAGGCACAAAAATGGCCTATGGCTGGAGCTGGGTCCCATGCCCAAAGAGCCAGCAGGGAAAACTATGCCTTGTTCTAAAGCTCTTTGGGAACCGCTTGCTTGGCCCCACAGACCTGGGGGCTGCGGGCTTTCCTGCTGCCTTCAGCCTCAAAACCACCCTTTCCCACTACGCACCGCGCCAGGCACAAAAATGGCCATATGGCTGGAGTTGGTCCCCCGCCCAAAGAGCCAGCAGGGAAAACTATGCCTTGTTCTAAAGCTCTCTGGGAACCGCTTGCTTGGGCCCACAGACGTGGGGGCTGCGGGCTTTCCTGCTGCCTTCAGCCTCAAAACCACCCTATGCCACTACGCACCGCGCCAGGCACAAAAATAGCCATACGTCTGGAGATGGGTCCCCCGCCCAGAGAGCCAGCAGGGAAAACTATGCCTTGTTCTAAAGGTCTTTGGGAACCGCTTGCGTAGCCCCACAGACCTGGGGGCTGCGGGCTTTCCTGCTGCCTTCAAGCCTCAAAGCCACCCTTTCCCACTGGGCGCCGCGCCAGGCACAAAAATGGCCTATGGCTGGAGATGGGTCCCCCGAACAAAGAGCCAGCAGGGAAAACTATGCCTTGTTCTAAAGCTCTTTGGGAACTGCTTGCGTAGCCCCACAGACCTGGGGGCTGCAGGCTTTCCTGCTGCCTTCAGCCTCAAAGCCACCCTTTCCCACTTGGCGCCCTATCAAGCACAAAAATGGCCTATGGCTGGAGATGGGTCCCAGGCGCAAAGAGCCAGCAGGGAAAACTATGCCTTGTTCTAAAGCTCTTTGGGAACCGCTTGCTTGGCCCCACAGACGTGGGGGCTGCGGGCTTTCCTGCTGCCTTCAGCCTCAAAACCACCCTTTCCCACTTGGCGCCGCGCCAGGCACAAAAATGGCCATACGGCTGGAGATGGGTCCCCCGCCCAAAGAGCCAGCAGGGAAAACTATGCCTTGTTCTAAAGCTCTTTGGGAACCGCTTGCGTAGCCCCACAGACCTGGGGGCTGCGGGCTTTCCTGCTGCCTTCACCCTCAAAACCACCCTTTCCCACTTGGCACTGCTCCAGGCTCAAAAATGGCCATACGGCTGCAGATGGGTCCCCCGCCCAGAGAGCCAGCAGGGAAAACTATGCCTTGTTCTAAAGCTCTTTGGGAACCGCTTGCGTAGCCCCACAGACCTGGGGGCTGCGGGCTTTCCTGCTGCCTTCAGATTCAAAGCCACCCTTTCCCTCTTGGGGCTTCGCCAGGCACAAAAATGGCCATATGGCTGGAGATGGGTCCCCCGCCCAAAGAGCGAGCAGGGAAAACTATGCCTTGTTCTAAAGCTCTTTGGGAACCGCTTGCGTAGCACCACAGACCTGGGGGCTGCGGGCTTTCCTGCTGCCTTCAGCCTCGACACCACCCTTTCCCACTTGGCGCCGCGCCAGGCACAAAAATGGCCATACGGCTGGAGATGGGTCCCCCGCCCTAAGAGCCAGCAGGGAAAACTATGCCTTGTTCTAAAGCTCTTTGGGAACCGCTTGCGTAGCCCCACAGACCTGGGGGCTGCAGGCTTTGCTGCTGCCTTCAGCCTCAAAGCCACCCTTTCCCACCTGGCGCCGCGCCAGGCTCAAAAATGGCCATACGGCTGGAGATGGGTCCCCGCCCAGAGAGCCAGCAGGGAAAACTATGCCTTGTTCTAAAGCTCTTTGGGAACCGCTTGCGTAGCCCCACAGACCTGGGGGCTGCAGGCTTTCCTGCTGCCTTCAGCCTCGACACCACCCTTTCCCACTTGGCGCCGCGCCAGGCACAAAAATGGCCATACGGCTGGAGATGGGTCCCCCGCCCAAAGAGCCAGCAGGGAAAACTATGCCTTGTTCTAAAGCTCTTTGGGAACCGCTTGCATAGCCCCACAGACCTGGGGGCTGCGGGCTTTCCTGCTGCCTTCAGCCTCAAAACCACCCTTTCCCACTTGGCGCCCTATCAGGCACAAAAATGGCCATACGGCTGGAGATGGGTCCCCCGCCCAAAGAGCCAGCAGGGAAAACTATGCCTTGTTCTAAAGCTATTTGGGAACCGCTTGCGTAGCCCCACAGACCTGGGGGCTGCGGGATTTCCTGCTGCCTTCAGCCTCGACACCAGCCTTTCCCACTTGGCGCCCTATCAGGCACAAAAATGGCCATACGGCTGGAGATGGGTCCCCCGCCCAAAGAGCCAGCAGGGAAAACTATGCCTTGTTCTAAAGCTCTTTGGGAACCGCTTGCGTAGCCCCACAGACCTGGGGGCTGCGGGCTTTGCTGCTGCCTTCAGCCTCAAAGCCACCCTTTCCCACTTGGCGCCGTGCCAGGCACAAAAATGGCCTATGGCTGGAGATGGGTCCCCCGTCCAAAGAGCCAGCAGGGAAAACTATGCCTTGTTCTAAAGCTCTTTGGGAACCGCTTGCTTGGCCCCACAGACCTGGGGGCTGCGGGCTTTCCTGCTGCCTTCAGCCTCAAAACCACCCTTTCCCACTACGCACCGCGCCAGGCACAAAAATGGCCATACGTCTGGAGATGGGTCCCCCACCCAAAGAGCCAGCAGGGAAAACTATGCCTTGTTCTAAAGCTCTTTGGGAACCGCTTGCGTAGCCCCACAGACCTGGGGGCTGCGGGCTTTGCTGCTGCCTTCATCCTCAAAGCCACCCTTTCCCACTTGGCGCCGCGCCAGGCACAAAAATGGCCATACGGCTGGAGATGGGTCCCCCGCCCAAAGAGCCAGCAGGGAAAACTATGCCTTGTTCTAAAGCTCTTTGGGAACCTCTTGCATAGCCCCACAGACCTGGGAGCTGCAGGCTTTCCTGCTGTCTTCAGCCTCAAAGCCACCCTTTCCCACTTGGCGCCCTATCAGGCACAAAAATGGCCATACGGCTGGAGATGGGTCCCCCGCCCAAAGAGCCAGCAGGGAAAACTATGCCTTGTTCTAAAGCTCTTTGGGAACTGCTTGCTTGGCCCCACAGACGTGGGGGCTGCGGGCTTTCCTGCTGTCTTCAGCCTCGACACCACCCTTTCCCACTTGGCGCCCTATCAGGCACAAAAATGGCCATACGGCTGGAGATGTGTCCCCCGCCCAAAGAGCCAGCAGGGAAAACTATGCCTTGTTCTAAAGCTCTTTGGGAACCGCTTGCGTAGCCCCACAGACCTGGGGGCTGCAGGCTTTCCTGCTGCCTTCAGCCTCAAAGCAACCCTTTCCCACTTGGCGCCCTATCAAGCACAAAAATGGTCTATGGCTGGAGATGGGTCCCAGGCGCAAAGAGCCAGCAGGGAAAACTATGCCTTGTTCTAAAGCTCTTTGGGAACCGCTTGCTTGGCCCCACAGACGTGGGGGCTGCGGGCTTTCCTGCTGCCTTCAGCCTCAAAACCACCCTTTCCCACTTGGCGCCGCGCCAGGCACAAAAATGGCCATACGGCTGGAGATGGGTCCTCCGCCCAAAGAGCCAGCAGGGAAAACTATGCCTTGTTCTAAAGCTCTTTGGGAACCGCTTGCGTAGCCCCACAGACCTGGGGGCTGCGGGCTTTCCTGCTGCCTTCACCCTCAAAACCACCCTTTCCCACTTGGCACTGCTCCAGGCTCAAAAATGGCCATACGGCTGCAGATGGGTCCCCCGCCCAGAGAGCCAGCAGGGAAAACTATGCCTTGTTCTAAAGCTCTTTGGGAACCGCTTGCGTAGCCCCACAGACCTGGGGGCTGCGGGCTTTCCTGCTGCCTTCAGCCTCAACACCACCCTTTCCCACTTGGCGCCGGGCCAGGGACAAAAATGGCCATACGGCTGGAGATGGGTCCCCTGCCGAAAGAGCCAGCAGGGAAAACTATGCCTTGTTCTAAAGCTCTTTGGGAACCGCTTGCGTAGCCCCACAGACCTGGGGGCTGCAGGCTTTCCTGCTGCCTTCAGATTCAAAGCCACCCTTTCCCTCTTGGGGCTTCGCCAGGCACAAAAATGGCCATACGGCTGGAGATGGGTCCCCCGCCCAAAGAGCGAGCAGGGAAAACTATGCCTTGTTCTAAAGCTCTTTGGGAACCGCTTGCGTAGCACCACAGACCTGGGGGCTGCGGGCTTTCCTGCTGCCTTCAGCCTCGACACCACCCTTTCCCACTTGGCGCCGCGCCAGGCACAAAAATGGCCATACGGCTGGAGATGGGTCCCCCGAACAAAGAGCCAGCAGGGAAAACTATGCCTTGTTCTAAAGCTCTTTGGGAACCGCTTGCGTAGCCCCACAGACCTGGGGGCTGCAGGCTTTGCTGCTGCCTTCAGCCTCAAAGCCACCCTTTCCCACCTGGCGCCGCGCCAGGCTCAAAAATGGCCTATGGCTGGAGATGGGTCCCATGCCCAAAGAGCCAGCAGGGAAAACTATGCCTTGTTCTAAAGCTCTTTGGGAACCGCTTGCTTGGCCCCACAGACCTGGGGGCTGCGGGCTTTCCTGCTGCCTTCAGCCTCAAAACCACCCTTTCCCACTACGCACCGCGCCAGGCACAAAAATGGCCATATGGCTGGAGATGGGTCCCCCGCCCAAAGAGCCAGCAGGGAAAACTATGCCTTGTTCTAAAGCTCTCTGGGAACCGCTTGCTTGGGCCCACAGACGTGGGGGCTGCGGGCTTTCCTGCTGCCTTCAGCCTCGACACCACCCTATGCCACTACGCACCGCGCCAGGCACAAAAATAGCCATACGTCTGGAGATGGGTCCCCCACCCAAAGAGCCAGCAGGGAAAACTATGCCTTGTTCTAAAGCTCTTTGGGAACCGCTTGCGTAGCCCCACAGACCTGGGGGCTGCGGGCTTTCCTGCTGCCTTCATCCTCAAAGCCACCCTTTCCCACTTGGCGCCGCGCCAGGCACAAAAATGGCCATACGGCTGGAGATGGGTCCCCCGCCCAAAGAGCCAGCAGGGAAAACTATGCCTTGTTCTAAAGCTCTTTGGGAACCTCTTGCATAGCCCCACAGACCTGGGAGCTGCAGGCTTTCCTGCTGTCTTCAGCCTCAAAGCCACCCTTTCCCACTTGGCGCCCTATCAGGCACAAAAATGGCCTATGGGTGGAGATGGGTCCCATGCCCAAAGAGCCAGCAGGGAAAACTATGCCTTGTTCTAAAGCTCTTTGGGAACTGCTTGCTTGGCCCCACAGACGTGGGGGCTGCGGGCTTTCCTGCTGTCTTCAGCCTCGACACCACCCTTTCCCACTTGGCGCCCTATCAGGCACAAAAATGGCCATACGGCTGGAGATGGGTCCCCCGCCCAAAGAGCCAGCAGGGAAAACTATGCCTTGTTCTAAAGCTCTTTGGGAACCGCTTGCGTAGCCCCACAGACCTGGGGGCTGCAGGCTTTCCTGCTGCCTTCAGACTCGACACCACCCTTTCCCACTTGGCGCCGCGCCAGGCACAAAAATGGCCATACGACTGGACATGTGTCCGCCGCCCAAAGAGCCAGCAGGGAAAACTCTGCCTTGTTCTAAAGCTCTTTGGGAACTGCTTGCGTAGCCCCACAGACCTTAGGGCTGCAGGCTTTGCTGCTGCCTTCAGCCTCAAAACCACCCTTTCCCACTTGGCGCCGCGCCAGGCTCAAAAATGGCCATACGGCTGGAGATGGGTCCCCCGCCCAAAGAGCCAGCAGGGAAAACTATGCCTTGTTCTAAAGCTCTTTGGGAACCGCTTGCGTAGCCCCACAGACCTGGGGGCTGCAGGCTTTGCTGCTGCCTTCAGCCTCAAAGCCACCCTTTCCCACTTGGCGTCGCGCTAGGCACAAAAATGGCCATACAGCTGGAGATGGGTCCCCCGCCCAAGGAGCCAGCAGGGAAAACTATGCCTTGTTCTAAAGCTCTTTGGGAACCGCTTGCGTAGCCCCACAGACCTGGGGGCTGTGGGCTTTCCTGCTGCCTTCAGCCTCAAAGCCACCCTTTCACACTTGGCGCCGCGGCAGGCACAAAAATGGCCATACGGCTGGAGATGGGTCCCATGCCCAAAGAGCCAGCAGGGAAAACTATGTCTTGTTCTAAAGCTCTTTGGGAACCGCTTGCGTAGCCCCACAGACCTGGGGGCTGCAGGCTTTCCTGCTGCCTTCAGCCTCAAAACCACCCTTTCCCACTTGGCGCCGCGCCAGGCACAAAAATGGCCATACGGCTGGAGATGGGTCCCCCGCGCAAAGAGCCTGCAGGGAAAGCTTTGTCTACAGTCAGTCAAGGTCGACGTACTCAACACTGATAAGAAAGATCACATGTGTTCTTGTGCTGAGGGATATCAAGTGGAAATCCTTCTCGCGGAGTGATCAAGCGATTTAAACTTTTCATCATAATCCAAAGTCTAACATGCAAAACAATTGTCTAAGCAAAGCACAATACAGTGAGTATTAGTAAAACAACAACAGAGTGAAGCATCTTGTTATAAAGTCCTGTAACTGTCGGTGACCATCCAAAAAGAGGATCTCCCCATCTATGTCCTTCGCCTCTCTTCACTCTTTCCAACGCTTGGTGTATTTCTTCAACCTGATGATGGACGGTAATCAAAGTTGTCTGTCTATTTTCTTGGGCCTCTTTCAAGAGTCGCTTCAATTCATTGTGTTTTAGCAGCTTCTTCACCAGGGAGAGATTCATTCCGATAGGGGCAGGCAACAATCTCGAATCAACGTATAATTAGGTTGTAGCAATTGAAAAGACGTAACAGGAGCTTAATAATTGAAGTCGCATCCCGTAACTTTGTGTTAGTAAAGTTCAAACACAAAGATTTGAGTGATTACTATGTCATCTCTGAATACAAGACTACAGGGAGACCTCATGCTAACGCACCCTTTCCCAATATAGTCAAGCACAGTCTCTGGGGTTTCATCGGGATGTGTCTCAAAGTGACAAACATTCTGGTTGGTGTCAAGACAAAGGTCTTGTGCTTTGAGAGTATTACTCTCACAAATGAATCCTTGTTGGTCTCGTGAAACGCATGCGTCAACATCAGCAGTTTGCCATTTAGTCTCATTTTGTCGTGCCCAACCTCTGTGCTGTGTTGGATAGAGTAGAGCTCCTTGGTGATTCAACCCCAGTGCGATGATTGGGTATGTGGTGTATACGGAGGCATTGCGTATCGTTAAGACAAAAGCTGTGGCTTTGCTCTCAGTGGGATCGTAGGTGAAATTAACCAGATACCACCTGGACTGAAATTTTTTCTCAAATTCAATTGCGTTATCCCATATTACTTTTCGAATTTCGGTGGGCAAGGTGCCTTCTTTACCTTCCCTTATGATTGCGGCTGTCATAGATTGCATCCACAATTGGGCTTGGATACAACTAAGAGCCAAGGAAACATTGCTTTGAGTTGTACCAAGTGCATCTGTGATCAGCTGATGGTCTTTTTCACCCGTTTCTTCCCATTGAGGCAATATATTCGATAAAAGCCGTTGGTGGTTTCCCAATGCTAATAGAGAGGACCGTAGGGGATGTCTTAATTTGTCCAGATCAGTAGTGGTTGTGACTAGTTTGTTGGCAAGTATCTCAGCATCTATACTATTCAAGACTCCCAGGCCTGTTCCTAAGATACCAGTCGCATCCCTCTTCCGTCCGTGTGAAGTGGCAAGAGTTCGTTTGCGTAACCATGCTGACCATTCTGCATAAGATGTACTCAGGAATGGTAAGCAGGTGGGTTTGATCGCAGAGATTTTAATCTGCATTGACAATTCTGCTCGTTTGAGGGAATATGTGGGATTAAACAGTACCTGTTGTTGACCTGTGTGTGTTTAATAACGTAAGGGCCAATGTTGAAAATGTAAGGAGTTAGTCTAATGGAGGGCTTAGAAAAGAGAGAGGTGTTTTTTTTTTTTTTCTCTTAGAAGAGAGAGCCTTTGAGAGTTTGTGGGGTGTAGGTTCTGGATTCATTTCAGCAAGTTCAGGTGTATTTGAGTCAATCATAAATTCAAATAACAATTCTGTGCCCTTGTAGCCCCAAATACAGTACACTACTGTAGGTTTGATGAAAGTGAAATTGTGCCAGCAATCTGAATTTGGCTCCATAATTTTGTAACAATCAGTGTTGTATTTGTCCGCTTTGGTAGAGTCTACATAGATGGTTTTGATTACAGTTGGCCTGTGGTGATTAGACCCGTTGATAAATCGGCAACCAATGTGTGTTCTTGTGGAATAATTACTAAATTGGCCAAGAATACAAAAATACAGCATTGTTCACACATTAAGGAAAGTCATAAAATCAAGAGGCTTCTGAGGTAGAATACAGCCGCAGCTAGCACACGAAGAATGCAACAGCTGTGATTCCCTGTACAAGGTTGTTTGCGAAACTACACGAGGGATGGAACGGAACGCGCTTGTTCCGTGGCCTTCCCTTGTGACGAATAGCAGATATGGGGACGAGATGGTACTACGGAACTGATAAGCGGCCTACACGCCACCCGAGCCAACATTTCGTCAAATGTTGATGAAATGCTGTCCTTTTGTGCGAACTTTGCTCACCACAATGTACCAAAACACACCTCCATCCCGGAGGCTATCCGCCCCCGAGGTGTGAACACTCCTCCTTGAGTACATTAATCATAATAAAAGTACATATGACTAAAGTCACTCAAACTCCACTTTGAAGTTAAAAAAATAATATAAAAATAGCCCAAGAGAGGGGGAATGTCTGGGAAGACACCATCGCGAAGAATCCCACCGCTGTTTTCTGGGATCAGTCGACGGGCTGAGCCTTTCTTCCCCCTCATAAGGACGCCTTTGGGTAAGACTTTGATTACACCGAGTGCTTTCTCGGGGACTCTAGAAATTTCTCTAGAGAATCTCTACCCTACATTTATAGCCAGGCTGTATCGTTTATAATTTTGTCGCGCGTTTGTCTATTTAACAATGTCTTTATTTGCACGTGCTTTGCAGACAGTGTATTTATCACCGGCAATCCTAAAGAACCTGTATATCTGTTGTTTAAATAAACTGCACTGTTTCAGTAGCTAGTCGTTTCGCTTTCTCACTGAACGCGACCAAAACTTGAGAGAGGCCGTGCTGGTTCAGGAGCACGACTAGACTGAAGGTGCAGCCCACTATTAGTGTCTCCAAATCGTAATAGTTTAACACATAGTAAACGCGATTGGGCTGATAGTGCTGAATTGGGCATCACTCAGAATTGAAACCCAGCCGCACCTGGCCTCCCACCTCGGTGAGGAGTGTTAGAACGCAAGGGGGTTTATCTTCTGCCAAAACCGCTTGGCCCCGTTTCACGCAACAGAATTTGGCGTAGTCGGCAGGATTGCCATGGATAAACTGCTGCAAAAATATGATTGTGCCCCTTCCCAGGGTGGGAAGGAGTGGGCCCAAAAATTTTGGAAGGATGAAGAGAAAGTGGTGGAACGTATTGAAGAGCGTCGGGTTTCACAGAAGCTCAGAGCGGGGAAAGGCAAGGGTGTGATTTGTGCTGTGTTAGGCGCCTGTTTATCTTGTGCACAACAAGAAGCTAGAGAAACCCCCGCTCCTAATCTGATTTCAGCTGTAGAATATGCAACCCTGAAATCGGAGAATGAGGTGCTGAAGTCATCATTAGCCTTGCAAAAGGAGACAGGAGAAAGATTAAGAACTCAAGTCGATAAGCTTGTGAGTGAGAATGAATGTTTAGGAAACCGGAATGCTCAACTTGGGAGTGAAAATCGCCAACTTAAAATGTTATTGAAAGGGTGACCGGGCTCTTAGATAAAATGCAGCCCTCGACCCAGGTCCAACAGATTCGTAAGTTAATGTGTTATCCAAATTCCGGAACCCAGACCGGAGATTTTTTTGTCTAATAGTGAGGATGACGAAGAAGATGAGGAGGAAAGGACTTTTACTTTGAAATCCCAAGTTTTTCCTTTACGTCCTCTGGTTAAAACTGAAACTGCAGTTGATGATGGTGATGAAATTCACACCACTGTGCGTACCGTTCCATGGACACCAACCGAGTTAACAAAAATAAGGGAGAAATATTCGAGGCGACCAGAAGAGTCAGCTGTTGAGTACGTGTGGCGAGTTTCTTCTGAAGGGGGGGGCAGAATTATGCTGAGTGAGGAAGAAGCAGGAGACTCTTGGGGACCAGGAGTGTTTTTAACCACTATGCCTGGGGATCATAATTATTCCCTAACCGCTCGAGCAGCCTATTGGGCAAGGGGTATGGATCCGCGAGAGAGGGGGGAGCCGTTAGAGATTAGAGCTACAGGCTACTCTGATCTGTTTGCGGCTGTACGGAAAGCAGCTTGTCTGCAAGCCATGTATGACAGAGAGGAATTTTGGAAATCCCCAATGTCAGCCCCTATCGACCCGGATCGATTAGCCCCTCTCATCCGTGGTCTTCCCGATTGCCTGAAACCGTTCCTTGTTCGCACTCAAGATCGTATACGGGATGCTCGGGGTGCTCATGGGCGGGGCCGTCGTCACTACATGCCCACCTGGAATGTACAGGAAATAGATCAATATGGGCGCCGAATGGGCTGGGCCAGCCAAACTAGTGAGAAATCCTCCGAACACCCGCGAAAGGTTCGCCAAGTCCAAACTCACACTCAAAACCCTAAATCAGAGGGAAGGTTTAAGCCTGATAAGGACCGGAATGAGTTGTGGCGTAAAGCCCTACAATTAGGGGTGCCCCGACAATTCTTGCACGGTGACCCTACGGGAGATCTCCGTACGCTAGTCCAATCTCTACCTAGAAAGAATAATGCGGCTGGGGAGAAAAGTCTAACCAGAGAATCCCCAAGCCGTGAGAAAACTGTGCCTTCTGCACCGGAACATAACTTGATTGATTTGACAGAGTCCCAGCCACAACACTCCTATCCCCGGGGAGGGCACTGAGCAACCCTGTCGGGCAGGTACTAGCAATCCAATGGCGCTCTCATAAAGACTCCGAACCTGTTATTGTCATTCCTGTTGGACCCCGGAAGATATTGGTAAATTTTATTATTGATACCGGAGCCCAAATGTCTGCAATCACTAACGAAACAGCACAACTTCTAGGTATAAATCCCACCCGACGCAGAGTCAACTTCACAGGAATTGATGGTGTGGTAAAAACATGCCCCACTGCAAAAATTAACCTCTGGTTGCCAGGAGAGCAGCGAATGACTAGGGCAGAAGTGTTAGTGGGTGCCTCACGTAGACCCGACTCAAAGTGTCAGGGACCCGCACAGGAAGTTAAATTCCTGGGGGTCTGGTGGATTAAGGGAGCTGCTTCTGTCCCTCAGGATACCCTGAAAAAATAGAACATGGACAGAATCCTTCCAGCACGAAGGAGTTACAGCAGGTCCTGGGAACTTTAAGTTATTGGCGTAAACACATCCCTGGCTTTTCCATCATTGCTCGCCCCCTTCATAGCTTGCCAAAAAAGGGTAAATCCTGGGTGTGGACTGAACAACACACTAATGCTCTGCAATTACTAATAAAGGAGCTAAGGTTATTCCAACAACTTGGCCCCATACATCCAACTGACCCTGTCCATGTAGAATGGGGGCTCAGTGAACATGGTTCCCGTTGTAATTTATGGCAGAAGGGACCAGCAGGACCGGAGAGACCATTAGAATTTTGCTCACACTCCTTCAATGATACTGAATGCAGCTATTCAGACCTGGAGAAGGGTTTACTGTCCCTGGTGCGAGCGTTGCAACGAGCAGAGCAGATAAGAAGAGAACAGAGTGTGATCTTTCCTGGGACCTTTTCGCCTCCCAGATGTGGTCCTTAAAGGGACACCACCACCAGCTGGCATTGCCCAGAGACCTACAGTTCGAAAGTGGTATGCTTATTTAGAAGGCATTAATGAAATCAAGCCAGTCTCTGAAGGCAGTGTTAAAGTATCCAAGGCTACTTCACAAGGATACCAAAGGATATAGATGGTGCCCTATTGTTCCAATCCCCACCAAACAGACCATCTCCGATCCAAGAAGCACCTCCTTTGAGGGACAGCAGTGATCTTAGAGGAGTGTGGTTTACTGGTGCGTCATCTCACCGTTAAAAAAATAAGTGCAAATATAAGGCCGTAGCACTGGAAGTAACAACGGGAGAAAGAGCAATTGAAATAGGGGAGGGTAGGGGAACTCAGAGCTGTCCTACTAGCTGCACAACATGGAGCCACCTCCTTTTACGCTGAGTCATATGCTGTTCTTAAAGGAGCCACTGAATGGCTAGGACACTGGGCAGCCAACGATTGGCAGGTGAATAGAGTCCCAGTTTGGGAGACAGATAATTGGAAGCAACTGTTGGAAATAGGAGGACAGAGACCATTGCACATTGCTTGGGTAAAAGGCCACGATCGTTCAAACTCGATCACTGCTCAGTTCAACCAACAGGTAGATGGCCTCACGCGGCTACAACAAATTGACATTGTAGATGATGGTCGGGAATGGGAACGCTTACTTGAATCGTTACATGTTAAACGTGGCCGCACAGGCCGTCCTGACCTGTATCGGGAAGGTGGGTGGCTTGTGTCAGTTAAGCTGTGCGAACAAGTAGTAACTGCCTGTTCACAATGTCGCCTACGACTCAGCAAAGATCATCCGAGTAAGGCGCCTCCCTTACACATGCGGGACAAGAAAGCGTTGTGGCATTCATGGCAGCTTGATTATATTGGGCCCTTGAGATCATCAGGTGGGAAAAGATATGTCCTGGTAGGAGTGGAGATTATCTCCAGCCTCAGTATGGCCAGCAGTTTCAAACCAGCTACGAGGGACAACACAGTGAAAGGCCTAACAGGGTGGTTCAGCACACTTCCCCTTCCCGACGAAATCCAGAGTGATAACGTTTCACACTTTACGGCTTCGGTGGTACAAGATTGGGCCAAGGAAGAAGGGATTCGATGGGTATTTCATACTCCCTATTATCCCCAGGCTAATGGCATTGTTGAACGCACCAATAGATTGGTTAAGCGTTTTGCAAAAAGTCATGAACCTGGTTGGCATTTGCGATTGGATGATGCCATCTATCAACTAAATAACAAATGGAGTGGAGACGGCTGTCCTAAAATGAAAGCTTTCTGTGTACCTGCCAATATTATCTCGCCAAAGGCTGCCAATGAACCGGGAAAATACCCCGGAAGATTTCACCCTGGACTACCTGTGCTAGTGAAAATGCCTCAAAATGGGACGGTGCCAATGGTGCTAGCTACTCCCAAAAATCCCTATGCATGGGAAGCCAAGGATTGTTCAGGGAAGATACACCGGATCAGCACCCGGTGGACCGCACCTTCTTTTTAACCCCGTCGGTCGAATAAGACCGAGCAGATTTTCTTTTCCTTTATGTCTTACAGGAACCTTGGATGAGCTGTACAGACGGATTGGCCTACGCTACCTTTGAATGTCTCCAGGGAATCCTGACATTGAACCTGGCAATAATACTACTTTTATGATGTATGGCTATTTGGAGGCCCAAATTCTAAAATGACGAATTGGCAGATGGAATTGATGCTATTCAGTTTCACCTTTTTATTCCCTGTTGTTTGTAGTCAAAGAGACCCAGAGTGGCCATGGTCTCAAGCCTTTCTCGTCTATAATACAAGACTACAGGGAGACCTCATGCTAACGCACCCTTTCCCAATATAGTCAAGCACAGTCTCTGGGGTTTCATCGGGATGTGTCTCAAAGTGACAAGCATTCTGGTTGGTGTCAAGACAAAGGTCTTGTGCTTTGAGAGTATTACTCTCACAAATGAATCCTTGTTGGTCTCGTGAAACGCATGCGTCAACATCAGCAGTTTGCCATTTAGTCTCATTTTGTCGTGCCCAACCTCTGTGCTGTGTTGGATAGAGTAGAGCTCCTTGGTGATTCAACCCCAGTGCGATGATTGGGTATATGGTGGATACTGAGGCATTGCGTATCGTTAAGACAAAAGCTGTGGCTTTGCTCTCAGTGGGATCGTAGGTGAAATTAACCAGATACCACCAGGATTGAAATTTTCTCTCAAACTCAATTGCGTTATCCCATATTACTTTTCGAATTTCGGTGGGCAAGGTGCCTTCTTCACCTTCCCTTATGATTTATGAGTTTTTGCAAAACGCTTAACCAATCCGTTGGTGCATTCAACAATGCCATTAGCCTGAGGATAATAGGGAGTATGAAATACCCATCGAATCCCTTCTTCTTTGGCCCAATCTTGTACCACTGTAGCGGTAAAGTGTGAACCGTTATCACTTTGGATTTCCTCGGGAAGGGGAAGTGTGCTGAACCACCCTTTTAGGCCTTTCACTGTGTTGTCCCCAGCAGCTGATTTGAAGCCAGTGGCCATACTGAGGCTGGAGATAATCTCCACTCCGACTAGGACATATCTTTTCCCACCTGATGATCTCAAGGGCCCAATATAATCAATCTGCCATGAATGCCACAACATTTTCTTGTCCCGCATGTGTAAGGGAGGCGCCTTACTCGGATGATCTTTGCTGAGTCGTAGGCGACATTGTGACCAGGCAGTTACTACTTGTTCGCACAGCTTAACCGACACAGGCCACCCCCGGGCTAGACCTTCCTGATACAGATCAGCACGGCCTGTGTGGCCAGGCTTAATATGTAACCATTCCCGACCATCATCTACAGTGTCAATTTGTTGTAGCCGCGTGAGGCTATCTACCTGTTGGTTGAACTGAGCAGTGATCGAGTTTGAACGATCGTGGCCTTTTACCCAAGCAATGTGCAATGGTCTCTGTCCTCCTATTTCCAACAGTTGCTTCCAACTGTCTGTCTCCCAGATTGGGACTCTATTCACCTGCCAATCGTTGGCTGCCCAGTGTCCTAGCCATTCAGTGGCTCCTTTAAAAACAGCATATGAGTCAGTGTAAATGTAAGTAGCTCCATGTTGTGCAGCTAGTAGGACGGCTCTGAGTTCCCCTACTTGTGCCCTACCTTCTCCTGTTTCAATTGCTCTTTCCCCCGTTGCTACTTCCAGTGCTACGGCCTTGTATTTCCACTTGCTGTTCTCACGGTGAGATGACACACCAGTAAACCACACTCCTGTAAGATCACTGCCTGCTTTCAGAGGAGGTGCTTCTTGGATTGGAGATGGTCTGTTTGGTGGGGATTGGAACAATAGGGCACCATCTCTATCCTTCTGGAGCACGGATACTTTGATACTACCTTCAGAGATTGGCATGATATCATTAATGCCTTCTAAATAAGCATGCCACTTTCGAACTGTGGGTTTCTGGGCAATGCCAGCTGGTGGTGGTGTCCCTTTAAGGACCACATCTGGGAGGCGAAAAGGGCCCCGAACAATCACGCTCTGTTATCTCCTTATCTGCTCTGCTCGTTGCAATGCTCGCACCAGGGACAGTAAACCCTTCTCCAGGTCTGAATAGCTGCTCTCAGTATCATTAAAGGCGTGAGAGCTAAATTCTAATGGTCTCTCCGGTCCTGCTGGTCCCTTCTGGCATAAATTACAACGGGAACCATGTTCACTGAGCCCCCATTCTACATGGACAGGGTCAGTTGGATGTATGGGGCCAAGTTGTTGGAATAACCTTAGCTCTTTTATTAGCAATTCTAGTGCATTAGTATGTTGTTCAGTCGACTCCCAGGATTTACCTTTTTTGAGCAAACAATAAAGGGGGCGAGCAATGATGGAAAAGCCAGGGATGTGTTTACGCTAATAACTTAAAGTTCCCAGGACTTGCTGTAACTCCTTCGTGCTGGAAGGATTCTGTCCATGTTCTATTTTTTCAGGGTATCCTGAGGGACAGAAGCAGCTCCCTTAATCCACCAGACCCCCAGGAATTTAACTTCCTGTGCGGGTCCCTGACACTTTGAGTCGGGAATTTCCAATCCCAAATCTGATAATGTTTTTCGGATGTTTTCCATCATGTCTTGTACACTTTCTTGGTTCTCTCCCCTATTAAGATGTCATCAATAATATATTGGTATATTGTACATCCCTGTGAAACAGGAATCTCTGATAGCACTTTAGCCAAAGCATTATGGGCAATAGTGGGGGAATGTTTGTATCCTTGTGGAAAGCGGTTAAAGGTATATTGCACTCCTTTCCATGTGAATGCAAACTGCGCTTTGTCCTGCTCAAGGAGGAGAATCATAAAAAAATATGTCTTTAAAATCTAAGGCAACCCTCCAAGGATGGGCAGCTCCTTTTATCATTGTCACAATTTCCGCGATATTCGGAACAGCAGCGGTCAGAGGTGCAGTGTTGGCGTTTAATTTTCCGTAATCTACTGTGAAATGCCATTGCCTTTTTGGTTTCTTTACTGGCCACACCGGTGAAAAATAAGGCGAGTGAATCCTCTTAATGATGTCCCTTTTTTCTAAATTTGATACCAATCTGGCTGCTCCTGCAACAGCAGTTGCAGGCAGTGGATACTACAGGACACCAGAGATTTTAGAGGGAGGGAAAAGTATGGAAGTTTCCAATAGACTCAATTTCACTGTGTCTATTACTTTTTCAAATCCTGCAAAACTTCACACTGTGGAGACATCATTAAGAAAAGGCATTAAGAAACCCTCGGACGGCAGGCTTTCCTGCTGCCTTCAGCCTCAAAACCACCCTTTCCCACGACGCACCGCGCCAGGCACAAAAATGGCCATACGGCTGGAGATGGGTCCCCCGCCCAAAGAGCCAGCAGGTAAAACTATGCCTTGTTCTAAAGCTCTTTGGGAACCGCTTGCGTAGCCGCACAGACCTGGGGGCTGCGGGCTCTCCTGCTGCCTTCAGCCTCAAAGCCACCCTTTCCCGCTTGGCGCCGGGCCAGGCACAAAAATGGCCATACGGCTGGAGATGGGTCCCCCGCCCAAAGAGCCAGCAGGGAAAACTATGCCTTGTTCTAAAGCTCTTTGGGAACCGCTTGCGTAGCCCCACAGACCTGGGGGCTGCAGGCTTTCCTGCTGCCTTCAGCCTCGACACCACCCTTTCCCACTTGGCGCTTCGCCAGGCATAAAAATGGCCATATGGCTGGATATGGGTCCCCCGCCCAAAGAGCCAGCAGGGAAAACTATGCCTTGTTCTAAAGCTCTTTGGGAACCGCTTGCGTAGCCCCACAGACCTGGGGGCTGCGGGCTTTCCTGCTGCCTTCAGCCTCGACACCACCCTTTCCCACTTGGCGCCGCGCCAGGCACAAAAATGGCCATACGGCTGGAGATGGGTCTCCAGCCCAAGGAGCCAGCAGGGAAAACTATGCCTTGTTCTAAAGCTCTTTGGGAACCGCTTCCATAGCCCCACAGACCTGGGGGCTGCAGGCTTTCCTGCTGCCTTCAGCCTCAAAGCCACCCTTTCCCACTAGGCGCTGCATCAGGCACAAAAATGGCCTATGGCTGGAGATGGGTCCCATGCCCTAAGAGCCAGCTGGGAAAACTATGCCTTGTTCTAAAGCTCTTTGGGAACCGCTTGCGTAGCCCCACAGACCTGGGGGCTGCAGGCTTTCCTGCTGTCTTCAGCCTCAAAGCCACCCTTTCCCACTTGGCGTCGCGCCAGGCACAAAAATGGCCTATGGCTGGAGATGGGTCCCCCGCCCAAGGAGCCATCAGGGAAAACTATGCCTTGTTCTAAAGCTCTTTGGGAACCGCTTGCTTGGCCCCACAGACCTTGGGGCTGCGGGCTTTCCCGCTGCCTTCAGCCTCCACAGGACCCTTTCCCACTTGGCGCCGCATCAGGCACAAAAATGGCCTATGGCTGGAGATGGGTCCCCCGCCCAAAGAGCCAGCAGGGAAAACTATGCCTTGTTCTAAAGCTCTTTGGGAACCGCTTGCTTGGCCCCACAGACCTGGGGGCTGCGGGCTTTCCTGCTGCCTTCAGCGTCAAAGCCACCCTTTCCCACTTGGTGTCGCGCCAGGCACAAAAATGGCCTATGGCTGGAGATGGGTCTCCCGCCCAAAGAGCCAGTAGGGAAAACTATGCCTTGTTCTAAAGCTCTTTGGGAACCGCTTGCGTAGCACCCACAGACCTGGGGGCTGCGGGCTTTCCTGCTGTCTTCAGCCTCAAAGCAACCCTTTCCCACTTGGCGCCCTATCAGGCACAAAAATGGCCTATGGCTGGAGATGGGTCCCATGCCTAAAGAGCCAGCAGGGAAAACTATGCCTTGTTCTAAAGCTCTTTGGGAACTGCTTGCGTAGCCCCACAGACCTGGGGGCTGCGGGCTTTCCTGCTGCCTTCAGCCTCAAAACCACCCTTTCCCACTTGGCGCCGCGCCAGGCACAAAAATGGCCATACGGCTGGAGATGGGTCCCCCGCCCAAAGAGCCAGCAGGGAAAACTATGCCTTGTTCTAAAGCTCTTTGGGAACCGCTTGCTTGGCCCCACAGACCTGGGGGCTGCAGGCTTTGCTGCTACCTTCAGCCTCGACACCACCCTTTCCCACTTGGCGTCGTGCCAGGCACAAAAATGGCCTATGGCTGGAGATGGGTCTCCCGCCCAAAGAGCCAGCAGGGAAAACTAGGCCTTGTTCTAAAGCTCTTTCGGAACCGCTTGCGTCGCCGCACAGACCTGGGGGCTGCGGGCTCTCCTGCTGCCTTCAGCCTCAAAGCCACCCTTTCCCGCTTGGCGCCGGGCCAGGCACAAAAATGGCCATACGGCTGGAGATGGGTCCCCCCGCCCAAAGAGCCAGCAGGGAAAACTATGCCTTGTTCTAAAGCTCTTTGGGAACCGCTTGCGTAGCCCCACAGACCTGGGGGCTGCAGGCTTTCCTGCTGCCTTCAGCCTCGACACCACCCTTTCCCACTTGGCGCTTCGCCAGGCATAAAAATGGCCATATGGCTGGATATGGGTCCCCCGCCCAAAGAGCCAGCAGGGAAAACTATGCCTTGTTCTAAAGGTCTTTGGGAACCGCTTGCGTAGCCCCACAGACCTGGGGGGCTGCGGGCTTTCCTGCTGCCTTCAGCCTCAAAGCCACCCTTTCCCACTTGGCGCCGCGCCAGGCACAAAAATGGCCATACGGCTGGAGATGGGTCTCCAGCCCAAGGAGCCAGCAGGGAAAACTATGCCTTGTTCTAAAGCTCTTTGGGAACCGCTTCCATAGCCCCACAGACCTGGGGGCTGCAGGCTTTCCTGCTGCCTTCAGCCTCAAAGCCACCCTTTCCCACTAGGCGCTGCATCAGGCACAAAAATGGCCTATGGCTGGAGATGGGTCCCATGCCCTAAGAGCCAGCTGGGAAAACTATGCCTTGTTCTAAAGCTCTTTGGGAACCGCTTGCGTAGCCCCACAGACCTGGGGGCTGCAGGCTTTGCTCCTGCCTTCAGCCTCAAATACACCCTTTCCCACCTGGCGCCGCGCCAGGCTCAAAAATGGCCATACGGCTGGAGATGGGTCCCCCGCCCAAACAGCCAGCAGGGAAAACTAGGCCTTGTTCTAAAGCTCTTTGGGAACCGCTTGCGTAGTCCCACAGACCTGGAGGCTGCGGGCTTTCCTGCTGCCTTCAGACTCGACACCACCCTTTCCCACTTGGCGCCGCGCCAGGCACAAAAATGGCCTATGGCTGGAGATGGGTCCCATGCCCAAAGAGCCAGCAGGGAAAACTATGCCTTGTTCTAAAGCTCTTTGGGAACCGCTTGCGTAGCCCCACAGACCTGGGGGCTGCAGGCTTTTCTGCTGCCTTCAGCCTCAAAGCCACCCTTTCCCACTTGGCGCTGCGCCATGCACAAAAATGGCCGTACGGCTGGAGATGGGTCCCGCGCCCAAAGAGCCAGCAGGGAAAACTATGCCTTGTTCTAAAGCTCTTTGGGAACCGCTTGCGTAGCCGCACAGACCTGGGGGCTGCGGGCTTTGCTGCTGCCTTCAGCCTCAAAGCCACCCTTTCCCACTTGGCGCCGGGCCAGGCACAAAAATGGCCATACGGCTGGAGATGGGTCCCCCGCCCAAAGAGCCAGCAGGGAAAACTATGCCTTGTTCTAAAGCTCTTTGTGATCCGCTTGTGTAGCCGCACAGACCTGGGGGCTGCAGGCTTTCCTGCTGCCTTCAGCCTCAAAACCATCCTATGCCACTACGCACCGCGCCAGGCACAAAAATAGCCATACGGCTGGAGATGGGTCCCCCGCCCAAAGAGCCAGCAGGGAAAATTATGCCTTATTCTAAAGCTCTTTGGGAACCGCTTGCGTAGCCCCACAGACCTGGGGGCTGCGGGCTTTCCTGCTGCCTTCAGCCTCGACACCACCCTTTCCCACTTGGCGCCCTATCAAGCACAAAAATGGCCTATGGCTGGAGATGGGTCCCATGCCCAAAGAGCCAGCAGGGAAAACTATGCCTTGTTCTAAAGCTCTTTGGGAACCGCTTGCGTAGCCCCCACACACGTGGGGGCTGCGGGCTTTCCTGCTGCCTTCAGCCTCAAAACCACCCTTTCCCACTTGACCCCCGGCCAGGCGCAAAAATGGCCATACGGCTGGAGATGGGTCCCCCGCCCAAAGAGCCAGCAGGGAAAACTAGGCCTTGTTCTAAAGCTCTTTGGGAACCGCTTGCGTAGTCCCACAGACCTGGAGGCTGCGGGCTTTCCTGCTGCCTTCAGCCTCGACACCACCCTTTCCCACTTGGCGCCGCGCCAGGCACAAAAATGGCCATACGGCTGGAGATGGGTCCCCCGCCCAAGGAGCCAGCAGGGAAAACTATGCCTTGTTCTAAAGCTCTTTGGGAACCGCTTGCGTAGCCCCACAGACCTGGGGGCTGCAGGCTTTCCTGCTGTCTTTAGCCTCAAAGCCACCCTTTTCCACTTGGCGTCGCGCCAGGCACAAAAATGGCCTATGGCTGGAGATGGGTCCCCCGCCCAAGGAGCCAGCAGGGAAAACTATGCCTTGTTCTAAAGCTCTTTGGGAACCGCTTGCTTGGCCCCACAGACCTTGGGGCTGCGGGCTTTCCTGCTGCCTTCAGCCTCGACACCACTCTTTCCCACTTGGCGCCGCATCAGGCACAAAAATGGCCTATGGCTGGAGATGGGTCCCATGCCCAAAGAGCCAGCAGGGAAAACTATGCCTTGTTCTAAAGCTCTTTGGGAACCGCTTGCTTGGCCCCACAGACCTGGGGGCTGCGGGCTTTCCTGCTGCCTTCAGCCTCGACAACACCCTTTCCCACTTGGTGTCACGCCAGGCACAAAAATGGCCATACGGCTGGAGATGGGTCTCCCGCCCAAAGAGCCAGTAGGGAAAACTATGCCTTGTTCTAAAGCTCTTTGGGAACCGCTTGCGTAGCCCCACAGACCTGGGGGCTGAGGGCTTTCCTGCTGCCTTCAGCGTCAAAGCCACCCTTTCCCACTTGGCGTCGTGCCAGGCACAAAAATGGCCATATGTCTGCAGATGGGTCCCCCGCCCAAAGAGCCAGCAGGGAAAACTATGCCTTGTTCTAAAGCTCTTTGGGAACCGCTTGCTTGGCCCCACAGACCTGGGGGCTGCAGGCTTTGCTGCTACCTTCAGCCTCGACACCACCCTTTCCCACTTGGCGTCGTGCCAGGCACAAAAATGGCCTATGGCTGGAGATGGGTCTCCCGCCCAAAGAGCCAGCAGGGAAAACTATGCCTTGTTCTAAAGCTCTTTGGGAACCGCTTGCTTGGCCCCACAGACCTGGGGGCTGCAGGCTTTCCTGCTGCCTTCAGCCTCAAAGCCACCCTTTCGCACTTGGCGTCGTGCCAGGCACAAAAATGGCCATATGTCTGCAGATGGGTCCCCCGCCCAAAGAGCCAGCAGGGAAAACTATGCCTTGTTCTAAAGCTCTTTGGGAACCGCTTGCGTAGCCCCACAGACCTGGGGGATGCAGGCTTTCCTGCTGCCTTCAGCCTCGACACCACCCTTTCCCACTTGGCACTGCTCCAGGCACAAAAATGGCCTATGGTTGGAGATGGGTCCCATGCCTAAAGAGCCAGCAGGGAAAACTATGCCTTGTTCTAAAGCTCTTTGGGAACCGCTTGCATAGCCCCACAGACCTGGGGGCTGCGGGCTTTGCTGCTGCCTTCAGCCTCAAAGCCACCCTTTCCCACTTGGCGCCGCGCCAGGCAGAAAAATGGCCATACGGCTGGAGATGGGTCCCCCGCCCAAAGAACCAGCAGGGAAAACTATGCCTTGTTCTAAAGCTCTTTGGGAACCGCTTGCTTGGCCCCACAGACGTGGGGGCTGCAGGCTTTGCTCCTGCCTTCAGCCTCAAAGCCACCCTTTCCCACTTGGCGTCGTGCCAGGCACAAAAATGGCCATATGTCTGCAGATGGGTCCCCCGCCCAAAGAGCCAGCAGGGAAAACTATGCCTTGTTCTAAAGCTCTTTGGGAACCGCTTGCGTAGCCCCACAGACCTGGGGGCTGCGGGCTTTCCTGCTGCCTTCAAGCCTCAAAGCCACCCTTTCCCACTGGGCGCCGGGCCAGGCACAAAAATGGCCATACGGCTGGAGATGGGTCCCCCGCCCAGAGAGCCAGCAGGGAAAACTATGCCTTGTTCTAAAGCTCTTTGGGAACTGATTGCGTAGCCCCACAGACCTGGGGGCTGCGGGCTTTCCTGCTGCCTTCAGCCTCAAAACCACCCTTTCCCACTTGGCGCCGCGCCAGGCACAAAAATGGCCTATGGCTGGAGATGGGTCCCCCGCCCAAAGAACCAGCAGGGAAAACTATGCCTTGTTCTAAAGCTCTTTGGGAACCGCTTGCTTGGCCCCACAGACCTGGGGGCTGCGGGCTTTGCTGATGCCTTCAGCGTCAAAGACACCCTTTCCCATTTGGCGCCGCGCCAGGCACAAAAATGGCCATACGGATGGAGATGGGTCCCCCGCCCAAAGAGCCAGCAGGGAAAACTATGCCTTGTTCTAAAGCTCTTTGGGAACCGCTTGCGTAGCCCCACAGACCTGGGGGCTGCGGGCTTTCCTGCTGCCTTCAGCCTCGACACCACCCTTTCCCACTTGACGCCGGGCCAGGGACAAAAATGGCCTATGGCTGGAGATGGGCCCCCTGCCAAAAGAGCCAGCAGGGAAAACTATGCCTTGTTCTAAAGCTCTTTGGGAACCGCTTGCGTAGCCCCACAGACCTGGGGGCTGCGGGCTTTCCTGCTGCCTTCAGCCTCAAAGCCACCCTTTCCCACTTGGCGCCGCGCCAGGCACAAAAATGGCCTATGGCTGGAGATGGGTCCCATGCCCAAAGAGCCAGCAGGGAAAACTATGCCTTGTTCTAAAGCTCTTTGGGAACCGCTTGCTTGGCCCCACAGACCTGGGGGCTGCAGGCTTTTCTGCTGCCTTCAGCCTCAAAGCCACCCTTTCCCACTTGGCGCTGCGCCATGCACAAAAATGGCCGTACGGCTGGAGATGGGTCCCCCGCCCAAAGAGCCAGCAGGGAAAACTATGCCTTGTTCTAAAGCTCTTTGGGAACCGCTTGCGTAGCCGCACAGACCTGGGGGCTGCGGGCTTTGCTGCTGCCTTCAGCCTCAAAGCCACCCTTTCCCACTTGGCGCCGGGCCAGGCGCAAAAATGGCCATACGGCTGGAGATGGGTCCCCCGCCCAAAGAGCCAGCAGGGAAAACTATGCCTTGTTCTAAAGCTCTTTGTGATCCGCTTGTGTAGCCGCACAGACCTGGGGGCTGCAGGCTTTCCTGCTGCCTTCAGCCTCAAAACCATCCTATGCCACTACGCACCGCGCCAGGCACAAAAATAGCCATACGGCTGGAGATGGGTCCCCCGCCCAAAGAGCCAGCAGGGAAAACTATGCCTTATTCTAAAGCTCTTTGGGAACCGCTTGCGTAGCCCCACAGACCTGGGGGCTGCGGGCTTTCCTGCTGCCTTCAGCCTCGACACCACCCTTTCCCACTTGGCGCCCTATCAAGCACAAAAATGGCCTATGGCTGGAGATGGGTCCCATGCCCAAAGAGCCAGCAGGGAAAACTATGCCTTGTTCTAAAGCTCTTTGGGAACCGCTTGCGTAGCCCCACACACGTGGGGGCTGCGGGCTTTCCTGCTGCCTTCAGCCTCAAAACCACCCTTTCCCACTTGACCCCCGGCCAGGCACAAAAATGGCCATACGGCTGGAGATGGGTCCCCCGCCCAAAGAGCCAACAGGGAAAATTATGCCTTGTTTTAAAGCTCTTTGGGAATCGCTTGCGTAGCCCTACAGACCTGGGGGCTGCGGGCTTTCCTGCTGCATTCAAGCCTCAAAGCCACCCGTTCCCACTGGGCGCCGGGCCAGGCACAAAAATGGCCTGTGGCTGGAGATGGGTCCCCCGCCCAAAGAGCCAGCAGGGAAAACTATGCCTTGTTCTAAAGCTCTTTGGGAACCGCTTGCTTGGCCCCACAGACCTGGGGGCTGCAGGCTTTGCTGCTGCCTTCAGCCTCAAAGCCACCCTTTCCCACTTGGCGCCCTATCAAGCACAAAAATGGCCTATGGCTGGAGATGGGTCCCATGCCCAAAGAGCCAGCAGGGAAAACTATGCCTTGTTCTAAAGCTCTTTGGGAACCGCTTGCTTGGCCCCACAGACCTGGGGGCTGCGGGCTTTCCTGCTGCCTTCAGCCTCAAAACCACCCTTTCCCACTTGGTGCCGCGCCAGGCACAAAAATGGCCATACGGCTGGAGATGGGTCCCCCGCCCAAAGAGCCAGCAGGGAAAACTATGCCTTGTTCTAAAGCTCTTTGGGAACCGCTTGCGTAGCCCCACAGACCTGGGGGCTGCGGGCTTTCCTGCTGCCTTCACCCTCAAAACCACCCTTTCCCACTTGGCACTGCTCCAGGCTCAAAACTGGCCATACGGCTGGAGATGGGTCCCCCGCCCAGAGAGCCAGCAGGGAAAACTATGCCTTGTTCTAAAGCTCTTTGGGAACCGCTTGCGTAGCCCCACAGACCTGGGGGCTGCGGGCTTTCCTGCTGCCTTCAGCCTCAAAGCCACCCTTTCCCTCTTGGCGCCGGGCCAGGCACAAAAATGGCCATACGGCTGGAGATGGGTCCCCCGCCCAAAGAGCCAGCAGGGAAAACTATGCCTTGTTCTAAAGCTCTTTGGGAACCGCTTGCGTAGCCCCACAGACCTGGGGCTGCAGGGTTTGTGCTGCCTTCAGCGTCAAAGCCACCCTTTCCCACTTGGCGCTGCGCCATGCACAAAAATGGCCGTACGGCTGGAGATGGGTCCCCCGCCCAAAGAGCCAGCAGGGAAAACTATGCCTTGTTCTAAAGCTCTTTGGGAACCGCTTGCGTAGCCCCACAGACCTGGGGGCTGCGGGCTTTGCTGCTGCCTTCAGCCTCAAAGCCACCCTTTCCCACTTGGCGCCGGGCCAGGCGCAAAAATGGCCATACGGCTGGAGATGGGTCCCCCGCCCAAAGAGCCAGCAGGGAAAACTATGCCTTGTTCTAAAGCTCTTTGTGATCCGCTTGTGTATCCGCACAGACCTGGGGGCTGCAGGCTTTCCTGCTGCCTTCAGCCTCAAAACCATCCTATGCCACTACGCACCGCGCCAGGCACAAAAATAGCCATACGGCTGGAGATGGGTCCCCCGCCCAAAGAGCCAGCAGGGAAAATTATGCCTTGTTCTAAAGCTCTTTGGGAACCGCTTACATAGACCCACACACCTGGGGGCTGCAGGCTTTCCTGCTGCCTTCAGCCTCGACAGCACCCTTTCCCACTTGGCTTCGCGCCAGGCACAAAAATGGCCTATGGCTGGAGATGGGTCCCATGCCCTAAGAGCCAGCTGGGAAAACTAAGCCTTGTTCTAAAGCTCTTTGGGAACCGCTTGCGTAGCACCACAAACCTGGGGGCTGCAGGCTTTGCTCCTGCCTTCAGCCTCAAAGCCACCCTTTTCGACCTGGTGCCGCGCCAGGCTCAAAAATGGCCATACGGCTGGAGATGGGTCCCCCACCCAAAGAGCCAGCAGGGAAAACTATGCCTTGTTCTAAAGCTCTTTGGGAACCGCTTGCGTAGCCGCACAGACCTGGGGGCTGCGGGCTTTCCTGCTGCCTTCAGCCTCGACACCACCCTTTCCCACTTGGAGCCCTATCAAGCACAAAAATGGCCTATGGCTGGAGATGGGTCCCATGCCCAAAGAGCCAGCAGGGAAAACTATGCCTTGTTCTAAAGCTCTTTGGGAACCGCTTGCGTAGCCCCACACACGTGGGGGCTGCGGGCTTTCCTGCTGCCTTCAGCCTCAAAACCACCCTTTCCCACTTGGCACTGCTCCAGGCTCAAAAATGGCCATACGGCTGGAGATGGGTCCCCCGCCCAGAGAGCCAGCAGGGAAAACTATGCCTTGTTCTAAAGCTCTTTGGGAACCGCTTGCGTAGCCCCACAGACCTGGGGGCTGCGGGCTTTCCTGCTGCCTTCAGCCTCAAAGCCACCCTTTCGCACTTGGGGCTTCGCCAGGCACAGAAATGGCCATATGGCTGGAGATGGGTCCCATGCCCAAAGAGCCAGCAGGGAAAACTATGCCTTGTTCTAAAGCTCTTTGGGAACCGCTTGCGTAGCCCCACAGACCTGGGGGTTGCGGGCTTTCCTGCTGCCTTCAGCCTCGACGCCACCCTTTCCCACTTGGCGCCGCGCCAGGCACAAAAATGGCCATACGGCTGGAGATGGGTCCCCCGCCCAAAGAGCCAGCAGGGAAAACTATGCCTTGTTCTAAAGCTCTTTGGGAACCGCTTGCGTAGCCCCACAGACCTGGGGGCTGCAGTCTTTGCTGCTGCCTTCAGCGTCAAAACCACCCTTTCCCACTACGCACCGCGCCAGGCACAAAAATGGCCATACGGCTGGAGATGGGTCCCCCGCCCAAAGAGCCAGCAGGGAAAAATATGCCTTGTTCTAAAGCTCTTTGGGAACCGCTTGCTTGGCCCCACAGACGTGGGGGCTGCGGGCTTTCCTGCTGCCTTCAGCCTCAAAACCACCCTATGCCACTACGCACCGCGTCAGGCACAAAAATAGCCATACGGCTGGAGATGGGTCCCCCACCCAAAGAGCCAGCAGGGAAAATTATGCCTTGTTCTAAAGCTCTTTGGGAACCGCTTGCGTAGCCGCACAGACCTGGGGGCTGCGGGCTTTCCTGCTGCCTTCAGCCTCGACACCACCCTTTCAAACTTGGCGCCGCGCCAGGCACAAAAATGGCCATACGGCTGGAGATGGGTCCCCCACCCAAACAGCCAGCAGGGAAAACTATGCCTTGTTCTAAAGCTCTTTGGGAACCGCTTGCGTAGCCCCACCGACCTGGGGGCTGCGGGCTTTCCTGCTGCCTTCACCCTCAAAACCACCCTTTCCCACTTGGCACTGCTCCAGGCTCAAAAATGGCCATACGGCTGGAGATGGGTCCCCCGCCCAAAGAGCCAGCAGGGAAAACTATGCCTTGTTCTAAAGCTCTTTGGGAACCGCTTGCGTAGCCCCACAGACGTGGGGGCTGCGGGCTTTCCTGCTGCCTTCAGCCTCAAAGCCACCCTTTCCCACTTGGCGCCGGGCCAGGCACAAAAATGGCCATACGGCTGGAGATGGGTCCCCCGCCCAAAGAGCCAGCAGGGAAAACTATGCCTTGTTCTAAAGCTCTTTGGGAACCGCTTGCGTAGCCCCACAGACCTGGGGGCTGCAGTCTGTGCTGCTGCCTTCAGCCTCAACACCACCCTTTCCCACTTGGCGCCGGGCCAGGGACAAAAATGGCCATACGGCTGGAGATGGGTCCCCTGCCCAAAGAGCCAGCAGGGAAAACTATGCCTTGTTCTAAAGCTCTTTGGTGAACCGCTTGCGTAGCCCCACAGACCTGGGGGCTGCGGGCTTTCCTGCTGCCTTCAGCGTCAAAACCACCCTTTCCCACTACGCACCGCGCCAGGCACAAAAATGGCCATACGGCTGGAGATGGGTCCCCCGCCCAAAGAGCCAGCAGGGAAAACTATGCCTTGTTCTAAAGCTCTTTGGGAACCGCTTGCTTGGCCCCACAGACCTGGGGACTGCGGGCTTTCCTGCTGCCTTCAGCCTCAAAACCACCCTATGCCACTACGCACCGCGTCAGGCACAAAAATAGCCATACGGCTGGAGATGGGTCCCCCACCCAAAGAGCCAGCAGGGAAAACTATGCCTTGTTCTAAAGCTCTTTGGGAACCGCTTGCGTAGCCCCACAGACCTGGGGGCTGCAGGCTTTCCTGCTGTCTTTAGCCTCAAAGCCACCCTTTCTCACTTGGCGCCCTATAAGGCACAAAAATGGCCTATGGGTGGAGATGGGTCCCATGCCCAAAGAGCCAGCAGGGAAAACTATGCCTTGTTCTAAAGCTCTTTGGGAAACGCTTGCGTAGCCCCACAGACCTGGGGGCTGCGGGCTTTCCTGCTGCCTTCAGCCTCAAAGCCACCCTTTCCCACTTGGCGCTGCGCCATGCACAAAAATGGCCATACGGCTGGAGATGGGTCCCCCGCCCAAAGAGCCAGCAGGGAAAACTATGCCTTGTTCTAAAGCTCTTTGGGAACTGCTTGCGTAGCTCCACAGACCTGGGGGCTGCGGGCTTTCCTGCTGCCTTTAGCCTCGACACCACCCTTTCCCTCTTGGCGCCGCGCCAGGCACAAAAATGGCCGTACGGCTGGAGATGGGTCCCCCGCCCAAAAAGCCAGCAGGGAAAATTATGCCTTGTTCTAAAGCTCTTTGGGAACCGCTTGCGAAGCCGCACAGACCTGGGGGCTGCGGGCTTTCCTGCTGCCTTCAGCCTCGACACCACCCTTTCCCACTTGGCGCCCTATCAAGCACAAAAATGGCCTATGGCTGGAGATGGGTCCCATGCCCAAAGAGCCAGCAGGGAAAACTATGCCTTGTTCTAAAGCTCTTTGGGAACCGCTTGCGTAGCCCCACACACGTGGGGGCTGCGGGCTTTCCTGCTGCCTTCAGCCTCAAAACCACCCTTTCCCACTTGGCCCCCGGCCAGGCACAAAAATGGCCATACGGCTGGAGATGGGTCCCCCGCCCAAAGAGCCAGCAGGGAAAATTATGCCTTGTTCTAAAGCTCTTTGGGAACTGCTTGCGTAGCCCCACAGACCTGGGGGCTGCGGGCTTTCCTGCTGCCTTCAGCCTCGACACCACCCTTTCCCACTTGGCACTGCTCCAGGCTCAAAAATGGCCATACGGCTGGAGATGGGTCCCCCGCCCAGAGAGCCAGCAGGGAAAACTATGCCTTGTTCTAAAGCTCTTTGGGAACCGCTTGCGTAGCCCCACAGACCTGGGGGCTGCGGGCTTTCCTGCTGCCTTCAGCCTCAAAGCCACCCTTTCCCACTTGGCGCCGGGCCAGGCACAAAAATGGCCATACGGCTGGAGATGGGTCCCCTGCCAAAAGAGCCAGCAGGGAAAACTATGCCTTGTTCTAAAGCTCTTTGGGAACCGCTTGCGTAGCCCCCACAGACCTGGGGGCTGCGGGCTTTCCTGCTGCCTTCAGCCTCAAAGCCACCCTTTCCACTTGGCGCCGGGCCAGGGACAAAAATGGCCATACGGCTGGAGATGGGTCCCATGCCCAAAGAGCCAGCAGGGAAAACTATGCCTTGTTCTAAAGCTCTTTGGGAACCGCTTGCTTGGCCCCACAGACCTGGGGGCTGCAGGCTTTGCTGCTGCCTTCAGCCTCGACACCACCCTTACCCACTTGGCGCCGCGCCAGGCACAAAAATGGCCATACGGCTGGAGATGGGTCCCCCGCCCAAAGAGACAGCAGGGAAAACTATGCCTTGTTCTAAAGCTCTTTGGGAACCGCTTGCGTAGCCCCACAGACCTGGGGGCTGCGGGCTTTCCTGCTGCCTTCAGCGTCAAAACCACCCTTTCCCACTACGCACCGCGCCAGGCACAAAAATGGCCATACGGCTGGAGATGGGTCCCCCGCCCAAAGAGCCAGCAGGGAAAACTATGCCTTGTTCTAAAGCTCTTTGGGAACCGCTTGCTTGGCCCCACAGACGTGGGGGCTGCGGGCTTTCCTGCTGCCTTCAGCCTCAAAACCACCCTATGCCTCTACGCACCGCGTCAGGCACAAAAATAGCCATACGGCTGGAGATGGGTCCCCCACCCAAAGAGCCAGCAGGGAAAACTATGCCTTGTTCTAAAGCTCTTTGGGAACCGCTTGCGTAGCCCCACAGACCTGGGGGCTGCAGGCTTTCCTGCTGTCTTCAGCCTCAAAGCCACCCTTTCCCACTTGGCGCCCTATCAGGCACAAAAATGGCCTATGGGTGGAGATGGGTCCCATGCCCAAAGAGCCAGCAGGGAAAACTATGCCTTGTTCTAAAGCTCTTTGGGAACCGCTTGCGTAGCCCCACAGACGTGGGGGCTGCGGGCTTTCCTGCTGCCTTCAGCCTCGATACCACCATTTCCCACTTGGCGCTGCGCCATGCACAAAAATGGCCATAAGGCTGGAGATGGGTCCCCCGCCCAAAGAGCCAGCAGGGAAAACTATGCCTTGTTCTAAAGCTCTTTGGGAACCGCTTGCGTAGCCCCACAGACCTGGGGGCTGCGGGCTTTCCTGCTGCCTTTAGCCTCGACACCACCCTTTCCCTCTTGGCGCCGGGCCAGGCACAAAAATGGCCATATGGCTGGAGATGGGTCCCCCGCCCAAAGAGCCAGCAGGGAAAACTATGCCTTGTTCTAAAGCTCTTTGGGAACCGCTTGCTTGGCCGCACAGACCTGGGGGCTGCAGTCTTTGCTGCTGCCTTCAGCCTCAACACCACCCTTTCCCACTTGGCGCCGGGCCAGGGACAAAAATGGCCATACGGCTGGAGATGGGTCCCCTGCCCAAAGAGCCAGCAGGGAAAACTATGCCTTGTTCTAAAGCTCTTTGGTGAACCGCTTGCGTAGCCCCACAGACGTGGGGGCTGCGGGCTTTCCTGCTGCCTTCAGCGTCAAAACCACCCTTTCCCACTACGCACCGCGCCAGGCACAAAAATGGCCATACGGCTGGAGATGGGTCCCCCGCCCAAAGAGCCAGCAGGGAAAACTATGCCTTGTTCTAAAGCTCTTTGGGAACCGCTTGCTTGGCCCCACAGACGTGGGGGCTGCGGGCTTTGCTGCTGCCTTCAGCCTCAAAACCACCCTATGCCACTACGCACCGCGTCAGGCACAAAAATAGCCATACGGCTGGAGATGGGTCCCCCACCCAAAGAGCCAGCAGGGAAAACTATGTCTTGTTCTAAAGCTCTTTGGGAACCGCTTGCATAGCCCCACAGACCTGGGGGCTGCAGGCTTTCCTGCTGTCTTTAGCCTCAAAGCCACCCTTTCTCACTTGGCGCCCTATCAGGCACAAAAATGGCCTATGGGTGGAGATGGGTCCCATGCCCAAAGAGCCAGCAGGGAAAACTATGCCTTGTTCTAAAGCTCTTTGGGAACCGCTTGCGTAGCCCCACAGACCTGGGGGCTGCGGGCTTTCCTGCTGCCTTCAGCCTCAAAGCCACCCTTTCCCACTTGGCGCTGCGCCATGCACAAAAATGGCCATACGGCTGGAGATGGGTCCCCCGCCCAAAGAGCCAGCAGGGAAAACTATGCCTTGTTCTAAAGCTCTTTGGGAACTGCTTGCGTAGCTCCACAGACCTGGGGGCTGCGGGCTTTCCTGCTGCCTTTAGCCTCGACACCACCCTTTCCCTCTTGGTGCCGCGCCAGGCACAAAAATGGCCGTACGGCTGGAGATGGGTCCCCCGTCCGAAGAGCCAGCAGGGAAAATTATGCCTTGTTCTAAAGCTCTTTGGGAACCGCTTGCATAGCCCCACAGACCTGGGGGCTGCGGGCTTTCCTGCTGCCTTCAGCCTCGACACCACCCTTTCCCACTTGGCGCCCTATCAAGCACAAAAATGGCCTATGGCTGGAGATGGGTCCCATGCCCAAAGAGCCAGCAGGGAAAACTATGCCTTGTTCTAAAGCTCTTTGGGAACCGCTTGCGTAGCCCCACACACGTGGGGGCTGCGGGCTTTCCTGCTGCCTTCAGCCTCAAAACCACCCTTTCCCACTTGGCCCCCGGCCAGGCACAAAAATGGCCATACGGCTGGAGATGGGTCCCCCGCCCAAAGAGCCAGCAGGGAAAATTATGCCTTGTTCTAAAGCTCTTTGGGAACCGCTTGCGTAGCCGCACAGACCTGGGGGCTGCGGGCTTTCCTGCTGCCTTTAGCCTCGACACCACCCTTTCCCTCTTGGCTCCGCGCCAGGCACAAAAATGGCCGTACGGCTGGAGATGGGTCCCCTGCCCAAAGAGCCAGCAGGGAAAACTATGCCTTGTTCTAAAGCTCTTTGGGAACCGCTTGCGTAGCCCCACAGACCTGGGGGCTGCAGGCTTTCCTGCTGCCTTCAGCCTCAAAACCACCCTTTCCCACAACGCAACACGCAGGCATAAAAATAGCCATACGACTGGAGATGGGTCCCCCGCCCAAAGAGCCAGCAGGGAAAACTATGCCTTGTTCTAAAGCTCTTTGGGAACCGCTTGCGTAGCCCCACAGACCTTGGGGCTGCGGGCTTTCCTGCTGCCTTCAGCCTCGACAGCACCCTTTCCCACTTGGCTTCGCGCCAGGCACAAAAATGGCCTATGGCTGGAGATGGGTCCCATGCCCTAAGAGCCAGCTGGGAAAACTATGCCTTGTTCTAAAGCTCTTTGGGAACCGCTTGCGTAGCACCACAGACCTGGGGGCTGCAGGCTTTGCTCCTGCCTTCAGCCTCAAAGCCACCCTTTCCCACCTGGCGCCGCACCAGGCTCAAAAATGGCCATACGGCTGGAGATGGGTCCCCCGCCTAGAGAGCCAGCAGCGAAAACTATGCCTTGTTCTAAAGCTCTTTGGGAACCGCTTGCGTAGCCCCACAGACCTGGGGGCTGCGGGCTTTCCTGCTGTCTTCAGCCTCAAAGCAACCCTTTCCCACTTGGCGCCCTATCAAGCACAAAAATGGCCTATGGCTGGAGATGGGTCCCATGCCCAAAGAGCCAGCAGGGAAAACTATGCCTTGTTCTAAAGCTCTTTGGGAACCGCTTGCGTAGCCCCACACACCTGGGGGCTGCGGGCTTTCCTGCTGCCTTCAGCTTCAAAACCACCCTTTCCCACTTGGCCCCCGGCCAGGCACAAAAATGGCCATACGGCTGGAGATGGGTCCCCCGCCCAAAGAGCCAGCAGGGAAAACTATGCCTTGTTCTAAAGCTCTTTGGGAACCGCTTGCGTAGCCCCACAGACCTGGGGGCTGCGGGCTTTGCTGCTGCCTTCAGCCTCAAAACCACCCTTTCCCACTTGGCGCTGCGCCAGGCACAAAAATGGCCATACGGCTGGAGATGGGTCCCCCGCCCAAAGAGCCAGCAGGGAAAATTATGCCTTGTTCTAAAGCTCTTTGGGAACCGCTTGCGTAGCCCCACAGACCTGGGGGCTGCGGGCTTTCCTGCTGCCTTTAGCCTCGACACAACCCTTTCCCACTTGGCGCCGCGCCAGGCTCAAAAATGGCCATAAGGCTGGAGATGGGTCCCATGCCCAAAGAGCCAGCAGGGAAAACTATGCCTTGTTCTAAAGCTCTTTGGGAACCGCTTGCGTAGCCCCACAGACCTGGGGGCTGCGGGCTTTCCTGCTGCCTTCAAGCCTCAAAGCCACCCTTTCCCACTGGGCGCCGGGCCAGGCACAAAAATGGCCTATGGCTGGAGATGGGTCCCCCGAACAAAGAGCCAGCAGGGAAAACTATGCCTTGTTCTAAAGCTCTTTGGGAACTGCTTGCGTAGCTCCACAGACCTGGGGGCTGCGGGCTTTCCTGCTGCCTTTAGCCTCGACACCACCCTTTCCCTCTTGGCGCCGCGCCAGGCACAAAAATGGCCGTACGGCTGGAGATGGGTCCCCCGTCCGAAGAGCCAGCAGGGAAAATTATGCCTTGTTCTAAAGCTCTTTGAGAACCGCTTGCGTAGCCGCACAGACCTGGGGGCTGCGGGCTTTCCTGCTGCCTTCAGCCTCGACACCACCCTTTCCCACTTGGCGCCCTATCAAGCACAAAAATGGCCTATGGCTGGAGATGGGTCCCATGCCCAAAGAGCCAGCAGGGAAAACTATGCCTTGTTCTAAAGCTCTTTGGGAACCGCTTGCGTAGCCCCACACACGTGGGGGCTGCGGGCTTTCCTGCTGCCTTCAGCCTCAAAACCACCCTTTCCCACTTGGCCCCCGGCCAGGCACAAAAATGGCCATACGGCTGGAGATGGGTCCCCCGCCCAAAGAGCCAGCAGGGAAAACTATGCCTTGTTCTAAAGCTCTTTGGGAACCGCTTGCTTGGCCCCACAGACCTGGGGGCTGCGGGCTTTGCTGCTGCCTTCAGCCTCAAAACCACCCTTTCCCACTTGGCGCTGCGCCAGGCACAAAAATGGCCATACGGCTGGAGATGGGTCCCCCGCCCAAAGAGCCAGCAGGGAAAATTATTCCTTGTTCTAAAGCTCTTTGGGAACCGCTTGCGTAGCCCCACAGACCTGGGGGCTGCGGGCTTTCCTGCTGCCTTTAGCCTCGACACAACCCTTTCCCACTTGGCGCCGCGCCAGGCTCAAAAATGGCCATACGGCTGGAGATGGGTCCCATGCCCAAAGAGCCAGCAGGGAAAACTATGCCTTGTTCTAAAGCTCTTTGGGAACCGCTTGCGTAGCCCCACAGACGTGGGGGCTGCGGGCTTTCCTGCTGCCTTCAGCCTCAAAGCCACCCTTTCCCACTTTGCGCCGGGCCAGGCACAAAAATGGCCATACGGCTGGAGATGGGTCCCCCGCCCAAAGAGCCAGCAGGGAAAACTATGCCTTGTTCTAAAGCTCTTTGGGAACCGCTTGCGTAGCCCCACAGACCTGGGGGCTGCAGGCTTTCCTGCTGCCTTCAGCCTCAAAACCACCCTTTCCCACTACGCAACACGCCAGGCATAAAAATAGCCATACGACTGGAGATGGGTCCCCCGCCCAAAGAGCCAGCAGGGAAAACTATGCCTTGTTCTAAAGCTCTTTGGGAACCGCTTGCGTAGCCCCACAGACCTTGGGGCTGCGGGCTTTCCTGCTGCCTTCAGCCTCGACAGCACCCTTTCCCACTTGGCTTCGCGCCAGGCACAAAAATGGCCTATGGCTGGAGATGGGTCCCATGCCCTAAGAGCCAGCTGGGAAAACTATGCCTTGTTCTAAAGCTCTTTGGGAACCGCTTGCGTAGCACCACAGACCTGGGGGCTGCAGGCTTTGCTCCTGCCTTCAGCCTCAAAGCCACCCTTTCCCACCTGGCGCCGCACCAGGCTCAAAAATGGCCATACGGCTGGAGATGGGTCCCCCGCCCAGAGAGCCAGCAGGGAAAACTATGCCTTGTTCTAAAGCTCTTTGGGAACCGCTTGCGTAGCCCCACAGACCTGGGGGCTGCGGGCTTTCCTGCTGTCTTCAGCCTCAAAGCAACCCTTTCCCACTTGGCGCCCTATCAAGCACAAAAATGGCCTATGGCTGGAGATGGGTCCCATGCCCAAAGAGCCAGCAGGGAAAACTATGCCTTGTTCTAAAGCTCTTTGGGAACCGCTTGCGTAGCCCCACACACCTGGGGGCTGCGGGCTTTCCTGCTGCCTTCAGCCTCAAAACCACCCTTTCCCACTTGGCCCCCGGCCAGGCACAAAAATGGCCATACGGCTGGAGATGGGTCCCCCGCCCAAAGAGCCAGCAGGGAAAACTATGCCTTGTTCTAAAGCTCTTTGGGAACCGCTTGCGTAGCCCCACAGACCTGGGGGCTGCGGGCTTTGCTGCTGCCTTCAGCCTCAAAACCACCCTTTCCCACTTGGCGCTGCGC